>NW_026961681.1:0-300000 GCF_963924245.1 Chroicocephalus ridibundus
TGTCCTCAAAACCAATATACATCCTGCTATATCTCCCACATGGAAAGTGCCAGGAGGGAGAAGTGGGGATTATGTTTAGACTTTCTCGGAACTGCTTCAAATCAACTAGATATCTTTGTGCTGTAAATCTCCCAACAGCCAAACGCAAAAGCAGCAAACATCTCACTGTACGTCCCACATCCAAAGTGCCAAGAGAGAGCTTGCTCTCCCTGTCTTTGAGTACTGTTTTCACTGTCCCGGTTACCTCTTTGCTAACATTCTCTTCAGAGCTGCAGTGAAACCAGGAACCGCGTGGAGAAGGCACCCACACTGAAAGTGCCTGGAGGGAACATTGGGGCTTCTTCTCAGTGTCTCTGACATAGGGTTTCACTGTCCCGGGAAAGTCTCTGCTAACACCGTGCAGAGCGCTGTGCCCAATATACAGAAACGTCTTGCGGTATCTCCTACAGGGAAAGTGCCAGGAGGGAATTGTGGAGCTTGTTCTCAGTGTCTCTGAGAATTGCTCTGATTATCCCTGTGACCTCTTTGCTAAGACTCTCCAGAGAGCCGTCCTCAAAACAAACACACATCTTGACATATCTCCCACATTGATCGCAGTGTCTCCAGAAACGGCATTCAAGGAGCCAGGACCTTTTCTCCCTACACTGTCCATTGAGTTGTCCTCAAAACCAATATACATCCTGCTATATCTCCCACATGGAAAGTGCCAGGAGGGAGAAGTGGGGATTATGTTTAGACTTTCTCGGAACTGCTTCAAATCAACTAGATATCTTTGTGCTGTAAATCTCCCAACAGCCAAACGCAAAAGCAGCAAACATCTCGCTGTACGTCCCACATCCAAAGTGCCAAGAGAGAGCTTGCTCTCCCTGTCTTTGAGTACTGTTTGCACTGTCCCGGTTACCTCTTTGCTAACATTCTCTTCAGAGCTGCAGTGAAACCAGGAACCACGTGGAGAAGGCACCCACACTGAAAGTGCCTGGAAGGAACGTTGGGGCTTCTTCTCAGTGTCTCTGACATAGGGTTTCACTGTCCCGGGAAAGTCTCTGCTAACACCGTGCAGAGCGCTGTGCCCAATATACAGAAACGTCTTGCGGTATCTCCTACAGGGAAAGTGCCAGGAGGGAATTGTGGAGCTTGTTCTCAGTGTCTCTGAGAATTGCTCTGATTATCCCTGTGACCTCTTTGCTAAGACTCTCCAGAGAGCCGTCCTCAAAACCAACACACGTCTTGACATATCTCCCACATTGATCGCAGTGTCTCCAGAAACGGCATTCAAGGAGCCAGGACCTTTTCTCCCTACACTGTCCATTGAGTTGTCCTCAAAACCAATATACATCCTGCTATATCTCCCACATGGAAAGTGCCAGGAGGGAGAAGTGGGGATTATGTTTAGACTTTCTCGGAACTGCTTCAAATCAACTAGATATCTTTGTGCTGTAAATCTCCCAACAGCCAAACGCAAAAGCAGCAAACATCTCGCTGTACGTCCCACATCCAAAGTGCCAAGAGAGAGCTTGCTCTCCCTGTCTTTGAGTACTGTTTTCACTGTCCCGGTTACCTCTTTGCTAACATTCTCTTCAGAGCTGCAGTGAAACCAGGAACCACGTGGAGAAGGCACCCACACTGAAAGTGCCTGGAGGGAACATTGGGGCTTCTTCTCAGTGTCTCTGACATAGGGTTTCACTGTCCCGGGAAAGTCTCTGCTAACACCGTGCAGAGCGCTGTGCCCAATATACAGAAACGTCTTGCGGTATCTCCTACAGGGAAAGTGCCAGGAGGGAATTGTGGAGCTTGTTCTCAGTGTCTCTGAGAATTGCTCTGATTATCCCTGTGACCTCTTTGCTAAGACTCTCCAGAGAGCCGTCCTCAAAACCAACACACGTCTTGACATATCTCCCACATTGATCGCAGTGTCTCCAGAAAGGGCATTCAAGGAGCCAGGACCTTTTCTCCCTACACTGTCCATTGAGTTGTCCTCAAAACCAATATACATCCTGCTATATCTCCCACATGGAAAGTGCCAGGAGGGAGAAGTGGGGATTATGTTTAGACTTTCTCGGAACTGCTTCAAATCAACTAGATATCTTTGTGCTGTAAATCTCCCAACAGCCAAACGCAAAAGCAGCAAACATCTCGCTGTACGTCCCACATCCAAAGTGCCAAGAGAGAGCTTGCTCTCCCTGTCTTTGAGTACTGTTTTCACTGTCCCGGTTACCTCTTTGCTAACATTCTCTTCAGAGCTGCAGTGAAACCAGGAACCGCGTGGAGAAGGCACCCACACTGAAAGTGCCTGGAGGGAACATTGGGGCTTCTTCTCAGTGTCTCTGACATAGGGTTTCACTGTCCCGGGAAAGTCTCTGCTAACACCGTGCAGAGCGCTGTGCCCAATATACAGAAACGTCTTGCGGTATCTCCTACAGGGAAAGTGCCAGGAGGGAATTGTGGAGCTTGTTCTCAGTGTCTCTGAGAATTGCTCTGATTATCCCTGTGACCTCTTTGCTAAGACTCTCCAGAGAGCCGTCCTCAAAACAAACACACATCTTGACATATCTCCCACATTGATCGCAGTGTCTCCAGAAACGGCATTCAAGGAGCCAGGACCTTTTCTCCCTACACTGTCCATTGAGTTGTCCTCAAAACCAATATACATCCTGCTATATCTCCCACATGGAAAGTGCCAGGAGGGAGAAGTGGGGATTATGTTTAGACTTTCTCGGAACTGCTTCAAATCAACTAGATATCTTTGTGCTGTAAATCTCCCAACAGCCAAACGCAAAAGCAGCAAACATCTCGCTGTACGTCCCACATCCAAAGTGCCAAGAGAGAGCTTGCTCTCCCTGTCTTTGAGTACTGTTTGCACTGTCCCGGTTACCTCTTTGCTAACATTCTCTTCAGAGCTGCAGTGAAACCAGGAACCACGTGGAGAAGGCACCCACACTGAAAGTGCCTGGAAGGAACGTTGGGGCTTCTTCTCAGTGTCTCTGACATAGGGTTTCACTGTCCCGGGAAAGTCTCTGCTAACACCGTGCAGAGCGCTGTGCCCAATCTACAGAAACGTCTTGCGGTATCTCCTACAGGGAAAGTGCCAGGAGGGAATTGTGGAGCTTGTTCTCAGTGTCTCTGAGAATTGCTCTGATTATCCCTGTGACCTCTTTGCTAAGACTCTCCAGAGAGCCGTCCTCAAAACCAACACACGTCTTGACATATCTCCCACATTGATCGCAGTGTCTCCAGAAACGGCATTCAAGGAGCCAGGACCTTTTCTCCCTACACTGTCCATTGAGTTGTCCTCAAAACCAATATACATCCTGCTATATCTCCCACATGGAAAGTGCCAGGAGGGAGAAGTGGGGATTATGTTTAGACTTTCTCGGAACTGCTTCAAATCAACTAGATATCTTTGTGCTGTAAATCTCCCAACAGCCAAACGCAAAAGCAGCAAACATCTCGCTGTACGTCCCACATCCAAAGTGCCAAGAGAGAGCTTGCTCTCCCTGTCTTTGAGTACTGTTTTCACTGTCCCGGTTACCTCTTTGCTAACATTCTCTTCAGAGCTGCAGTGAAACCAGGAACCACGTGGAGAAGGCACCCACACTGAAAGTGCCTGGAGGGAACATTGGGGCTTCTTCTCAGTGTCTCTGACATAGGGTTTCACTGTCCCGGGAAAGTCTCTGCTAACACCGTGCAGAGCGCTGTGCCCAATATACAGAAACGTCTTGCGGTATCTCCTACAGGGAAAGTGCCAGGAGGGAATTGTGGAGCTTGTTCTCAGTGTCTCTGAGAATTGCTCTGATTATCCCTGTGACCTCTTTGCTAAGACTCTCCAGAGAGCCGTCCTCAAAACCAACACACGTCTTGACATATCTCCCACATTGATCGCAGTGTCTCCAGAAAGGGCATTCAAGGAGCCAGGACCTTTTCTCCCTACACTGTCCATTGAGTTGTCCTCAAAACCAATATACATCCTGCTATATCTCCCACATGGAAAGTGCCAGGAGGGAGAAGTGGGGATTATGTTTAGACTTTCTCGGAACTGCTTCAAATCAACTAGATATCTTTGTGCTGTAAATCTCCCAACAGCCAAACGCAAAAGCAGCAAACATCTCGCTGTACGTCCCACATCCAAAGTGCCAAGAGAGAGCTTGCTCTCCCTGTCTTTGAGTACTGTTTTCACTGTCCCGGTTACCTCTTTGCTAACATTCTCTTCAGAGCTGCAGTGAAACCAGGAACCGCGTGGAGAAGGCACCCACACTGAAAGTGCCTGGAGGGAACATTGGGGCTTCTTCTCAGTGTCTCTGACATAGGGTTTCACTGTCCCGGGAAAGTCTCTGCTAACACCGTGCAGAGCGCTGTGCCCAATATACAGAAACGTCTTGCGGTATCTCCTACAGGGAAAGTGCCAGGAGGGAATTGTGGAGCTTGTTCTCAGTGTCTCTGAGAATTGCTCTGATTATCCCTGTGACCTCTTTGCTAAGACTCTCCAGAGAGCCGTCCTCAAAACCAACACACGTCTTGACATATCTCCCACATTGATCGCAGTGTCTCCAGAAACGGCATTCAAGGAGCCAGGACCTTTTCTCCCTACACTGTCCATTGAGTTGTCCTCAAAACCAATATACATCCTGCTATATCTCCCACATGGAAAGTGCCAGGAGGGAGAAGTGGGGATTATGTTTAGACTTTCTCGGAACTGCTTCAAATCAACTAGATATCTTTGTGCTGTAAATCTCCCAACAGCCAAACGCAAAAGCAGCAAACATCTCGCTGTACGTCCCACATCCAAAGTGCCAAGAGAGAGCTTGCTCTCCCTGTCTTTGAGTACTGTTTTCACTGTCCCGGTTACCTCTTTGCTAACATTCTCTTCAGAGCTGCAGTGAAACCAGGAACCGCGTGGAGAAGGCACCCACACTGAAAGTGCCTGGAGGGAACATTGGGGCTTCTTCTCAGTGTCTCTGACATAGGGTTTCACTGTCCCGGGAAAGTCTCTGCTAACACCGTGCAGAGCGCTGTGCCCAATATACAGAAACGTCTTGCGGTATCTCCTACAGGGAAAGTGCCAGGAGGGAATTGTGGAGCTTGTTCTCAGTGTCTCTGAGAATTGCTCTGATTATCCCTGTGACCTCTTTGCTAAGACTCTCCAGAGAGCCGTCCTCAAAACCAACACACGTCTTGACATATCTCCCACATTGATCGCAGTGTCTCCAGAAACGGCATTCAAGGAGCCAGGACCTTTTCTCCCTACACTGTCCATTGAGTTGTCCCCAAAACCAATATACATCCTGCTATATCTCCCACATGGAAAGTGCCAGGAGGGAGAAGTGGGGATTATGTTTAGACTTTCTCGGAACTGCTTCAAATCAACTAGATATCTTTGTGCTGTAAATCTCCCAACAGCCAAACGCAAAAGCAGCAAACATCTCGCTGTACGTCCCACATCCAAAGTGCCAAGAGAGAGCTTGCTCTCCCTGTCTTTGAGTACTGTTTTCACTGTCCCGGTTACCTCTTTGCTAACATTCTCTTCAGAGCTGCAGTGAAACCAGGAACCGCGTGGAGAAGGCACCCACACTGAAAGTGCCTGGAGGGAACATTGGGGCTTCTTCTCAGTGTCTCTGACATAGGGTTTCACTGTCCCGGGAAAGTCTCTGCTAACACCGTGCAGAGCGCTGTGCCCAATATACAGAAACGTCTTGCAGTATCTCCTACAGGGAAAGTGCCAGGAGGAATTGTGGAGCTTGTTCTCAGTGTCTCTGAGAATTGCTCTGATTATCCCTGTGACCTCTTTGCTAAGACTCTCCAGAGAGCCGTCCTCAAAACCAACACACGTCTTGACATATCTCCCACATTGATCGCAGTGTCTCCAGAAACGGCATTCAAGGAGCCAGGACCTTTTCTCCCTACACTGTCCATTGAGTTGTCCCCAAAACCAATATACATCCTGCTATATCTCCCACATGGAAAGTGCCAGGAGGGAGAAGTGGGGATTATGTTTAGACTTTCTCGGAACTGCTTCAAATCAACTAGATATCTTTGTGCTGTAAATCTCCCAACAGCCAAACGCAAAAGCAGCAAACATCTCGCTGTACGTCCCACATCCAAAGTGCCAAGAGAGAGCTTGCTCTCCCTGTCTTTGAGTACTGTTTTCACTGTCCCGGTTACCTCTTTGCTAACATTCTCTTCAGAGCTGCAGTGAAACCAGGAACCGCGTGGAGAAGGCACCCACACTGAAAGTGCCTGGAGGGAACATTGGGGCTTCTTCTCAGTGTCTCTGACATAGGGTTTCACTGTCCCGGGAAAGTCTCTGCTAACACCGTGCAGAGCGCTGTGCCCAATATACAGAAACGTCTTGCGGTATCTCCTACAGGGAAAGTGCCAGGAGGGAATTGTGGAGCTTGTTCTCAGTGTCTCTGAGAATTGCTCTGATTATCTGTGTGACCTCTTTGCTAAGACTCTCCAGAGAGCCGTCCTCAAAACCAACACACGTCTTGACATATCTCCCACATTGATCGCAGTGTCTCCAGAAACGGCATTCAAGGAGCCAGGACCTTTTCTCCCTACACTGTCCATTGAGTTGTCCTCAAAACCAATATACATCCTGCTATATCTCCCACATGGAAAGTGCCAGGAGGGAGAAGTGGGGATTATGTTTAGACTTTCTCGGAACTGCTTCAAATCAACTAGATATCTTTGTGCTGTAAATCTCCCAACAGCCAAACGCAAAAGCAGCAAACATCTCGCTGTACGTCCCACATCCAAAGTGCCAAGAGAGAGCTTGCTCTCCCTGTCTTTGAGTACTGTTTTCACTGTCCCGGTTACCTCTTTGCTAACATTCTCTTCAGAGCTGCAGTGAAACCAGGAACCGCGTGGAGAAGGCACCCACACTGAAAGTGCCTGGAGGGAACATTGGGGCTTCTTCTCAGTGTCTCTGACATAGGGTTTCACTGTCCCGGGAAAGTCTCTGCTAACACCGTGCAGAGCGCTGTGCCCAATATACAGAAACGTCTTGCAGTATCTCCTACAGGGAAAGTGCCAGGAGGGAATTGTGGAGCTTGTTCTCAGTGTCTCTGAGAATTGCTCTGATTATCCCTGTGACCTCTTTGCTAAGACTCTCCAGAGAGCCGTCCTCAAAACCAACACACGTCTTGACATATCTCCCACATTGATCGCAGTGTCTCCAGAAACGGCATTCAAGGAGCCAGGACCTTTTCTCCCTACACTGTCCATTGAGTTGTCCCCAAAACCAATATACATCCTGCTATATCTCCCACATGGAAAGTGCCAGGAGGGAGAAGTGGGGATTATGTTTAGACTTTCTCGGAACTGCTTCAAATCAACTAGATATCTTTGTGCTGTAAATCTCCCAACAGCCAAACGCAAAAGCAGCAAACATCTCGCTGTACGTCCCACATCCAAAGTGCCAAGAGAGAGCTTGCTCTCCCTGTCTTTGAGTACTGTTTTCACTGTCCCGGTTACCTCTTTGCTAACATTCTCTTCAGAGCTGCAGTGAAACCAGGAACCGCGTGGAGAAGGCACCCACACTGAAAGTGCCTGGAGGGAACATTGGGGCTTCTTCTCAGTGTCTCTGACATAGGGTTTCACTGTCCCGGGAAAGTCTCTGCTAACACCGTGCAGAGCGCTGTGCCCAATATACAGAAACGTCTTGCGGTATCTCCTACAGGGAAAGTGCCAGGAGGGAATTGTGGAGCTTGTTCTCAGTGTCTCTGAGAATTGCTCTGATTATCCCTGTGACCTCTTTGCTAAGACTCTCCAGAGAGCCGTCCTCAAAACCAACACACGTCTTGACATATCTCCCACATTGATCGCAGTGTCTCCAGAAACGGCATTCAAGGAGCCAGGACCTTTTCTCCCTACACTGTCCATTGAGTTGTCCCCAAAACCAATATACATCCTGCTATATCTCCCACATGGAAAGTGCCAGGAGGGAGAAGTGGGGATTATGTTTAGACTTTCTCGGAACTGCTTCAAATCAACTAGATATCTTTGTGCTGTAAATCTCCCAACAGCCAAACGCAAAAGCAGCAAACATCTCGCTGTACGTCCCACATCCAAAGTGCCAAGAGAGAGCTTGCTCTCCCTGTCTTTGAGTACTGTTTTCACTGTCCCGGTTACCTCTTTGCTAACATTCTCTTCAGAGCTGCAGTGAAACCAGGAACCGCGTGGAGAAGGCACCCACACTGAAAGTGCCTGGAGGGAACATTGGGGCTTCTTCTCAGTGTCTCTGACATAGGGTTTCACTGTCCCGGGAAAGTCTCTGCTAACACCGTGCAGAGCGCTGTGCCCAATATACAGAAACGTCTTGCGGTATCTCCTACAGGGAAAGTGCCAGGAGGGAATTGTGGAGCTTGTTCTCAGTGTCTCTGAGAATTGCTCTGATTATCCCTGTGACCTCTTTGCTAAGACTCTCCAGAGAGCCGTCCTCAAAACCAACACACGTCTTGACATATCTCCCACATTGATCGCAGTGTCTCCAGAAACGGCATTCAAGGAGCCAGGACCTTTTCTCCCTACACTGTCCATTGAGTTGTCCTCAAAACCAATATACATCCTGCTATATCTCCCACATGGAAAGTGCCAGGAGGGAGAAGTGGGGATTATGTTTAGACTTTCTCGGAACTGCTTCAAATCAACTAGATATCTTTGTGCTGTAAATCTCCCAACAGCCAAACGCAAAAGCAGCAAACATCTCGCTGTACGTCCCACATCCAAAGTGCCAAGAGAGAGCTTGCTCTCCCTGTCTTTGAGTACTGTTTGCACTGTCCCGGTTACCTCTTTGCTAACATTCTCTTCAGAGCTGCAGTGAAACCAGGAACCGCGTGGAGAAGGCACCCACACTGAAAGTGCCTGGAGGGAACATTGGGGCTTCTTCTCAGTGTCTCTGACATAGGGTTTCACTGTCCCGGGAAAGTCTCTGCTAACACCGTGCAGAGCGCTGTGCCCAATATACAGAAACGTCTTGCGGTATCTCCTACAGGGAAAGTGCCAGGAGGGAATTGTGGAGCTTGTTCTCAGTGTCTCTGAGAATTGCTCTGATTATCCCTGTGACCTCTTTGCTAAGACTCTCCAGAGAGCCGTCCTCAAAACAAACACACGTCTTGACATATCTCCCACATTGATCGCAGTGTCTCCAGAAACGGCATTCAAGGAGCCAGGACCTTTTCTCCCTACACTGTCCATTGAGTTGTCCTCAAAACCAATATACATCCTGCTATATCTCCCACATGGAAAGTGCCAGGAGGGAGAAGTGGGGATTATGTTTAGACTTTCTCGGAACTGCTTCAAATCAACTAGATATCTTTGTGCTGTAAATCTCCCAACAGCCAAACGCAAAAGCAGCAAACATCTCGCTGTACGTCCCACATCCAAAGTGCCAAGAGAGAGCTTGCTCTCCCTGTCTTTGAGTACTGTTTTCACTGTCCCGGTTACCTCTTTGCTAACATTCTCTTCAGAGCTGCAGTGAAACCAGGAACCGCGTGGAGAAGGCACCCACACTGAAAGTGCCTGGAGGGAACATTGGGGCTTCTTCTCAGTGTCTCTGACATAGGGTTTCACTGTCCCGGGAAAGTCTCTGCTAACACCGTGCAGAGCGCTGTGCCCAATATACAGAAATGTCTTGCGGTATCTCCTACAGGGAAAGTGCCAGGAGGGAATTGTGGAGCTTGTTCTCAGTGTCTCTGAGAATTGCTCTGATTATCCCTGTGACCTCTTTGCTAAGACTCTCCAGAGAGCCGTCCTCAAAACCAACACACGTCTTGACATATCTCCCACATTGATCGCAGTGTCTCCAGAAACGGCATTCAAGGAGCCAGGACCTTTTCTCCCTACACTGTCCATTGAGTTGTCCTCAAAACCAATATACATCCTGCTATATCTCCCACATGGAAAGTGCCAGGAGGGAGAAGTGGGGATTATGTTTAGACTTTCTCGGAACTGCTTCAAATCAACTAGATATCTTTGTGCTGTAAATCTCCCAACAGCCAAACGCAAAAGCAGCAAACATCTCGCTGTACGTCCCACATCCAAAGTGCCAAGAGAGAGCTTGCTCTCCCTGTCTTTGAGTACTGTTTTCACTGTCCCGGTTACCTCTTTGCTAACATTCTCTTCAGAGCTGCAGTGAAACCAGGAACCGCGTGGAGAAGGCACCCACACTGAAAGTGCCTGGAGGGAACATTGGGGCTTCTTCTCAGTGTCTCTGACATAGGGTTTCACTGTCCCGGGAAAGTCTCTGCTAACACCGTGCAGAGCGCTGTGCCCAATATACAGAAACGTCTTGCGGTATCTCCTACAGGGAAAGTGCCAGGAGGGAATTGTGGAGCTTGTTCTCAGTGTCTCTGAGAATTGCTCTGATTATCCCTGTGACCTCTTTGCTAAGACTCTCCAGAGAGCCGTCCTCAAAACCAACACACGTCTTGACATATCTCCCACATTGATCGCAGTGTCTCCAGAAAAGGCATTCAAGGAGCCAGGACCTTTTCTCCCTACACTGTCCATTGAGTTGTCCTCAAAACCAATATACATCCTGCTATATCTCCCACATGGAAAGTGCCAGGAGGGAGAAGTGGGGATTATGTTTAGACTTTCTCGGAACTGCTTCAAATCAACTAGATATCTTTGTGCTGTAAATCTCCCAACAGCCAAACGCAAAAGCAGCAAACATCTCGCTGTACGTCCCACATCCAAAGTGCCAAGAGAGAGCTTGCTCTCCCTGTCTTTGAGTACTGTTTTCACTGTCCCGGTTACCTCTTTGCTAACATTCTCTTCAGAGCTGCAGTGAAACCAGGAACCGCGTGGAGAAGGCACCCACACTGAAAGTGCCTGGAGGGAACACTGGGGCTTCTTCTCAGTGTCTCTGACATAGGGTTTCACTGTCCCGGGAAAGTCTCTGCTAACACTGTGCAGAGCGCTGTGCCCAATATACAGAAACGTCTTGCGGTATCTCCTACAGGGAAAGTGCCAGGAGGGAATTGTGGAGCTTGTTCTCAGTGTCTCTGAGAATTGCTCTGATTATCTGTGTGACCTCTTTGCTAAGACTCTCCAGAGAGCCGTCCTCAAAACAAACACACGTCTTGACATATCTCCCACATTGATCGCAGTGTCTCCAGAAACGGCATTCAAGGAGCCAGGACCTTTTCTCCCTACACTGTCCATTGAGTTGTCCTCAAAACCAATATACATCCTGCTATATCTCCCACATGGAAAGTGCCAGGAGGGAGAAGTGGGGATTATGTTTAGACTTTCTCGGAACTGCTTCAAATCAACTAGATATCTTTGTGCTGTAAATCTCCCAACAGCCAAACGCAAAAGCAGCAAACATCTCGCTGTACGTCCCACATCCAAAGTGCCAAGAGAGAGCTTGCTCTCCCTGTCTTTGAGTACTGTTTTCACTGTCCCGGTTACCTCTTTGCTAACATTCTCTTCAGAGCTGCAGTGAAACCAGGAACCGCGTGGAGAAGGCACCCACACTGAAAGTGCCTGGAGGGAACATTGGGGCTTCTTCTCAGTGTCTCTGACATAGGGTTTCACTGTCCCGGGAAAGTCTCTGCTAACACCGTGCAGAGCGCTGTGCCCAATATACAGAAACGTCTTGCGGTATCTCCTACAGGGAAAGTGCCAGGAGGGAATTGTGGAGCTTGTTCTCAGTGTCTCTGAGAATTGCTCTGATTATCCCTGTGACCTCTTTGCTAAGACTCTCCAGAGAGCCGTCCTCAAAACCAACACACGTCTTGACATATCTCCCACATTGATCGCAGTGTCTCCAGAAACGGCATTCAATGAGCCAGGACCTTTTCTCCCTACACTGTCCATTGAGTTGTCCTCAAAACCAATATACATCCTGCTATATCTCCCACATGGAAAGTGCCAGGAGGGAGAAGTGGGGATTATGTTTAGACTTTCTCGGAACTGCTTCAAATCAACTAGATATCTTTGTGCTGTAAATCTCCCAACAGCCAAACGCAAAAGCAGCAAACATCTCGCTGTACGTCCCACATCCAAAGTGCCAAGAGAGAGCTTGCTCTCCCTGTCTTTGAGTACTGTTTTCACTGTCCCGGTTACCTCTTTGCTAACATTCTCTTCAGAGCTGCAGTGAAACCAGGAACCGCGTGGAGAAGGCACCCACACTGAAAGTGCCTGGAGGGAACACTGGGGCTTCTTCTCAGTGTCTCTGACATAGGGTTTCACTGTCCCGGGAAAGTCTCTGCTAACACCGTGCAGAGCGCTGTGCCCAATATACAGAAACGTCTTGCGGTATCTCCTACAGGGAAAGTGCCAGGAGGGAATTGTGGAGCTTGTTCTCAGTGTCTCTGAGAATTGCTCTGATTATCCCTGTGACCTCTTTGCTAAGACTCTCCAGAGAGCCGTCCTCAAAACCAACACACGTCTTGACATATCTCCCACATTGATCGCAGTGTCTCCAGAAACGGCATTCAAGGAGCCAGGACCTTTTCTCCCTACACTGTCCATTGAGTTGTCCTCAAAACCAATATACATCCTGCTATATCTCCCACATGGAAAGTGCCAGGAGGGAGAAGTGGGGATTATGTTTAGACTTTCTCGGAACTGCTTCAAATCAACTAGATATCTTTGTGCTGTAAATCTCCCAACAGCCAAACGCAAAAGCAGCAAACATCTCGCTGTACGTCCCACATCCAAAGTGCCAAGAGAGAGCTTGCTCTCCCTGTCTTTGAGTACTGTTTGCACTGTCCCGGTTACCTCTTTGCTAACATTCTCTTCAGAGCTGCAGTGAAACCAGGAACCGCGTGGAGAAGGCACCCACACTGAAAGTGCCTGGAGGGAACATTGGGGCTTCTTCTCAGTGTCTCTGACATAGGGTTTCACTGTCCCGGGAAAGTCTCTGCTAACACCGTGCAGAGCGCTGTGCCCAATATACAGAAACGTCTTGCGGTATCTCCTACAGGGAAAGTGCCAGGAGGGAATTGTGGAGCTTGTTCTCAGTGTCTCTGAGAATTGCTCTGATTATCCCTGTGACCTCTTTGCTAAGACTCTCCAGAGAGCCGTCCTCAAAACCAACACACGTCTTGACATATCTCCCACATTGATCGCAGTGTCTCCAGAAACGGCATTCAAGGAGCCAGGACCTTTTCTCCCTACACTGTCCATTGAGTTGTCCTCAAAACCAATATACATCCTGCTATATCTCCCACATGGAAAGTGCCAGGAGGGAGAAGTGGGGATTATGTTTAGACTTTCTCGGAACTGCTTCAAATCAACTAGATATCTTTGTGCTGTAAATCTCCCAACAGCCAAACGCAAAAGCAGCAAACATCTCGCTGTACGTCCCACATCCAAAGTGCCAAGAGAGAGCTTGCTCTCCCTGTCTTTGAGTACTGTTTGCACTGTCCCGGTTACCTCTTTGCTAACATTCTCTTCAGAGCTGCAGTGAAACCAGGAACCACGTGGAGAAGGCACCCACACTGAAAGTGCCTGGAAGGAACGTTGGGGCTTCTTCTCAGTGTCTCTGATATAGGGTTTCAAGGTCCCGGGAAAGTCTCTGCTAACACCGTGCAGAGCGCTGTGCCCAATCTACAGAAACGTCTTGCGGTATCTCCTACAGGGAAAGTGCCAGGAGGGAATTGTGGAGCTTGTTCTCAGTGTCTCTGAGAATTGCTCTGATTATCCCTGTGACCTCTTTGCTAAGACTCTCCAGAGAGCCGTCCTCAAAACCAACACACATCTTGACATATCTCCCACATTGATCGCAGTGTCTCCAGAAACGGCATTCAAGGAGCCAGGACCTTTTCTCCCTACACTGTCCATTGAGTTGTCCTCAAAACCAATATACATCCTGCTATATCTCCCACATGGAAAGTGCCAGGAGGGAGAAGTGGGGATTATGTTTAGACTTTCTCGGAACTGCTTCAAATCAACTAGATATCTTTGTGCTGTAAATCTCCCAACAGCCAAACGCAAAAGCAGCAAACATCTCGCTGTACGTCCCACATCCAAAGTGCCAAGAGAGAGCTTGCTCTCCCTGTCTTTGAGTACTGTTTGCACTGTCCCGGTTACCTCTTGGCTAACATTCTCTTCAGAGCTGCAGTGAAACCAGGAACCGCGTGGAGAAGGCACCCACACTGAAAGTGCCTGGAGGGAACATTGGGGCTTCTTCTCAGTGTCTCTGACATAGGGTTTCACTGTCCCGGGAAAGTCTCTGCTAACACCGTGCAGAGCGCTGTGCCCAATATACAGAAACGTCTTGCGGTATCTCCTACAGGGAAAGTGCCAGGAGGGAATTGTGGAGCTTGTTCTCAGTGTCTCTGAGAATTGCTCTGATTATCCCTGTGACCTCTTTGCTAAGACTCTCCAGAGAGCCGTCCTCAAAACCAACACACGTCTTGACATATCTCCCACATTGATCGCAGTGTCTCCAGAAACGGCATTCAAGGAGCCAGGACCTTTTCTCCCTACACTGTCCATTGAGTTGTCCTCAAAACCAATATACATCCTGCTATATCTCCCACATGGAAAGTGCCAGGAGGGAGAAGTGGGGATTATGTTTAGACTTTCTCGGAACTGCTTCAAATCAACTAGATATCTTTGTGCTGTAAATCTCCCAACAGCCAAACGCAAAAGCAGCAAACATCTCGCTGTACGTCCCACATCCAAAGTGCCAAGAGAGAGCTTGCTCTCCCTGTCTTTGAGTACTGTTTTCACTGTCCCGGTTACCTCTTTGCTAACATTCTCTTCAGAGCTGCAGTGAAACCAGGAACCGCGTGGAGAAGGCACCCACACTGAAAGTGCCTGGAGGGAACATTGGGGCTTCTTCTCAGTGTCTCTGACATAGGGTTTCACTGTCCCGGGAAAGTCTCTGCTAACACCGTGCAGAGCGCTGTGCCCAATATACAGAAACGTCTTGCGGTATCTCCTACAGGGAAAGTGCCAGGAGGGAATTGTGGAGCTTGTTCTCAGTGTCTCTGAGAATTGCTCTGATTATCCCTGTGACCTCTTTGCTAAGACTCTCCAGAGAGCCGTCCTCAAAACAAACACACATCTTGACATATCTCCCACATTGATCGCAGTGTCTCCAGAAACGGCATTCAAGGAGCCAGGACCTTTTCTCCCTACACTGTCCATTGAGTTGTCCTCAAAACCAATATACATCCTGCTATATCTCCCACATGGAAAGTGCCAGGAGGGAGAAGTGGGGATTATGTTTAGACTTTCTCGGAACTGCTTCAAATCAACTAGATATCTTTGTGCTGTAAATCTCCCAACAGCCAAACGCAAAAGCAGCAAACATCTCGCTGTACGTCCCACATCCAAAGTGCCAAGAGAGAGCTTGCTCTCCCTGTCTTTGAGTACTGTTTTCACTGTCCCGGTTACCTCTTTGCTAACATTCTCTTCAGAGCTGCAGTGAAACCAGGAACCGCGTGGAGAAGGCACCCACACTGAAAGTGCCTGGAGGGAACATTGGGGCTTCTTCTCAGTGTCTCTGACATAGGGTTTCACTGTCCCGGGAAAGTCTCTGCTAACACCGTGCAGAGCGCTGTGCCCAATATACAGAAACGTCTTGCGGTATCTCCTACAGGGAAAGTGCCAGGAGGGAATTGTGGAGCTTGTTCTCAGTGTCTCTGAGAATTGCTCTGATTATCCCTGTGACCTCTTTGCTAAGACTCTCCAGAGAGCCGTCCTCAAAACCAACACACGTCTTGACATATCTCCCACATTGATCGCAGTGTCTCCAGAAACGGCATTCAATGAGCCAGGACCTTTTCTCCCTACACTGTCCATTGAGTTGTCCTCAAAACCAATATACATCCTGCTATATCTCCCACATGGAAAGTGCCAGGAGGGAGAAGTGGGGATTATGTTTAGACTTTCTCGGAACTGCTTCAAATCAACTAGATATCTTTGTGCTGTAAATCTCCCAACAGCCAAACGCAAAAGCAGCAAACATCTCGCTGTACGTCCCACATCCAAAGTGCCAAGAGAGAGCTTGCTCTCCCTGTCTTTGAGTACTGTTTTCACTGTCCCGGTTACCTCTTTGCTAACATTCTCTTCAGAGCTGCAGTGAAACCAGGAACCGCGTGGAGAAGGCACACACACTGAAAGTGCCTGGAGGGAACATTGGGGCTTCTTCTCAGTGTCTCTGACATAGGGTTTCACTGTCCCGGGAAAGTCTCTGCTAACACCGTGCAGAGCGCTGTGCCCAATATACAGAAACGTCTTGCGGTATCTCCTACAGGGAAAGTGCCAGGAGGGAATTGTGGAGCTTGTTCTCAGTGTCTCTGAGAATTGCTCTGATTATCCCTGTGACCTCTTTGCTAAGACTCTCCAGAGAGCCGTCCTCAAAACCAACACACGTCTTGACATATCTCCCACATTGATCGCAGTGTCTCCAGAAACGGCATTCAAGGAGCCAGGACCTTTTCTCCCTACACTGTCCATTGAGTTGTCCTCAAAACCAATATACATCCTGCTATATCTCCCACATGGAAAGTGCCAGGAGGGAGAAGTGGGGATTATGTTTAGACTTTCTCGGAACTGCTTCAAATCAACTAGATATCTTTGTGCTGTAAATCTCCCAACAGCCAAACGCAAAAGCAGCAAACATCTCGCTGTACGTCCCACATCCAAAGTGCCAAGAGAGAGCTTGCTCTCCCTGTCTTTGAGTACTGTTTTCACTGTCCCGGTTACCTCTTTGCTAACATTCTCTTCAGAGCTGCAGTGAAACCAGGAACCGCGTGGAGAAGGCACCCACACTGAAAGTGCCTGGAGGGAACACTGGGGCTTCTTCTCAGTGTCTCTGACATAGGGTTTCACTGTCCCGGGAAAGTCTCTGCTAACACCGTGCAGAGCGCTGTGCCCAATATACAGAAACGTCTTGCGGTATCTCCTACAGGGAAAGTGCCAGGAGGGAATTGTGGAGCTTGTTCTCAGTGTCTCTGAGAATTGCTCTGATTATCCCTGTGACCTCTTTGCTAAGACTCTCCAGAGAGCCGTCCTCAAAACCAACACACGTCTTGACATATCTCCCACATTGATCGCAGTGTCTCCAGAAAGGGCATTCAAGGAGCCAGGACCTTTTCTCCCTACACTGTCCATTGAGTTGTCCTCAAAACCAATATACATCCTGCTATATCTCCCACATGGAAAGTGCCAGGAGGGAGAAGTGGGGATTATGTTTAGACTTTCTCGGAACTGCTTCAAATCAACTAGATATCTTTGTGCTGTAAATCTCCCAACAGCCAAACGCAAAAGCAGCAAACATCTCGCTGTACGTCCCACATCCAAAGTGCCAAGAGAGAGCTTGCTCTCCCTGTCTTTGAGTACTGTTTTCACTGTCCCGGTTACCTCTTTGCTAACATTCTCTTCAGAGCTGCAGTGAAACCAGGAACCGCGTGGAGAAGGCACCCACACTGAAAGTGCCTGGAGGGAACACTGGGGCTTCTTCTCAGTGTCTCTGACATAGGGTTTCACTGTCCCGGGAAAGTCTCTGCTAACACCGTGCAGAGCGCTGTGCCCAATATACAGAAACGTCTTGCGGTATCTCCTACAGGGAAAGTGCCAGGAGGGAATTGTGGAGCTTGTTCTCAGTGTCTCTGAGAATTGCTCTGATTATCCCTGTGACCTCTTTGCTAAGACTCTCCAGAGAGCCGTCCTCAAAACCAACACACGTCTTGACATATCTCCCACATTGATCGCAGTGTCTCCAGAAACGGCATTCAAGGAGCCAGGACCTTTTCTCCCTACACTGTCCATTGAGTTGTCCTCAAAACCAATATACATCCTGCTATATCTCCCACATGGAAAGTGCCAGGAGGGAGAAGTGGGGATTATGTTTAGACTTTCTCGGAACTGCTTCAAATCAACTAGATATCTTTGTGCTGTAAATCTCCCAACAGCCAAACGCAAAAGCAGCAAACATCTCGCTGTACGTCCCACATCCAAAGTGCCAAGAGAGAGCTTGCTCTCCCTGTCTTTGAGTACTGTTTTCACTGTCCCGGTTACCTCTTTGCTAACATTCTCTTCAGAGCTGCAGTGAAACCAGGAACCGCGTGGAGAAGGCACCCACACTGAAAGTGCCTGGAGGGAACACTGGGGCTTCTTCTCAGTGTCTCTGACATAGGGTTTCACTGTCCCGGGAAAGTCTCTGCTAACACCGTGCAGAGCGCTGTGCCCAATATACAGAAACGTCTTGCGGTATCTCCTACAGGGAAAGTGCCAGGAGGGAATTGTGGAGCTTGTTCTCAGTGTCTCTGAGAATTGCTCTGATTATCTGTGTGACCTCTTTGCTAAGACTCTCCAGAGAGCCGTCCTCAAAACCAACACACGTCTTGACATATCTCCCACATTGATCGCAGTGTCTCCAGAAACGGCATTCAAGGAGCCAGGACCTTTTCTCCCTACACTGTCCATTGAGTTGTCCTCAAAACCAATATACATCCTGCTATATCTCCCACATGGAAAGTGCCAGGAGGGAGAAGTGGGGATTATGTTTAGACTTTCTCGGAACTGCTTCAAATCAACTAGATATCTTTGTGCTGTAAATCTCCCAACAGCCAAACGCAAAAGCAGCAAACATCTCGCTGTACGTCCCACATCCAAAGTGCCAAGAGAGAGCTTGCTCTCCCTGTCTTTGAGTACTGTTTTCACTGTCCCGGTTACCTCTTTGCTAACATTCTCTTCAGAGCTGCAGTGAAACCAGGAACCGCGTGGAGAAGGCACCCACACTGAAAGTGCCTGGAGGGAACATTGGGGCTTCTTCTCAGTGTCTCTGACATAGGGTTTCACTGTCCCGGGAAAGTCTCTGCTAACACCGTGCAGAGCGCTGTGCCCAATCTACAGAAACGTCTTGCGGTATCTCCTACAGGGAAAGTGCCAGGAGGGAATCGTGGAGCTTGTTCTCAGTGTCTCTGAGAATTGCTCTGATTATCCCTGTGACCTCTTTGCTAAGACTCTCCAGAGAGCCGTCCTCAAAACCAACACACGTCTTGACATATCTCCCACATTGATCGCAGTGTCTCCAGAAACGGCATTCAAGGAGCCAGGACCTTTTCTCCCTACACTGTCCATTGAGTTGTCCTCAAAACCAATATACATCCTGCTATATCTCCCACATGGAAAGTGCCAGGAGGGAGAAGTGGGGATTATGTTTAGACTTTCTCGGAACTGCTTCAAATCAACTAGATATCTTTGTGCTGTAAATCTCCCAACAGCCAAACGCAAAAGCAGCAAACATCTCGCTGTACGTCCCACATCCAAAGTGCCAAGAGAGAGCTTGCTCTCCCTGTCTTTGAGTACTGTTTTCACTGTCCCGGTTACCTCTTTGCTAACATTCTCTTCAGAGCTGCAGTGAAACCAGGAACCGCGTGGAGAAGGCACCCACACTGAAAGTGCCTGGAGGGAACATTGGGGCTTCTTCTCAGTGTCTCTGACATAGGGTTTCACTGTCCCGGGAAAGTCTCTGCTAACACCGTGCAGAGCGCTGTGCCCAATCTACAGAAACGTCTTGCGGTATCTCCTACAGGGAAAGTGCCAGGAGGGAATTGTGGAGCTTGTTCTCAGTGTCTCTGAGAATTGCTCTGATTATCCCTGTGACCTCTTTGCTAAGACTCTCCAGAGAGCCGTCCTCAAAACCAACACACGTCTTGACATATCTCCCACATTGATCGCAGTGTCTCCAGAAACGGCATTCAAGGAGCCAGGACCTTTTCTCCCTACACTGTCCATTGAGTTGTCCTCAAAACCAATATACATCCTGCTATATCTCCCACATGGAAAGTGCCAGGAGGGAGAAGTGGGGATTATGTTTAGACTTTCTCGGAACTGCTTCAAATCAACTAGATATCTTTGTGCTGTAAATCTCCCAACAGCCAAACGCAAAAGCAGCAAACATCTCGCTGTACGTCCCACATCCAAAGTGCCAAGAGAGAGCTTGCTCTCCCTGTCTTTGAGTACTGTTTTCACTGTCCCGGTTACCTCTTTGCTAACATTCTCTTCAGAGCTGCAGTGAAACCAGGAACCGCGTGGAGAAGGCACCCACACTGAAAGTGCCTGGAGGGAACACTGGGGCTTCTTCTCAGTGTCTCTGACATAGGGTTTCACTGTCCCGGGAAAGTCTCTGCTAACACCGTGCAGAGCGCTGTGCCCAATATACAGAAACGTCTTGCGGTATCTCCTACAGGGAAAGTGCCAGGAGGGAATTGTGGAGCTTGTTCTCAGTGTCTCTGAGAATTGCTCTGATTATCCCTGTGACCTCTTTGCTAAGACTCTCCAGAGAGCCGTCCTCAAAACCAACACACGTCTTGACATATCTCCCACATTGATCGCAGTGTCTCCAGAAACGGCATTCAAGGAGCCAGGACCTTTTCTCCCTACACTGTCCATTGAGTTGTCCTCAAAACCAATATACATCCTGCTATATCTCCCACATGGAAAGTGCCAGGAGGGAGAAGTGGGGATTATGTTTAGACTTTCTCGGAACTGCTTCAAATCAACTAGATATCTTTGTGCTGTAAATCTCCCAACAGCCAAACGCAAAAGCAGCAAACATCTCGCTGTACGTCCCACATCCAAAGTGCCAAGAGAGAGCTTGCTCTCCCTGTCTTTGAGTACTGTTTTCACTGTCCCGGTTACCTCTTTGCTAACATTCTCTTCAGAGCTGCAGTGAAACCAGGAACCGCGTGGAGAAGGCACCCACACTGAAAGTGCCTGGAGGGAACACTGGGGCTTCTTCTCAGTGTCTCTGACATAGGGTTTCACTGTCCCGGGAAAGTCTCTGCTAACACCGTGCAGAGCGCTGTGCCCAATATACAGAAACGTCTTGCGGTATCTCCTACAGGGAAAGTGCCAGGAGGGAATTGTGGAGCTTGTTCTCAGTGTCTCTGAGAATTGCTCTGATTATCCCTGTGACCTCTTTGCTAAGACTCTCCAGAGAGCCGTCCTCAAAACCAACACACGTCTTGACATATCTCCCACATTGATCGCAGTGTCTCCAGAAACGGCATTCAAGGAGCCAGGACCTTTTCTCCCTACACTGTCCATTGAGTTGTCCTCAAAACCAATATACATCCTGCTATATCTCCCACATGGAAAGTGCCAGGAGGGAGAAGTGGGGATTATGTTTAGACTTTCTCGGAACTGCTTCAAATCAACTAGATATCTTTGTGCTGTAAATCTCCCAACAGCCAAACGCAAAAGCAGCAAACATCTCGCTGTACGTCCCACATCCAAAGTGCCAAGAGAGAGCTTGCTCTCCCTGTCTTTGAGTACTGTTTTCACTGTCCCGGTTACCTCTTTGCTAACATTCTCTTCAGAGCTGCAGTGAAACCAGGAACCGCGTGGAGAAGGCACCCACACTGAAAGTGCCTGGAGGGAACATTGGGGCTTCTTCTCAGTGTCTCTGACATAGGGTTTCACTGTCCCGGGAAAGTCTCTGCTAACACCGTGCAGAGCGCTGTGCCCAATATACAGAAACGTCTTGCGGTATCTCCTACAGGGAAAGTGCCAGGAGGGAATTGTGGAGCTTGTTCTCAGTGTCTCTGAGAATTGCTCTGATTATCCCTGTGACCTCTTTGCTAAGACTCTCCAGAGAGCCGTCCTCAAAACCAACACACGTCTTGACATATCTCCCACATTGATCGCAGTGTCTCCAGAAACGGCATTCAAGGAGCCAGGACCTTTTCTCCCTACACTGTCCATTGAGTTGTCCTCAAAACCAATATACATCCTGCTATATCTCCCACATGGAAAGTGCCAGGAGGGAGAAGTGGGGATTATGTTTAGACTTTCTCGGAACTGCTTCAAATCAACTAGATATCTTTGTGCTGTAAATCTCCCAACAGCCAAACGCAAAAGCAGCAAACATCTCGCTGTACGTCCCACATCCAAAGTGCCAAGAGAGAGCTTGCTCTCCCTGTCTTTGAGTACTGTTTTCACTGTCCCGGTTACCTCTTTGCTAACATTCTCTTCAGAGCTGCAGTGAAACCAGGAACCGCGTGGAGAAGGCACCCACACTGAAAGTGCCTGGAGGGAACATTGGGGCTTCTTCTCAGTGTCTCTGACATAGGGTTTCACTGTCCCGGGAAAGTCTCTGCTAACACCGTGCAGAGCGCTGTGCCCAATCTACAGAAACGTCTTGCGGTATCTCCTACAGGGAAAGTGCCAGGAGGGAATTGTGGAGCTTGTTCTCAGTGTCTCTGAGAATTGCTCTGATTATCCCTGTGACCTCTTTGCTAAGACTCTCCAGAGAGCCGTCCTCAAAACCAACACACGTCTTGACATATCTCCCACATTGATCGCAGTGTCTCCAGAAACGGCATTCAAGGAGCCAGGACCTTTTCTCCCTAAACTGTCCATTGAGTTGTCCTCAAAACCAATATACATCCTGCTATATCTCCCACATGGAAAGTGCCAGGAGGGAGAAGTGGGGATTATGTTTAGACTTTCTCGGAACTGCTTCAAATCAACTAGATATCTTTGTGCTGTAAATCTCCCAACAGCCAAACGCAAAAGCAGCAAACATCTCGCTGTACGTCCCACATCCAAAGTGCCAAGAGAGAGCTTGCTCTCCCTGTCTTTGAGTACTGTTTTCACTGTCCCGGTTACCTCTTTGCTAACATTCTCTTCAGAGCTGCAGTGAAACCAGGAACCGCGTGGAGAAGGCACCCACACTGAAAGTGCCTGGAGGGAACATTGGGGCTTCTTCTCAGTGTCTCTGACATAGGGTTTCACTGTCCCGGGAAAGTCTCTGCTAACACCGTGCAGAGCGCTGTGCCCAATATACAGAAACGTCTTGCGGTATCTCCTACAGGGAAAGTGCCAGGAGGGAATTGTGGAGCTTGTTCTCAGTGTCTCTGAGAATTGCTCTGATTATCCCTGTGACCTCTTTGCTAAGACTCTCCAGAGAGCCGTCCTCAAAACCAACACACGTCTTGACATATCTCCCACATTGATCGCAGTGTCTCCAGAAACGGCATTCAATGAGCCAGGACCTTTTCTCCCTACACTGTCCATTGAGTTGTCCTCAAAACCAATATACATCCTGCTATATCTCCCACATGGAAAGTGCCAGGAGGGAGAAGTGGGGATTATGTTTAGACTTTCTCGGAACTGCTTCAAATCAACTAGATATCTTTGTGCTGTAAATCTCCCAACAGCCAAACGCAAAAGCAGCAAACATCTCGCTGTACGTCCCACATCCAAAGTGCCAAGAGAGAGCTTGCTCTCCCTGTCTTTGAGTACTGTTTGCACTGTCCCGGTTACCTCTTTGCTAACATTCTCTTCAGAGCTGCAGTGAAACCAGGAACCGCGTGGAGAAGGCACCCACACTGAAAGTGCCTGGAGGGAACACTGGGGCTTCTTCTCAGTGTCTCTGACATAGGGTTTCACTGTCCCGGGAAAGTCTCTGCTAACACCGTGCAGAGCGCTGTGCCCAATATACAGAAACGTCTTGCGGTATCTCCTACAGGGAAAGTGCCAGGAGGGAATTGTGGAGCTTGTTCTCAGTGTCTCTGAGAATTGCTCTGATTATCCCTGTGACCTCTTTGCTAAGACTCTCCAGAGAGCCGTCCTCAAAACCAACACACGTCTTGACATATCTCCCACATTGATCGCAGTGTCTCCAGAAA
Source organism: Chroicocephalus ridibundus (assembly GCF_963924245.1). Classification (NCBI taxonomy): domain Eukaryota; kingdom Metazoa; phylum Chordata; class Aves; order Charadriiformes; family Laridae; genus Chroicocephalus; species Chroicocephalus ridibundus. The sequence continues at coordinate 23,604 of NW_026961681.1, forward strand.
CGGCATTCAAGGAGCCAGGACCTTTTCTCCCTACACTGTCCATTGAGTTGTCCTCAAAACCAATATACATCCTGCTATATCTCCCACATGGAAAGTGCCAGGAGGGAGAAGTGGGGATTATGTTTAGACTTTCTCGGAACTGCTTCAAATCAACTAGATATCTTTGTGCTGTAAATCTCCCAACAGCCAAACGCAAAAGCAGCAAACATCTCGCTGTACGTCCCACATCCAAAGTGCCAAGAGAGAGCTTGCTCTCCCTGTCTTTGAGTACTGTTTGCACTGTCCCGGTTACCTCTTTGCTAACATTCTCTTCAGAGCTGCAGTGAAACCAGGAACCGCGTGGAGAAGGCACCCACACTGAAAGTGCCTGGAGGGAACATTGGGGCTTCTTCTCAGTGTCTCTGACATAGGGTTTCACTGTCCCGGGAAAGTCTCTGCTAACACCGTGCAGAGCGCTGTGCCCAATATACAGAAACGTCTTGCGGTATCTCCTACAGGGAAAGTGCCAGGAGGGAATTGTGGAGCTTGTTCTCAGTGTCTCTGAGAATTGCTCTGATTATCCCTGTGACCTCTTTGCTAAGACTCTCCAGAGAGCCGTCCTCAAAACCAACACACGTCTTGACATATCTCCCACATTGATCGCAGTGTCTCCAGAAACGGCATTCAAGGAGCCAGGACCTTTTCTCCCTACACTGTCCATTGAGTTGTCCTCAAAACCAATATACATCCTGCTATATCTCCCACATGGAAAGTGCCAGGAGGGAGAAGTGGGGATTATGTTTAGACTTTCTCGGAACTGCTTCAAATCAACTAGATATCTTTGTGCTGTAAATCTCCCAACAGCCAAACGCAAAAGCAGCAAACATCTCGCTGTACGTCCCACATCCAAAGTGCCAAGAGAGAGCTTGCTCTCCCTGTCTTTGAGTACTGTTTTCACTGTCCCGGTTACCTCTTGGCTAACATTCTCTTCAGAGCTGCAGTGAAACCAGGAACCGCGTGGAGAAGGCACCCACACTGAAAGTGCCTGGAGGGAACACTGGGGCTTCTTCTCAGTGTCTCTGACATAGGGTTTCACTGTCCCGGGAAAGTCTCTGCTAACACCGTGCAGAGCGCTGTGCCCAATATACAGAAACGTCTTGCGGTATCTCCTACAGGGAAAGTGCCAGGAGGGAATTGTGGAGCTTGTTCTCAGTGTCTCTGAGAATTGCTCTGATTATCTGTGTGACCTCTTTGCTAAGACTCTCCAGAGAGCCGTCCTCAAAACAAACACACATCTTGACATATCTCCCACATTGATCGCAGTGTCTCCAGAAACGGCATTCAAGGAGCCAGGACCTTTTCTCCCTACACTGTCCATTGAGTTGTCCTCAAAACCAATATACATCCTGCTATATCTCCCACATGGAAAGTGCCAGGAGGGAGAAGTGGGGATTATGTTTAGACTTTCTCGGAACTGCTTCAAATCAACTAGATATCTTTGTGCTGTAAATCTCCCAACAGCCAAACGCAAAAGCAGCAAACATCTCGCTGTACGTCCCACATCCAAAGTGCCAAGAGAGAGCTTGCTCTCCCTGTCTTTGAGTACTGTTTTCACTGTCCCGGTTACCTCTTTGCTAACATTCTCTTCAGAGCTGCAGTGAAACCAGGAACCGCGTGGAGAAGGCACCCACACTGAAAGTGCCTGGAGGGAACATTGGGGCTTCTTCTCAGTGTCTCTGACATAGGGTTTCACTGTCCCGGGAAAGTCTCTGCTAACACCGTGCAGAGCGCTGTGCCCAATCTACAGAAACGTCTTGCGGTATCTCCTACAGGGAAAGTGCCAGGAGGGAACTGTCCATCTTGTTCTCAGTGTCTCTGAGAATTGCTCTGATTATCCCTGTGACCTCTTTGCTAAGACTCTCCAGAGAGCCGTCCTCAAAACCAACACACGTCTTGACATATCTCCCACATTGATCGCAGTGTCTCCAGAAACGGCATTCAAGGAGCCAGGACCTTTTCTCCCTACACTGTCCATTGAGTTGTCCTCAAAACCAATATACATCCTGCTATATCTCCCACATGGAAAGTGCCAGGAGGGAGAAGTGGGGATTATGTTTAGACTTTCTCGGAACTGCTTCAAATCAACTAGATATCTTTGTGCTGTAAATCTCCCAACAGCCAAACGCAAAAGCAGCAAACATCTCGCTGTACGTCCCACATCCAAAGTGCCAAGAGAGAGCTTGCTCTCCCTGTCTTTGAGTACTGTTTTCACTGTCCCGGTTACCTCTTGGCTAACATTCTCTTCAGAGCTGCAGTGAAACCAGGAACCGCGTGGAGAAGGCACCCACACTGAAAGTGCCTGGAGGGAACATTGGGGCTTCTTCTCAGTGTCTCTGACATAGGGTTTCACTGTCCCGGGAAAGTCTCTGCTAACACCGTGCAGAGCGCTGTGCCCAATATACAGAAACGTCTTGCGGTATCTCCTACAGGGAAAGTGCCAGGAGGGAATTGTGGAGCTTGTTCTCAGTGTCTCTGAGAATTGCTCTGATTATCCCTGTGACCTCTTTGCTAAGACTCTCCAGAGAGCCGTCCTCAAAACCAACACACGTCTTGACATATCTCCCACATTGATCGCAGTGTCTCCAGAAACGGCATTCAAGGAGCCAGGACCTTTTCTCCCTACACTGTCCATTGAGTTGTCCTCAAAACCAATATACATCCTGCTATATCTCCCACATGGAAAGTGCCAGGAGGGAGAAGTGGGGATTATGTTTAGACTTTCTCGGAACTGCTTCAAATCAACTAGATATCTTTGTGCTGTAAATCTCCCAACAGCCAAACGCAAAAGCAGCAAACATCTCGCTGTACGTCCCACATCCAAAGTGCCAAGAGAGAGCTTGCTCTCCCTGTCTTTGAGTACTGTTTTCACTGTCCCGGTTACCTCTTTGCTAACATTCTCTTCAGAGCTGCAGTGAAACCAGGAACCGCGTGGAGAAGGCACCCACACTGAAAGTGCCTGGAGGGAACATTGGGGCTTCTTCTCAGTGTCTCTGACATAGGGTTTCACTGTCCCGGGAAAGTCTCTGCTAACACCGTGCAGAGCGCTGTGCCCAATATACAGAAACGTCTTGCGGTATCTCCTACAGGGAAAGTGCCAGGAGGGAATTGTGGAGCTTGTTCTCAGTGTCTCTGAGAATTGCTCTGATTATCTGTGTGACCTCTTTGCTAAGACTCTCCAGAGAGCCGTCCTCAAAACAAACACACATCTTGACATATCTCCCACATTGATCGCAGTGTCTCCAGAAACGGCATTCAAGGAGCCAGGACCTTTTCTCCCTACACTGTCCATTGAGTTGTCCTCAAAACCAATATACATCCTGCTATATCTCCCACATGGAAAGTGCCAGGAGGGAGAAGTGGGGATTATGTTTAGACTTTCTCGGAACTGCTTCAAATCAACTAGATATCTTTGTGCTGTAAATCTCCCAACAGCCAAACGCAAAAGCAGCAAACATCTCGCTGTACGTCCCACATCCAAAGTGCCAAGAGAGAGCTTGCTCTCCCTGTCTTTGAGTACTGTTTTCACTGTCCCGGTTACCTCTTTGCTAACATTCTCTTCAGAGCTGCAGTGAAACCAGGAACCGCGTGGAGAAGGCACCCACACTGAAAGTGCCTGGAGGGAACATTGGGGCTTCTTCTCAGTGTCTCTGACATAGGGTTTCACTGTCCCGGGAAAGTCTCTGCTAACACCGTGCAGAGCGCTGTGCCCAATATACAGAAACGTCTTGCGGTATCTCCTACAGGGAAAGTGCCAGGAGGGAATTGTGGAGCTTGTTCTCAGTGTCTCTGAGAATTGCTCTGATTATCCCTGTGACCTCTTTGCTAAGACTCTCCAGAGAGCCGTCCTCAAAACCAACACACGTCTTGACATATCTCCCACATTGATCGCAGTGTCTCCAGAAACGGCATTCAAGGAGCCAGGACCTTTTCTCCCTACACTGTCCATTGAGTTGTCCTCAAAACCAATATACATCCTGCTATATCTCCCACATGGAAAGTGCCAGGAGGGAGAAGTGGGGATTATGTTTAGACTTTCTCGGAACTGCTTCAAATCAACTAGATATCTTTGTGCTGTAAATCTCCCAACAGCCAAACGCAAAAGCAGCAAACATCTCGCTGTACGTCCCACATCCAAAGTGCCAAGAGAGAGCTTGCTCTCCCTGTCTTTGAGTACTGTTTTCACTGTCCCGGTTACCTCTTTGCTAACATTCTCTTCAGAGCTGCAGTGAAACCAGGAACCGCGTGGAGAAGGCACCCACACTGAAAGTGCCTGGAGGGAACACTGGGGCTTCTTCTCAGTGTCTCTGACATAGGGTTTCACTGTCCCGGGAAAGTCTCTGCTAACACCGTGCAGAGCGCTGTGCCCAATATACAGAAACGTCTTGCGGTATCTCCTACAGGGAAAGTGCCAGGAGGGAATTGTGGAGCTTGTTCTCAGTGTCTCTGAGAATTGCTCTGATTATCCCTGTGACCTCTTTGCTAAGACTCTCCAGAGAGCCGTCCTCAAAACCAACACACGTCTTGACATATCTCCCACATTGATCGCAGTGTCTCCAGAAACGGCATTCAAGGAGCCAGGACCTTTTCTCCCTACACTGTCCATTGAGTTGTCCTCAAAACCAATATACATCCTGCTATATCTCCCACATGGAAAGTGCCAGGAGGGAGAAGTGGGGATTATGTTTAGACTTTCTCGGAACTGCTTCAAATCAACTAGATATCTTTGTGCTGTAAATCTCCCAACAGCCAAACGCAAAAGCAGCAAACATCTCGCTGTACGTCCCACATCCAAAGTGCCAAGAGAGAGCTTGCTCTCCCTGTCTTTGAGTACTGTTTGCACTGTCCCGGTTACCTCTTTGCTAACATTCTCTTCAGAGCTGCAGTGAAACCAGGAACCACGTGGAGAAGACACCCACACTGAAAGTGCCTGGAAGGAACGTTGGGGCTTCTTCTCAGTGTCTCTGATATAGGGTTTCACTGTCCCGGGAAAGTCTCTGCTAACACCGTGCAGAGCGCTGTGCCCAATATACAGAAACGTCTTGCGGTATCTCCTACAGGGAAAGTGCCAGGAGGGAATTGTGGAGCTTGTTCTCAGTGTCTCTGAGAATTGCTCTGATTATCCCTGTGACCTCTTTGCTAAGACTCTCCAGAGAGCCGTCCTCAAAACAAACACACGTCTTGACATATCTCCCACATTGATCGCAGTGTCTCCAGAAACGGCATTCAAGGAGCCAGGACCTTTTCTCCCTACACTGTCCATTGAGTTGTCCTCAAAACCAATATACATCCTGCTATATCTCCCACATGGAAAGTGCCAGGAGGGAGAAGTGGGGATTATGTTTAGACTTTCTCGGAACTGCTTCAAATCAACTAGATATCTTTGTGCTGTAAATCTCCCAACAGCCAAACGCAAAAGCAGCAAACATCTCGCTGTACGTCCCACATCCAAAGTGCCAAGAGAGAGCTTGCTCTCCCTGTCTTTGAGTACTGTTTTCACTGTCCCGGTTACCTCTTTGCTAACATTCTCTTCAGAGCTGCAGTGAAACCAGGAACCGCGTGGAGAAGGCACCCACACTGAAAGTGCCTGGAGGGAACATTGGGGCTTCTTCTCAGTGTCTCTGACATAGGGTTTCACTGTCCCGGGAAAGTCTCTGCTAACACCGTGCAGAGCGCTGTGCCCAATATACAGAAACGTCTTGCGGTATCTCCTACAGGGAAAGTGCCAGGAGGGAATTGTGGAGCTTGTTCTCAGTGTCTCTGAGAATTGCTCTGATTATCTGTGTGACCTCTTTGCTAAGACTCTCCAGAGAGCCGTCCTCAAAACCAACACACGTCTTGACATATCTCCCACATTGATCGCAGTGTCTCCAGAAACGGCATTCAAGGAGCCAGGACCTTTTCTCCCTACACTGTCCATTGAGTTGTCCTCAAAACCAATATACATCCTGCTATATCTCCCACATGGAAAGTGCCAGGAGGGAGAAGTGGGGATTATGTTTAGACTTTCTCGGAACTGCTTCAAATCAACTAGATATCTTTGTGCTGTAAATCTCCCAACAGCCAAACGCAAAAGCAGCAAACATCTCGCTGTACGTCCCACATCCAAAGTGCCAAGAGAGAGCTTGCTCTCCCTGTCTTTGAGTACTGTTTTCACTGTCCCGGTTACCTCTTTGCTAACATTCTCTTCAGAGCTGCAGTGAAACCAGGAACCGCGTGGAGAAGGCACCCACACTGAAAGTGCCTGGAGGGAACACTGGGGCTTCTTCTCAGTGTCTCTGACATAGGGTTTCACTGTCCCGGGAAAGTCTCTGCTAACACCGTGCAGAGCGCTGTGCCCAATATACAGAAACGTCTTGCGGTATCTCCTACAGGGAAAGTGCCAGGAGGGAATTGTGGAGCTTGTTCTCAGTGTCTCTGAGAATTGCTCTGATTATCCCTGTGACCTCTTTGCTAAGACTCTCCAGAGAGCCGTCCTCAAAACCAACACACGTCTTGACATATCTCCCACATTGATCGCAGTGTCTCCAGAAACGGCATTCAAGGAGCCAGGACCTTTTCTCCCTACACTGTCCATTGAGTTGTCCTCAAAACCAATATACATCCTGCTATATCTCCCACATGGAAAGTGCCAGGAGGGAGAAGTGGGGATTATGTTTAGACTTTCTCGGAACTGCTTCAAATCAACTAGATATCTTTGTGCTGTAAATCTCCCAACAGCCAAACGCAAAAGCAGCAAACATCTCGCTGTACGTCCCACATCCAAAGTGCCAAGAGAGAGCTTGCTCTCCCTGTCTTTGAGTACTGTTTTCACTGTCCCGGTTACCTCTTTGCTAACATTCTCTTCAGAGCTGCAGTGAAACCAGGAACCGCGTGGAGAAGGCACCCACACTGAAAGTGCCTGGAGGGAACATTGGGGCTTCTTCTCAGTGTCTCTGACATAGGGTTTCACTGTCCCGGGAAAGTCTCTGCTAACACCGTGCAGAGCGCTGTGCCCAATCTACAGAAACGTCTTGCGGTATCTCCTACAGGGAAAGTGCCAGGAGGGAATTGTGGAGCTTGTTCTCAGTGTCTCTGAGAATTGCTCTGATTATCTGTGTGACCTCTTTGCTAAGACTCTCCAGAGAGCCGTCCTCAAAACCAACACACGTCTTGACATATCTCCCACATTGATCGCAGTGTCTCCAGAAACGGCATTCAAGGAGCCAGGACCTTTTCTCCCTACACTGTCCATTGAGTTGTCCTCAAAACCAATATACATCCTGCTATATCTCCCACATGGAAAGTGCCAGGAGGGAGAAGTGGGGATTATGTTTAGACTTTCTCGGAACTGCTTCAAATCAACTAGATATCTTTGTGCTGTAAATCTCCCAACAGCCAAACGCAAAAGCAGCAAACATCTCGCTGTACGTCCCACATCCAAAGTGCCAAGAGAGAGCTTGCTCTCCCTGTCTTTGAGTACTGTTTTCACTGTCCCGGTTACCTCTTTGCTAACATTCTCTTCAGAGCTGCAGTGAAACCAGGAACCGCGTGGAGAAGGCACCCACACTGAAAGTGCCTGGAGGGAACACTGGGGCTTCTTCTCAGTGTCTCTGACATAGGGTTTCACTGTCCCGGGAAAGTCTCTGCTAACACCGTGCAGAGCGCTGTGCCCAATATACAGAAACGTCTTGCGGTATCTCCTACAGGGAAAGTGCCAGGAGGGAATTGTGGAGCTTGTTCTCAGTGTCTCTGAGAATTGCTCTGATTATCCCTGTGACCTCTTTGCTAAGACTCTCCAGAGAGCCGTCCTCAAAACCAACACACGTCTTGACATATCTCCCACATTGATCGCAGTGTCTCCAGAAACGGCATTCAAGGAGCCAGGACCTTTTCTCCCTACACTGTCCATTGAGTTGTCCTCAAAACCAATATACATCCTGCTATATCTCCCACATGGAAAGTGCCAGGAGGGAGAAGTGGGGATTATGTTTAGACTTTCTCGGAACTGCTTCAAATCAACTAGATATCTTTGTGCTGTAAATCTCCCAACAGCCAAACGCAAAAGCAGCAAACATCTCGCTGTACGTCCCACATCCAAAGTGCCAAGAGAGAGCTTGCTCTCCCTGTCTTTGAGTACTGTTTTCACTGTCCCGGTTACCTCTTTGCTAACATTCTCTTCAGAGCTGCAGTGAAACCAGGAACCGCGTGGAGAAGGCACCCACACTGAAAGTGCCTGGAGGGAACACTGGGGCTTCTTCTCAGTGTCTCTGACATAGGGTTTCACTGTCCCGGGAAAGTCTCTGCTAACACCGTGCAGAGCGCTGTGCCCAATATACAGAAACGTCTTGCGGTATCTCCTACAGGGAAAGTGCCAGGAGGGAATTGTGGAGCTTGTTCTCAGTGTCTCTGAGAATTGCTCTGATTATCCCTGTGACCTCTTTGCTAAGACTCTCCAGAGAGCCGTCCTCAAAACCAACACACGTCTTGACATATCTCCCACATTGATCGCAGTGTCTCCAGAAACGGCATTCAAGGAGCCAGGACCTTTTCTCCCTACACTGTCCATTGAGTTGTCCTCAAAACCAATATACATCCTGCTATATCTCCCACATGGAAAGTGCCAGGAGGGAGAAGTGGGGATTATGTTTAGACTTTCTCGGAACTGCTTCAAATCAACTAGATATCTTTGTGCTGTAAATCTCCCAACAGCCAAACGCAAAAGCAGCAAACATCTCGCTGTACGTCCCACATCCAAAGTGCCAAGAGAGAGCTTGCTCTCCCTGTCTTTGAGTACTGTTTTCACTGTCCCGGTTACCTCTTTGCTAACATTCTCTTCAGAGCTGCAGTGAAACCAGGAACCGCGTGGAGAAGGCACCCACACTGAAAGTGCCTGGAGGGAACATTGGGGCTTCTTCTCAGTGTCTCTGACATAGGGTTTCACTGTCCCGGGAAAGTCTCTGCTAACACCGTGCAGAGCGCTGTGCCCAATCTACAGAAACGTCTTGCGGTATCTCCTACAGGGAAAGTGCCAGGAGGGAATTGTGGAGCTTGTTCTCAGTGTCTCTGAGAATTGCTCTGATTATCTGTGTGACCTCTTTGCTAAGACTCTCCAGAGAGCCGTCCTCAAAACCAACACACGTCTTGACATATCTCCCACATTGATCGCAGTGTCTCCAGAAAGGGCATTCAAGGAGCCAGGACCTTTTCTCCCTACACTGTCCATTGAGTTGTCCTCAAAACCAATATACATCCTGCTATATCTCCCACATGGAAAGTGCCAGGAGGGAGAAGTGGGGATTATGTTTAGACTTTCTCGGAACTGCTTCAAATCAACTAGATATCTTTGTGCTGTAAATCTCCCAACAGCCAAACGCAAAAGCAGCAAACATCTCGCTGTACGTCCCACATCCAAAGTGCCAAGAGAGAGCTTGCTCTCCCTGTCTTTGAGTACTGTTTTCACTGTCCCGGTTACCTCTTTGCTAACATTCTCTTCAGAGCTGCAGTGAAACCAGGAACCGCGTGGAGAAGGCACCCACACTGAAAGTGCCTGGAGGGAACACTGGGGCTTCTTCTCAGTGTCTCTGACATAGGGTTTCACTGTCCCGGGAAAGTCTCTGCTAACACCGTGCAGAGCGCTGTGCCCAATATACAGAAACGTCTTGCGGTATCTCCTACAGGGAAAGTGCCAGGAGGGAATTGTGGAGCTTGTTCTCAGTGTCTCTGAGAATTGCTCTGATTATCCCTGTGACCTCTTTGCTAAGACTCTCCAGAGAGCCGTCCTCAAAACCAACACACGTCTTGACATATCTCCCACATTGATCGCAGTGTCTCCAGAAACGGCATTCAAGGAGCCAGGACCTTTTCTCCCTACACTGTCCATTGAGTTGTCCTCAAAACCAATATACATCCTGCTATATCTCCCACATGGAAAGTGCCAGGAGGGAGAAGTGGGGATTATGTTTAGACTTTCTCGGAACTGCTTCAAATCAACTAGATATCTTTGTGCTGTAAATCTCCCAACAGCCAAACGCAAAAGCAGCAAACATCTCGCTGTACGTCCCACATCCAAAGTGCCAAGAGAGAGCTTGCTCTCCCTGTCTTTGAGTACTGTTTTCACTGTCCCGGTTACCTCTTTGCTAACATTCTCTTCAGAGCTGCAGTGAAACCAGGAACCGCGTGGAGAAGGCACCCACACTGAAAGTGCCTGGAGGGAACACTGGGGCTTCTTCTCAGTGTCTCTGACATAGGGTTTCACTGTCCCGGGAAAGTCTCTGCTAACACCGTGCAGAGCGCTGTGCCCAATCTACAGAAACGTCTTGCGGTATCTCCTACAGGGAAAGTGCCAGGAGGGAATTGTGGAGCTTGTTCTCAGTGTCTCTGAGAATTGCTCTGATTATCTGTGTGACCTCTTTGCTAAGACTCTCCAGAGAGCCGTCCTCAAAACCAACACACGTCTTGACATATCTCCCACATTGATCGCAGTGTCTCCAGAAAGGGCATTCAAGGAGCCAGGACCTTTTCTCCCTACACTGTCCATTGAGTTGTCCTCAAAACCAATATACATCCTGCTATATCTCCCACATGGAAAGTGCCAGGAGGGAGAAGTGGGGATTATGTTTAGACTTTCTCGGAACTGCTTCAAATCAACTAGATATCTTTGTGCTGTAAATCTCCCAACAGCCAAACGCAAAAGCAGCAAACATCTCGCTGTACGTCCCACATCCAAAGTGCCAAGAGAGAGCTTGCTCTCCCTGTCTTTGAGTACTGTTTTCACTGTCCCGGTTACCTCTTTGCTAACATTCTCTTCAGAGCTGCAGTGAAACCAGGAACCGCGTGGAGAAGGCACCCACACTGAAAGTGCCTGGAGGGAACACTGGGGCTTCTTCTCAGTGTCTCTGACATAGGGTTTCACTGTCCCGGGAAAGTCTCTGCTAACACCGTGCAGAGCGCTGTGCCCAATATACAGAAACGTCTTGCGGTATCTCCTACAGGGAAAGTGCCAGGAGGGAATTGTGGAGCTTGTTCTCAGTGTCTCTGAGAATTGCTCTGATTATCCCTGTGACCTCTTTGCTAAGACTCTCCAGAGAGCCGTCCTCAAAACCAACACACGTCTTGACATATCTCCCACATTGATCGCAGTGTCTCCAGAAACGGCATTCAAGGAGCCAGGACCTTTTCTCCCTACACTGTCCATTGAGTTGTCCTCAAAACCAATATACATCCTGCTATATCTCCCACATGGAAAGTGCCAGGAGGGAGAAGTGGGGATTATGTTTAGACTTTCTCGGAACTGCTTCAAATCAACTAGATATCTTTGTGCTGTAAATCTCCCAACAGCCAAACGCAAAAGCAGCAAACATCTCGCTGTACGTCCCACATCCAAAGTGCCAAGAGAGAGCTTGCTCTCCCTGTCTTTGAGTACTGTTTTCACTGTCCCGGTTACCTCTTTGCTAACATTCTCTTCAGAGCTGCAGTGAAACCAGGAACCGCGTGGAGAAGGCACCCACACTGAAAGTGCCTGGAGGGAACATTGGGGCTTCTTCTCAGTGTCTCTGACATAGGGTTTCACTGTCCCGGGAAAGTCTCTGCTAACACCGTGCAGAGCGCTGTGCCCAATATACAGAAACGTCTTGCGGTATCTCCTACAGGGAAAGTGCCAGGAGGGAATTGTGGAGCTTGTTCTCAGTGTCTCTGAGAATTGCTCTGATTATCTGTGTGACCTCTTTGCTAAGACTCTCCAGAGAGCCGTCCTCAAAACCAACACACGTCTTGACATATCTCCCACATTGATCGCAGTGTCTCCAGAAACGGCATTCAAGGAGCCAGGACCTTTTCTCCCTACACTGTCCATTGAGTTGTCCTCAAAACCAATATACATCCTGCTATATCTCCCACATGGAAAGTGCCAGGAGGGAGAAGTGGGGATTATGTTTAGACTTTCTCGGAACTGCTTCAAATCAACTAGATATCTTTGTGCTGTAAATCTCCCAACAGCCAAACGCAAAAGCAGCAAACATCTCGCTGTACGTCCCACATCCAAAGTGCCAAGAGAGAGCTTGCTCTCCCTGTCTTTGAGTACTGTTTGCACTGTCCCGGTTACCTCTTTGCTAACATTCTCTTCAGAGCTGCAGTGAAACCAGGAACCGCGTGGAGAAGGCACCCACACTGAAAGTGCTGGAAGGAACGTTGGGGCTTCTTCTCAGTGTCTCTGACATAGGGTTTCACTGTCCCGGGAAAGTCTCTGCTAACACCGTGCAGAGCGCTGTGCCCAATATACAGAAACGTCTTGCGGTATCTCCTACAGGGAAAGTGCCAGGAGGGAATTGTGGAGCTTGTTCTCAGTGTCTCTGAGAATTGCTCTGATTATCCCTGTGACCTCTTTGCTAAGACTCTCCAGAGAGCCGTCCTCAAAACCAACACACGTCTTGACATATCTCCCACATTGATCGCAGTGTCTCCAGAAACGGCATTCAAGGAGCCAGGACCTTTTCTCCCTACACTGTCCATTGAGTTGTCCTCAAAACCAATATACATCCTGCTATATCTCCCACATGGAAAGTGCCAGGAGGGAGAAGTGGGGATTATGTTTAGACTTTCTCGGAACTGCTTCAAATCAACTAGATATCTTTGTGCTGTAAATCTCCCAACAGCCAAACGCAAAAGCAGCAAACATCTCGCTGTACGTCCCACATCCAAAGTGCCAAGAGAGAGCTTGCTCTCCCTGTCTTTGAGTACTGTTTTCACTGTCCCGGTTACCTCTTTGCTAACATTCTCTTCAGAGCTGCAGTGAAACCAGGAACCGCGTGGAGAAGGCACCCACACTGAAAGTGCCTGGAGGGAACATTGGGGCTTCTTCTCAGTGTCTCTGACATAGGGTTTCACTGTCCCGGGAAAGTCTCTGCTAACACCGTGCAGAGCGCTGTGCCCAATCTACAGAAACGTCTTGCGGTATCTCCTACAGGGAAAGTGCCAGGAGGGAATTGTGGAGCTTGTTCTCAGTGTCTCTGAGAATTGCTCTGATTATCCCTGTGACCTCTTTGCTAAGACTCTCCAGAGAGCCGTCCTCAAAACCAACACACGTCTTGACATATCTCCCACATTGATCGCAGTGTCTCCAGAAAGGGCATTCAAGGAGCCAGGACCTTTTCTCCCTACACTGTCCATTGAGTTGTCCTCAAAACCAATATACATCCTGCTATATCTCCCACATGGAAAGTGCCAGGAGGGAGAAGTGGGGATTATGTTTAGACTTTCTCGGAACTGCTTCAAATCAACTAGATATCTTTGTGCTGTAAATCTCCCAACAGCCAAACGCAAAAGCAGCAAACATCTCGCTGTACGTCCCACATCCAAAGTGCCAAGAGAGAGCTTGCTCTCCCTGTCTTTGAGTACTGTTTTCACTGTCCCGGTTACCTCTTTGCTAACATTCTCTTCAGAGCTGCAGTGAAACCAGGAACCGCGTGGAGAAGGCACCCACACTGAAAGTGCCTGGAGGGAACACTGGGGCTTCTTCTCAGTGTCTCTGACATAGGGTTTCACTGTCCCGGGAAAGTCTCTGCTAACACCGTGCAGAGCGCTGTGCCCAATATACAGAAACGTCTTGCGGTATCTCCTACAGGGAAAGTGCCAGGAGGGAATTGTGGAGCTTGTTCTCAGTGTCTCTGAGAATTGCTCTGATTATCCCTGTGACCTCTTTGCTAAGACTCTCCAGAGAGCCGTCCTCAAAACCAACACACGTCTTGACATATCTCCCACATTGATCGCAGTGTCTCCAGAAACGGCATTCAAGGAGCCAGGACCTTTTCTCCCTACACTGTCCATTGAGTTGTCCTCAAAACCAATATACATCCTGCTATATCTCCCACATGGAAAGTGCCAGGAGGGAGAAGTGGGGATTATGTTTAGACTTTCTCGGAACTGCTTCAAATCAACTAGATATCTTTGTGCTGTAAATCTCCCAACAGCCAAACGCAAAAGCAGCAAACATCTCGCTGTACGTCCCACATCCAAAGTGCCAAGAGAGAGCTTGCTCTCCCTGTCTTTGAGTACTGTTTTCACTGTCCCGGTTACCTCTTTGCTAACATTCTCTTCAGAGCTGCAGTGAAACCAGGAACCGCGTGGAGAAGGCACCCACACTGAAAGTGCCTGGAGGGAACATTGGGGCTTCTTCTCAGTGTCTCTGACATAGGGTTTCACTGTCCCGGGAAAGTCTCTGCTAACACCGTGCAGAGCGCTGTGCCCAATATACAGAAACGTCTTGCGGTATCTCCTACAGGGAAAGTGCCAGGAGGGAATTGTGGAGCTTGTTCTCAGTGTCTCTGAGAATTGCTCTGATTATCTGTGTGACCTCTTTGCTAAGACTCTCCAGAGAGCCGTCCTCAAAACCAACACACGTCTTGACATATCTCCCACATTGATCGCAGTGTCTCCAGAAACGGCATTCAAGGAGCCAGGACCTTTTCTCCCTACACTGTCCATTGAGTTGTCCTCAAAACCAATATACATCCTGCTATATCTCCCACATGGAAAGTGCCAGGAGGGAGAAGTGGGGATTATGTTTAGACTTTCTCGGAACTGCTTCAAATCAACTAGATATCTTTGTGCTGTAAATCTCCCAACAGCCAAACGCAAAAGCAGCAAACATCTCGCTGTACGTCCCACATCCAAAGTGCCAAGAGAGAGCTTGCTCTCCCTGTCTTTGAGTACTGTTTGCACTGTCCCGGTTACCTCTTTGCTAACATTCTCTTCAGAGCTGCAGTGAAACCAGGAACCGCGTGGAGAAGGCACCCACACTGAAAGTGCTGGAAGGAACGTTGGGGCTTCTTCTCAGTGTCTCTGACATAGGGTTTCACTGTCCCGGGAAAGTCTCTGCTAACACCGTGCAGAGCGCTGTGCCCAATATACAGAAACGTCTTGCGGTATCTCCTACAGGGAAAGTGCCAGGAGGGAATTGTGGAGCTTGTTCTCAGTGTCTCTGAGAATTGCTCTGATTATCCCTGTGACCTCTTTGCTAAGACTCTCCAGAGAGCCGTCCTCAAAACCAACACACGTCTTGACATATCTCCCACATTGATCGCAGTGTCTCCAGAAACGGCATTCAAGGAGCCAGGACCTTTTCTCCCTACACTGTCCATTGAGTTGTCCTCAAAACCAATATACATCCTGCTATATCTCCCACATGGAAAGTGCCAGGAGGGAGAAGTGGGGATTATGTTTAGACTTTCTCGGAACTGCTTCAAATCAACTAGATATCTTTGTGCTGTAAATCTCCCAACAGCCAAACGCAAAAGCAGCAAACATCTCGCTGTACGTCCCACATCCAAAGTGCCAAGAGAGAGCTTGCTCTCCCTGTCTTTGAGTACTGTTTTCACTGTCCCGGTTACCTCTTTGCTAACATTCTCTTCAGAGCTGCAGTGAAACCAGGAACCGCGTGGAGAAGGCACCCACACTGAAAGTGCCTGGAGGGAACATTGGGGCTTCTTCTCAGTGTCTCTGACATAGGGTTTCACTGTCCCGGGAAAGTCTCTGCTAACACCGTGCAGAGCGCTGTGCCCAATCTACAGAAACGTCTTGCGGTATCTCCTACAGGGAAAGTGCCAGGAGGGAATTGTGGAGCTTGTTCTCAGTGTCTCTGAGAATTGCTCTGATTATCCCTGTGACCTCTTTGCTAAGACTCTCCAGAGAGCCGTCCTCAAAACCAACACACGTCTTGACATATCTCCCACATTGATCGCAGTGTCTCCAGAAAGGGCATTCAAGGAGCCAGGACCTTTTCTCCCTACACTGTCCATTGAGTTGTCCTCAAAACCAATATACATCCTGCTATATCTCCCACATGGAAAGTGCCAGGAGGGAGAAGTGGGGATTATGTTTAGACTTTCTCGGAACTGCTTCAAATCAACTAGATATCTTTGTGCTGTAAATCTCCCAACAGCCAAACGCAAAAGCAGCAAACATCTCGCTGTACGTCCCACATCCAAAGTGCCAAGAGAGAGCTTGCTCTCCCTGTCTTTGAGTACTGTTTTCACTGTCCCGGTTACCTCTTTGCTAACATTCTCTTCAGAGCTGCAGTGAAACCAGGAACCGCGTGGAGAAGGCACCCACACTGAAAGTGCCTGGAGGGAACATTGGGGCTTCTTCTCAGTGTCTCTGACATAGGGTTTCACTGTCCCGGGAAAGTCTCTGCTAACACCGTGCAGAGCGCTGTGCCCAATATACAGAAACGTCTTGCGGTATCTCCTACAGGGAAAGTGCCAGGAGGGAATTGTGGAGCTTGTTCTCAGTGTCTCTGAGAATTGCTCTGATTATCTGTGTGACCTCTTTGCTAAGACTCTCCAGAGAGCCGTCCTCAAAACCAACACACGTCTTGACATATCTCCCACATTGATCGCAGTGTCTCCAGAAACGGCATTCAAGGAGCCAGGACCTTTTCTCCCTACACTGTCCATTGAGTTGTCCTCAAAACCAATATACATCCTGCTATATCTCCCACATGGAAAGTGCCAGGAGGGAGAAGTGGGGATTATGTTTAGACTTTCTCGGAACTGCTTCAAATCAACTAGATATCTTTGTGCTGTAAATCTCCCAACAGCCAAACGCAAAAGCAGCAAACATCTCGCTGTACGTCCCACATCCAAAGTGCCAAGAGAGAGCTTGCTCTCCCTGTCTTTGAGTACTGTTTGCACTGTCCCGGTTACCTCTTTGCTAACATTCTCTTCAGAGCTGCAGTGAAACCAGGAACCGCGTGGAGAAGGCACCCACACTGAAAGTGCTGGAAGGAACGTTGGGGCTTCTTCTCAGTGTCTCTGACATAGGGTTTCACTGTCCCGGGAAAGTCTCTGCTAACACCGTGCAGAGCGCTGTGCCCAATATACAGAAACGTCTTGCGGTATCTCCTACAGGGAAAGTGCCAGGAGGGAATTGTGGAGCTTGTTCTCAGTGTCTCTGAGAATTGCTCTGATTATCCCTGTGACCTCTTTGCTAAGACTCTCCAGAGAGCCGTCCTCAAAACCAACACACGTCTTGACATATCTCCCACATTGATCGCAGTGTCTCCAGAAACGGCATTCAAGGAGCCAGGACCTTTTCTCCCTACACTGTCCATTGAGTTGTCCTCAAAACCAATATACATCCTGCTATATCTCCCACATGGAAAGTGCCAGGAGGGAGAAGTGGGGATTATGTTTAGACTTTCTCGGAACTGCTTCAAATCAACTAGATATCTTTGTGCTGTAAATCTCCCAACAGCCAAACGCAAAAGCAGCAAACATCTCGCTGTACGTCCCACATCCAAAGTGCCAAGAGAGAGCTTGCTCTCCCTGTCTTTGAGTACTGTTTTCACTGTCCCGGTTACCTCTTTGCTAACATTCTCTTCAGAGCTGCAGTGAAACCAGGAACCGCGTGGAGAAGGCACCCACACTGAAAGTGCCTGGAGGGAACACTGTGGCTTCTTCTCAGTGTCTCTGACATAGGGTTTCACTGTCCCGGGAAAGTCTCTGCTAACACCGTGCAGAGCGCTGTGCCCAATATACAGAAACGTCTTGCGGTATCTCCTACAGGGAAAGTGCCAGGAGGGAATTGTGGAGCTTGTTCTCAGTGTCTCTGAGAATTGCTCTGATTATCCCTGTGACCTCTTTGCTAAGACTCTCCAGAGAGCCGTCCTCAAAACCAACACACGTCTTGACATATCTCCCACATTGATCGCAGTGTCTCCAGAAACGGCATTCAAGGAGCCAGGACCTTTTCTCCCTACACTGTCCATTGAGTTGTCCTCAAAACCAATATACATCCTGCTATATCTCCCACATGGAAAGTGCCAGGAGGGAGAAGTGGGGATTATGTTTAGACTTTCTCGGAACTGCTTCAAATCAACTAGATATCTTTGTGCTGTAAATCTCCCAACAGCCAAACGCAAAAGCAGCAAACATCTCGCTGTACGTCCCACATCCAAAGTGCCAAGAGAGAGCTTGCTCTCCCTGTCTTTGAGTACTGTTTTCACTGTCCCGGTTACCTCTTTGCTAACATTCTCTTCAGAGCTGCAGTGAAACCAGGAACCGCGTGGAGAAGGCACCCACACTGAAAGTGCCTGGAGGGAACACTGTGGCTTCTTCTCAGTGTCTCTGACATAGGGTTTCACTGTCCCGGGAAAGTCTCTGCTAACACCGTGCAGAGCGCTGTGCCCAATATACAGAAACGTCTTGCGGTATCTCCTACAGGGAAAGTGCCAGGAGGGAATTGTGGAGCTTGTTCTCAGTGTCTCTGAGAATTGCTCTGATTATCCCTGTGACCTCTTTGCTAAGACTCTCCAGAGAGCCGTCCTCAAAACCAACACACGTCTTGACATATCTCCCACATTGATCGCAGTGTCTCCAGAAACGGCATTCAAGGAGCCAGGACCTTTTCTCCCTACACTGTCCATTGAGTTGTCCTCAAAACCAATATACATCCTGCTATATCTCCCACATGGAAAGTGCCAGGAGGGAGAAGTGGGGATTATGTTTAGACTTTCTCGGAACTGCTTCAAATCAACTAGATATCTTTGTGCTGTAAATCTCCCAACAGCCAAACGCAAAAGCAGCAAACATCTCGCTGTACGTCCCACATCCAAAGTGCCAAGAGAGAGCTTGCTCTCCCTGTCTTTGAGTACTGTTTGCACTGTCCCGGTTACCTCTTTGCTAACATTCTCTTCAGAGCTGCAGTGAAACCAGGAACCGCGTGGAGAAGACACCCACACTGAAAGTGCCTGGAAGGAACGTTGGGGCTTCTTCTCAGTGTCTCTGATATAGGGTTTCACTGTCCCGGGAAAGTCTCTGCTAACACCGTGCAGAGCGCTGTGCCCAATATACAGAAACGTCTTGCGGTATCTCCTACAGGGAAAGTGCCAGGAGGGAATTGTGGAGCTTGTTCTCAGTGTCTCTGAGAATTGCTCTGATTATCCCTGTGACCTCTTTGCTAAGACTCTCCAGAGAGCCGTCCTCAAAACAAACACACATCTTGACATATCTCCCACATTGATCGCAGTGTCTCCAGAAACGGCATTCAAGGAGCCAGGACCTTTTCTCCCTACACTGTCCATTGAGTTGTCCTCAAAACCAATATACATCCTGCTATATCTCCCACATGGAAAGTGCCAGGAGGGAGAAGTGGGGATTATGTTTAGACTTTCTCGGAACTGCTTCAAATCAACTAGATATCTTTGTGCTGTAAATCTCCCAACAGCCAAACGCAAAAGCAGCAAACATCTCGCTGTACGTCCCACATCCAAAGTGCCAAGAGAGAGCTTGCTCTCCCTGTCTTTGAGTACTGTTTTCACTGTCCCGGTTACCTCTTTGCTAACATTCTCTTCAGAGCTGCAGTGAAACCAGGAACCGCGTGGAGAAGGCACCCACACTGAAAGTGCCTGGAGGGAACGTTGGGGCTTCTTCTCAGTGTCTCTGACATAGGGTTTCACTGTCCCGGGAAAGTCTCTGCTAACACCGTGCAGAGCGCTGTGCCCAATCTACAGAAACGTCTTGCGGTATCTCCTACAGGGAAAGTGCCAGGAGGGAATTGTGGAGCTTGTTCTCAGTGTCTCTGAGAATTGCTCTGATTATCCCTGTGACCTCTTTGCTAAGACTCTCCAGAGAGCCGTCCTCAAAACCAACACACGTCTTGACATATCTCCCACATTGATCGCAGTGTCTCCAGAAAGGGCATTCAAGGAGCCAGGACCTTTTCTCCCTACACTGTCCATTGAGTTGTCCTCAAAACCAATATACATCCTGCTATATCTCCCACATGGAAAGTGCCAGGAGGGAGAAGTGGGGATTATGTTTAGACTTTCTCGGAACTGCTTCAAATCAACTAGATATCTTTGTGCTGTAAATCTCCCAACAGCCAAACGCAAAAGCAGCAAACATCTCGCTGTACGTCCCACATCCAAAGTGCCAAGAGAGAGCTTGCTCTCCCTGTCTTTGAGTACTGTTTGCACTGTCCCGGTTACCTCTTTGCTAACATTCTCTTCAGAGCTGCAGTGAAACCAGGAACCGCGTGGAGAAGGCACCCACACTGAAAGTGCCTGGAGGGAACACTGGGGCTTCTTCTCAGTGTCTCTGACATAGGGTTTCACTGTCCCGGGAAAGTCTCTGCTAACACCGTGCAGAGCGCTGTGCCCAATCTACAGAAACGTCTTGCGGTATCTCCTACAGGGAAAGTGCCAGGAGGGAATTGTGGAGCTTGTTCTCAGTGTCTCTGAGAATTGCTCTGATTATCCCTGTGACCTCTTTGCTAAGACTCTCCAGAGAGCCGTCCTCAAAACCAACACACGTCTTGACATATCTCCCACATTGATCGCAGTGTCTCCAGAAAGGGCATTCAAGGAGCCAGGACCTTTTCTCCCTACACTGTCCATTGAGTTGTCCTCAAAACCAATATACATCCTGCTATATCTCCCACATGGAAAGTGCCAGGAGGGAGAAGTGGGGATTATGTTTAGACTTTCTCGGAACTGCTTCAAATCAACTAGATATCTTTGTGCTGTAAATCTCCCAACAGCCAAACGCAAAAGCAGCAAACATCTCGCTGTACGTCCCACATCCAAAGTGCCAAGAGAGAGCTTGCTCTCCCTGTCTTTGAGTACTGTTTTCACTGTCCCGGTTACCTCTTTGCTAACATTCTCTTCAGAGCTGCAGTGAAACCAGGAACCGCGTGGAGAAGGCACCCACACTGAAAGTGCCTGGAGGGAACATTGGGGCTTCTTCTCAGTGTCTCTGACATAGGGTTTCACTGTCCCGGGAAAGTCTCTGCTAACACCGTGCAGAGCGCTGTGCCCAATATACAGAAACGTCTTGCGGTATCTCCTACAGGGAAAGTGCCAGGAGGGAATTGTGGAGCTTGTTCTCAGTGTCTCTGAGAATTGCTCTGATTATCCCTGTGACCTCTTTGCTAAGACTCTCCAGAGAGCCGTCCTCAAAACCAACACACGTCTTGACATATCTCCCACATTGATCGCAGTGTCTCCAGAAACGGCATTCAAGGAGCCAGGACCTTTTCTCCCTACACTGTCCATTGAGTTGTCCTCAAAACCAATATACATCCTGCTATATCTCCCACATGGAAAGTGCCAGGAGGGAGAAGTGGGGATTATGTTTAGACTTTCTCGGAACTGCTTCAAATCAACTAGATATCTTTGTGCTGTAAATCTCCCAACAGCCAAACGCAAAAGCAGCAAACATCTCGCTGTACGTCCCACATCCAAAGTGCCAAGAGAGAGCTTGCTCTCCCTGTCTTTGAGTACTGTTTGCACTGTCCCGGTTACCTCTTTGCTAACATTCTCTTCAGAGCTGCAGTGAAACCAGGAACCGCGTGGAGAAGGCACCCACACTGAAAGTGCTGGAAGGAACGTTGGGGCTTCTTCTCAGTGTCTCTGACATAGGGTTTCACTGTCCCGGGAAAGTCTCTGCTAACACCGTGCAGAGCGCTGTGCCCAATATACAGAAACGTCTTGCGGTATCTCCTACAGGGAAAGTGCCAGGAGGGAATTGTGGAGCTTGTTCTCAGTGTCTCTGAGAATTGCTCTGATTATCCCTGTGACCTCTTTGCTAAGACTCTCCAGAGAGCCGTCCTCAAAACCAACACACGTCTTGACATATCTCCCACATTGATCGCAGTGTCTCCAGAAACGGCATTCAAGGAGCCAGGACCTTTTCTCCCTACACTGTCCATTGAGTTGTCCTCAAAACCAATATACATCCTGCTATATCTCCCACATGGAAAGTGCCAGGAGGGAGAAGTGGGGATTATGTTTAGACTTTCTCGGAACTGCTTCAAATCAACTAGATATCTTTGTGCTGTAAATCTCCCAACAGCCAAACGCAAAAGCAGCAAACATCTCGCTGTACGTCCCACATCCAAAGTGCCAAGAGAGAGCTTGCTCTCCCTGTCTTTGAGTACTGTTTTCACTGTCCCGGTTACCTCTTTGCTAACATTCTCTTCAGAGCTGCAGTGAAACCAGGAACCGCGTGGAGAAGGCACCCACACTGAAAGTGCCTGGAGGGAACACTGGGGCTTCTTCTCAGTGTCTCTGACATAGGGTTTCACTGTCCCGGGAAAGTCTCTGCTAACACCGTGCAGAGCGCTGTGCCCAATATACAGAAACGTCTTGCGGTATCTCCTACAGGGAAAGTGCCAGGAGGGAATTGTGGAGCTTGTTCTCAGTGTCTCTGAGAATTGCTCTGATTATCCCTGTGACCTCTTTGCTAAGACTCTCCAGAGAGCCGTCCTCAAAACCAACACACGTCTTGACATATCTCCCACATTGATCGCAGTGTCTCCAGAAACGGCATTCAAGGAGCCAGGACCTTTTCTCCCTACACTGTCCATTGAGTTGTCCTCAAAACCAATATACATCCTGCTATATCTCCCACATGGAAAGTGCCAGGAGGGAGAAGTGGGGATTATGTTTAGACTTTCTCGGAACTGCTTCAAATCAACTAGATATCTTTGTGCTGTAAATCTCCCAACAGCCAAACGCAAAAGCAGCAAACATCTCGCTGTACGTCCCACATCCAAAGTGCCAAGAGAGAGCTTGCTCTCCCTGTCTTTGAGTACTGTTTGCACTGTCCCGGTTACCTCTTTGCTAACATTCTCTTCAGAGCTGCAGTGAAACCAGGAACCGCGTGGAGAAGACACCCACACTGAAAGTGCCTGGAAGGAACGTTGGGGCTTCTTCTCAGTGTCTCTGATATAGGGTTTCACTGTCCCGGGAAAGTCTCTGCTAACACCGTGCAGAGCGCTGTGCCCAATATACAGAAACGTCTTGCGGTATCTCCTACAGGGAAAGTGCCAGGAGGGAATTGTGGAGCTTGTTCTCAGTGTCTCTGAGAATTGCTCTGATTATCCCTGTGACCTCTTTGCTAAGACTCTCCAGAGAGCCGTCCTCAAAACAAACACACATCTTGACATATCTCCCACATTGATCGCAGTGTCTCCAGAAACGGCATTCAAGGAGCCAGGACCTTTTCTCCCTACACTGTCCATTGAGTTGTCCTCAAAACCAATATACATCCTGCTATATCTCCCACATGGAAAGTGCCAGGAGGGAGAAGTGGGGATTATGTTTAGACTTTCTCGGAACTGCTTCAAATCAACTAGATATCTTTGTGCTGTAAATCTCCCAACAGCCAAACGCAAAAGCAGCAAACATCTCGCTGTACGTCCCACATCCAAAGTGCCAAGAGAGAGCTTGCTCTCCCTGTCTTTGAGTACTGTTTTCACTGTCCCGGTTACCTCTTTGCTAACATTCTCTTCAGAGCTGCAGTGAAACCAGGAACCGCGTGGAGAAGGCACCCACACTGAAAGTGCCTGGAGGGAACGTTGGGGCTTCTTCTCAGTGTCTCTGACATAGGGTTTCACTGTCCCGGGAAAGTCTCTGCTAACACCGTGCAGAGCGCTGTGCCCAATCTACAGAAACGTCTTGCGGTATCTCCTACAGGGAAAGTGCCAGGAGGGAATTGTGGAGCTTGTTCTCAGTGTCTCTGAGAATTGCTCTGATTATCCCTGTGACCTCTTTGCTAAGACTCTCCAGAGAGCCGTCCTCAAAACCAACACACGTCTTGACATATCTCCCACATTGATCGCAGTGTCTCCAGAAAGGGCATTCAAGGAGCCAGGACCTTTTCTCCCTACACTGTCCATTGAGTTGTCCTCAAAACCAATATACATCCTGCTATATCTCCCACATGGAAAGTGCCAGGAGGGAGAAGTGGGGATTATGTTTAGACTTTCTCGGAACTGCTTCAAATCAACTAGATATCTTTGTGCTGTAAATCTCCCAACAGCCAAACGCAAAAGCAGCAAACATCTCGCTGTACGTCCCACATCCAAAGTGCCAAGAGAGAGCTTGCTCTCCCTGTCTTTGAGTACTGTTTTCACTGTCCCGGTTACCTCTTTGCTAACATTCTCTTCAGAGCTGCAGTGAAACCAGGAACCGCGTGGAGAAGGCACCCACACTGAAAGTGCCTGGAGGGAACACTGGGGCTTCTTCTCAGTGTCTCTGACATAGGGTTTCACTGTCCCGGGAAAGTCTCTGCTAACACCGTGCAGAGCGCTGTGCCCAATCTACAGAAACGTCTTGCGGTATCTCCTACAGGGAAAGTGCCAGGAGGGAATTGTGGAGCTTGTTCTCAGTGTCTCTGAGAATTGCTCTGATTATCCCTGTGACCTCTTTGCTAAGACTCTCCAGAGAGCCGTCCTCAAAACCAACACACGTCTTGACATATCTCCCACATTGATCGCAGTGTCTCCAGAAAGGGCATTCAAGGAGCCAGGACCTTTTCTCCCTACACTGTCCATTGAGTTGTCCTCAAAACCAATATACATCCTGCTATATCTCCCACATGGAAAGTGCCAGGAGGGAGAAGTGGGGATTATGTTTAGACTTTCTCGGAACTGCTTCAAATCAACTAGATATCTTTGTGCTGTAAATCTCCCAACAGCCAAACGCAAAAGCAGCAAACATCTCGCTGTACGTCCCACATCCAAAGTGCCAAGAGAGAGCTTGCTCTCCCTGTCTTTGAGTACTGTTTTCACTGTCCCGGTTACCTCTTTGCTAACATTCTCTTCAGAGCTGCAGTGAAACCAGGAACCGCGTGGAGAAGGCACCCACACTGAAAGTGCCTGGAGGGAACATTGGGGCTTCTTCTCAGTGTCTCTGACATAGGGTTTCACTGTCCCGGGAAAGTCTCTGCTAACACCGTGCAGAGCGCTGTGCCCAATATACAGAAACGTCTTGCGGTATCTCCTACAGGGAAAGTGCCAGGAGGGAATTGTGGAGCTTGTTCTCAGTGTCTCTGAGAATTGCTCTGATTATCCCTGTGACCTCTTTGCTAAGACTCTCCAGAGAGCCGTCCTCAAAACCAACACACGTCTTGACATATCTCCCACATTGATCGCAGTGTCTCCAGAAACGGCATTCAAGGAGCCAGGACCTTTTCTCCCTACACTGTCCATTGAGTTGTCCTCAAAACCAATATACATCCTGCTATATCTCCCACATGGAAAGTGCCAGGAGGGAGAAGTGGGGATTATGTTTAGACTTTCTCGGAACTGCTTCAAATCAACTAGATATCTTTGTGCTGTAAATCTCCCAACAGCCAAACGCAAAAGCAGCAAACATCTCGCTGTACGTCCCACATCCAAAGTGCCAAGAGAGAGCTTGCTCTCCCTGTCTTTGAGTACTGTTTGCACTGTCCCGGTTACCTCTTTGCTAACATTCTCTTCAGAGCTGCAGTGAAACCAGGAACCGCGTGGAGAAGGCACCCACACTGAAAGTGCTGGAAGGAACGTTGGGGCTTCTTCTCAGTGTCTCTGACATAGGGTTTCACTGTCCCGGGAAAGTCTCTGCTAACACCGTGCAGAGCGCTGTGCCCAATATACAGAAACGTCTTGCGGTATCTCCTACAGGGAAAGTGCCAGGAGGGAATTGTGGAGCTTGTTCTCAGTGTCTCTGAGAATTGCTCTGATTATCCCTGTGACCTCTTTGCTAAGACTCTCCAGAGAGCCGTCCTCAAAACCAACACACGTCTTGACATATCTCCCACATTGATCGCAGTGTCTCCAGAAACGGCATTCAAGGAGCCAGGACCTTTTCTCCCTACACTGTCCATTGAGTTGTCCTCAAAACCAATATACATCCTGCTATATCTCCCACATGGAAAGTGCCAGGAGGGAGAAGTGGGGATTATGTTTAGACTTTCTCGGAACTGCTTCAAATCAACTAGATATCTTTGTGCTGTAAATCTCCCAACAGCCAAACGCAAAAGCAGCAAACATCTCGCTGTACGTCCCACATCCAAAGTGCCAAGAGAGAGCTTGCTCTCCCTGTCTTTGAGTACTGTTTGCACTGTCCCGGTTACCTCTTTGCTAACATTCTCTTCAGAGCTGCAGTGAAACCAGGAACCACGTGGAGAAGACACCCACACTGAAAGTGCCTGGAAGGAACGTTGGGGCTTCTTCTCAGTGTCTCTGATATAGGGTTTCACTGTCCCGGGAAAGTCTCTGCTAACACCGTGCAGAGCGCTGTGCCCAATATACAGAAACGTCTTGCGGTATCTCCTACAGGGAAAGTGCCAGGAGGGAATTGTGGAGCTTGTTCTCAGTGTCTCTGAGAATTGCTCTGATTATCCCTGTGACCTCTTTGCTAAGACTCTCCAGAGAGCCGTCCTCAAAACCAACACACGTCTTGACATATCTCCCACATTGATCGCAGTGTCTCCAGAAACGGCATTCAAGGAGCCAGGACCTTTTCTCCCTACACTGTCCATTGAGTTGTCCTCAAAACCAATATACATCCTGCTATATCTCCCACATGGAAAGTGCCAGGAGGGAGAAGTGGGGATTATGTTTAGACTTTCTCGGAACTGCTTCAAATCAACTAGATATCTTTGTGCTGTAAATCTCCCAACAGCCAAACGCAAAAGCAGCAAACATCTCGCTGTACGTCCCACATCCAAAGTGCCAAGAGAGAGCTTGCTCTCCCTGTCTTTGAGTACTGTTTTCACTGTCCCGGTTACCTCTTTGCTAACATTCTCTTCAGAGCTGCAGTGAAACCAGGAACCGCGTGGAGAAGGCACCCACACTGAAAGTGCCTGGAGGGAACATTGGGGCTTCTTCTCAGTGTCTCTGACATAGGGTTTCACTGTCCCGGGAAAGTCTCTGCTAACACCGTGCAGAGCGCTGTGCCCAATATACAGAAACGTCTTGCGGTATCTCCTACAGGGAAAGTGCCAGGAGGGAATTGTGGAGCTTGTTCTCAGTGTCTCTGAGAATTGCTCTGATTATCTGTGTGACCTCTTTGCTAAGACTCTCCAGAGAGCCGTCCTCAAAACCAACACACGTCTTGACATATCTCCCACATTGATCGCAGTGTCTCCAGAAACGGCATTCAAGGAGCCAGGACCTTTTCTCCCTACACTGTCCATTGAGTTGTCCTCAAAACCAATATACATCCTGCTATATCTCCCACATGGAAAGTGCCAGGAGGGAGAAGTGGGGATTATGTTTAGACTTTCTCGGAACTGCTTCAAATCAACTAGATATCTTTGTGCTGTAAATCTCCCAACAGCCAAACGCAAAAGCAGCAAACATCTCGCTGTACGTCCCACATCCAAAGTGCCAAGAGAGAGCTTGCTCTCCCTGTCTTTGAGTACTGTTTGCACTGTCCCGGTTACCTCTTTGCTAACATTCTCTTCAGAGCTGCAGTGAAACCAGGAACCGCGTGGAGAAGGCACCCACACTGAAAGTGCTGGAAGGAACGTTGGGGCTTCTTCTCAGTGTCTCTGACATAGGGTTTCACTGTCCCGGGAAAGTCTCTGCTAACACCGTGCAGAGCGCTGTGCCCAATATACAGAAACGTCTTGCGGTATCTCCTACAGGGAAAGTGCCAGGAGGGAATTGTGGAGCTTGTTCTCAGTGTCTCTGAGAATTGCTCTGATTATCCCTGTGACCTCTTTGCTAAGACTCTCCAGAGAGCCGTCCTCAAAACCAACACACGTCTTGACATATCTCCCACATTGATCGCAGTGTCTCCAGAAACGGCATTCAAGGAGCCAGGACCTTTTCTCCCTACACTGTCCATTGAGTTGTCCTCAAAACCAATATACATCCTGCTATATCTCCCACATGGAAAGTGCCAGGAGGGAGAAGTGGGGATTATGTTTAGACTTTCTCGGAACTGCTTCAAATCAACTAGATATCTTTGTGCTGTAAATCTCCCAACAGCCAAACGCAAAAGCAGCAAACATCTCGCTGTACGTCCCACATCCAAAGTGCCAAGAGAGAGCTTGCTCTCCCTGTCTTTGAGTACTGTTTTCACTGTCCCGGTTACCTCTTTGCTAACATTCTCTTCAGAGCTGCAGTGAAACCAGGAACCGCGTGGAGAAGGCACCCACACTGAAAGTGCCTGGAGGGAACACTGGGGCTTCTTCTCAGTGTCTCTGACATAGGGTTTCACTGTCCCGGGAAAGTCTCTGCTAACACCGTGCAGAGCGCTGTGCCCAATATACAGAAACGTCTTGCGGTATCTCCTACAGGGAAAGTGCCAGGAGGGAATTGTGGAGCTTGTTCTCAGTGTCTCTGAGAATTGCTCTGATTATCCCTGTGACCTCTTTGCTAAGACTCTCCAGAGAGCCGTCCTCAAAACCAACACACGTCTTGACATATCTCCCACATTGATCGCAGTGTCTCCAGAAACGGCATTCAAGGAGCCAGGACCTTTTCTCCCTACACTGTCCATTGAGTTGTCCTCAAAACCAATATACATCCTGCTATATCTCCCACATGGAAAGTGCCAGGAGGGAGAAGTGGGGATTATGTTTAGACTTTCTCGGAACTGCTTCAAATCAACTAGATATCTTTGTGCTGTAAATCTCCCAACAGCCAAACGCAAAAGCAGCAAACATCTCGCTGTACGTCCCACATCCAAAGTGCCAAGAGAGAGCTTGCTCTCCCTGTCTTTGAGTACTGTTTGCACTGTCCCGGTTACCTCTTTGCTAACATTCTCTTCAGAGCTGCAGTGAAACCAGGAACCGCGTGGAGAAGGCACCCACACTGAAAGTGCTGGAAGGAACGTTGGGGCTTCTTCTCAGTGTCTCTGACATAGGGTTTCACTGTCCCGGGAAAGTCTCTGCTAACACCGTGCAGAGCGCTGTGCCCAATATACAGAAACGTCTTGCGGTATCTCCTACAGGGAAAGTGCCAGGAGGGAATTGTGGAGCTTGTTCTCAGTGTCTCTGAGAATTGCTCTGATTATCTGTGTGACCTCTTTGCTAAGACTCTCCAGAGAGCCGTCCTCAAAACCAACACACGTCTTGACATATCTCCCACATTGATCGCAGTGTCTCCAGAAACGGCATTCAAGGAGCCAGGACCTTTTCTCCCTACACTGTCCATTGAGTTGTCCTCAAAACCAATATACATCCTGCTATATCTCCCACATGGAAAGTGCCAGGAGGGAGAAGTGGGGATTATGTTTAGACTTTCTCGGAACTGCTTCAAATCAACTAGATATCTTTGTGCTGTAAATCTCCCAACAGCCAAACGCAAAAGCAGCAAACATCTCGCTGTACGTCCCACATCCAAAGTGCCAAGAGAGAGCTTGCTCTCCCTGTCTTTGAGTACTGTTTTCACTGTCCCGGTTACCTCTTTGCTAACATTCTCTTCAGAGCTGCAGTGAAACCAGGAACCGCGTGGAGAAGGCACCCACACTGAAAGTGCCTGGAGGGAACATTGGGGCTTCTTCTCAGTGTCTCTGACATAGGGTTTCACTGTCCCGGGAAAGTCTCTGCTAACACCGTGCAGAGCGCTGTGCCCAATATACAGAAACGTCTTGCGGTATCTCCTACAGGGAAAGTGCCAGGAGGGAATTGTGGAGCTTGTTCTCAGTGTCTCTGAGAATTGCTCTGATTATCCCTGTGACCTCTTTGCTAAGACTCTCCAGAGAGCCGTCCTCAAAACCAACACACGTCTTGACATATCTCCCACATTGATCGCAGTGTCTCCAGAAACGGCATTCAAGGAGCCAGGACCTTTTCTCCCTACACTGTCCATTGAGTTGTCCTCAAAACCAATATACATCCTGCTATATCTCCCACATGGAAAGTGCCAGGAGGGAGAAGTGGGGATTATGTTTAGACTTTCTCGGAACTGCTTCAAATCAACTAGATATCTTTGTGCTGTAAATCTCCCAACAGCCAAACGCAAAAGCAGCAAACATCTCGCTGTACGTCCCACATCCAAAGTGCCAAGAGAGAGCTTGCTCTCCCTGTCTTTGAGTACTGTTTGCACTGTCCCGGTTACCTCTTTGCTAACATTCTCTTCAGAGCTGCAGTGAAACCAGGAACCGCGTGGAGAAGGCACCCACACTGAAAGTGCTGGAAGGAACGTTGGGGCTTCTTCTCAGTGTCTCTGACATAGGGTTTCACTGTCCCGGGAAAGTCTCTGCTAACACCGTGCAGAGCGCTGTGCCCAATATACAGAAACGTCTTGCGGTATCTCCTACAGGGAAAGTGCCAGGAGGGAATTGTGGAGCTTGTTCTCAGTGTCTCTGAGAATTGCTCTGATTATCCCTGTGACCTCTTTGCTAAGACTCTCCAGAGAGCCGTCCTCAAAACCAACACACGTCTTGACATATCTCCCACATTGATCGCAGTGTCTCCAGAAACGGCATTCAAGGAGCCAGGACCTTTTCTCCCTACACTGTCCATTGAGTTGTCCTCAAAACCAATATACATCCTGCTATATCTCCCACATGGAAAGTGCCAGGAGGGAGAAGTGGGGATTATGTTTAGACTTTCTCGGAACTGCTTCAAATCAACTAGATATCTTTGTGCTGTAAATCTCCCAACAGCCAAACGCAAAAGCAGCAAACATCTCGCTGTACGTCCCACATCCAAAGTGCCAAGAGAGAGCTTGCTCTCCCTGTCTTTGAGTACTGTTTGCACTGTCCCGGTTACCTCTTTGCTAACATTCTCTTCAGAGCTGCAGTGAAACCAGGAACCGCGTGGAGAAGGCACCCACACTGAAAGTGCTGGAAGGAACGTTGGGGCTTCTTCTCAGTGTCTCTGACATAGGGTTTCACTGTCCCGGGAAAGTCTCTGCTAACACCGTGCAGAGCGCTGTGCCCAATATACAGAAACGTCTTGCGGTATCTCCTACAGGGAAAGTGCCAGGAGGGAATTGTGGAGCTTGTTCTCAGTGTCTCTGAGAATTGCTCTGATTATCCCTGTGACCTCTTTGCTAAGACTCTCCAGAGAGCCGTCCTCAAAACCAACACACGTCTTGACATATCTCCCACATTGATCGCAGTGTCTCCAGAAACGGCATTCAAGGAGCCAGGACCTTTTCTCCCTACACTGTCCATTGAGTTGTCCTCAAAACCAATATACATCCTGCTATATCTCCCACATGGAAAGTGCCAGGAGGGAGAAGTGGGGATTATGTTTAGACTTTCTCGGAACTGCTTCAAATCAACTAGATATCTTTGTGCTGTAAATCTCCCAACAGCCAAACGCAAAAGCAGCAAACATCTCGCTGTACGTCCCACATCCAAAGTGCCAAGAGAGAGCTTGCTCTCCCTGTCTTTGAGTACTGTTTTCACTGTCCCGGTTACCTCTTTGCTAACATTCTCTTCAGAGCTGCAGTGAAACCAGGAACCGCGTGGAGAAGGCACCCACACTGAAAGTGCCTGGAGGGAACACTGGGGCTTCTTCTCAGTGTCTCTGACATAGGGTTTCACTGTCCCGGGAAAGTCTCTGCTAACACCGTGCAGAGCGCTGTGCCCAATATACAGAAACGTCTTGCGGTATCTCCTACAGGGAAAGTGCCAGGAGGGAATTGTGGAGCTTGTTCTCAGTGTCTCTGAGAATTGCTCTGATTATCTGTGTGACCTCTTTGCTAAGACTCTCCAGAGAGCCGTCCTCAAAACCAACACACGTCTTGACATATCTCCCACATTGATCGCAGTGTCTCCAGAAACGGCATTCAAGGAGCCAGGACCTTTTCTCCCTACACTGTCCATTGAGTTGTCCTCAAAACCAATATACATCCTGCTATATCTCCCACATGGAAAGTGCCAGGAGGGAGAAGTGGGGATTATGTTTAGACTTTCTCGGAACTGCTTCAAATCAACTAGATATCTTTGTGCTGTAAATCTCCCAACAGCCAAACGCAAAAGCAGCAAACATCTCGCTGTACGTCCCACATCCAAAGTGCCAAGAGAGAGCTTGCTCTCCCTGTCTTTGAGTACTGTTTGCACTGTCCCGGTTACCTCTTTGCTAACATTCTCTTCAGAGCTGCAGTGAAACCAGGAACCGCGTGGAGAAGGCACCCACACTGAAAGTGCTGGAAGGAACGTTGGGGCTTCTTCTCAGTGTCTCTGACATAGGGTTTCACTGTCCCGGGAAAGTCTCTGCTAACACCGTGCAGAGCGCTGTGCCCAATATACAGAAACGTCTTGCGGTATCTCCTACAGGGAAAGTGCCAGGAGGGAATTGTGGAGCTTGTTCTCAGTGTCTCTGAGAATTGCTCTGATTATCCCTGTGACCTCTTTGCTAAGACTCTCCAGAGAGCCGTCCTCAAAACCAACACACGTCTTGACATATCTCCCACATTGATCGCAGTGTCTCCAGAAACGGCATTCAAGGAGCCAGGACCTTTTCTCCCTACACTGTCCATTGAGTTGTCCTCAAAACCAATATACATCCTGCTATATCTCCCACATGGAAAGTGCCAGGAGGGAGAAGTGGGGATTATGTTTAGACTTTCTCGGAACTGCTTCAAATCAACTAGATATCTTTGTGCTGTAAATCTCCCAACAGCCAAACGCAAAAGCAGCAAACATCTCGCTGTACGTCCCACATCCAAAGTGCCAAGAGAGAGCTTGCTCTCCCTGTCTTTGAGTACTGTTTTCACTGTCCCGGTTACCTCTTTGCTAACATTCTCTTCAGAGCTGCAGTGAAACCAGGAACCGCGTGGAGAAGGCACCCACACTGAAAGTGCCTGGAGGGAACACTGGGGCTTCTTCTCAGTGTCTCTGACATAGGGTTTCACTGTCCCGGGAAAGTCTCTGCTAACACCGTGCAGAGCGCTGTGCCCAATATACAGAAACGTCTTGCGGTATCTCCTACAGGGAAAGTGCCAGGAGGGAATTGTGGAGCTTGTTCTCAGTGTCTCTGAGAATTGCTCTGATTATCTGTGTGACCTCTTTGCTAAGACTCTCCAGAGAGCCGTCCTCAAAACCAACACACGTCTTGACATATCTCCCACATTGATCGCAGTGTCTCCAGAAACGGCATTCAAGGAGCCAGGACCTTTTCTCCCTACACTGTCCATTGAGTTGTCCTCAAAACCAATATACATCCTGCTATATCTCCCACATGGAAAGTGCCAGGAGGGAGAAGTGGGGATTATGTTTAGACTTTCTCGGAACTGCTTCAAATCAACTAGATATCTTTGTGCTGTAAATCTCCCAACAGCCAAACGCAAAAGCAGCAAACATCTCGCTGTACGTCCCACATCCAAAGTGCCAAGAGAGAGCTTGCTCTCCCTGTCTTTGAGTACTGTTTGCACTGTCCCGGTTACCTCTTTGCTAACATTCTCTTCAGAGCTGCAGTGAAACCAGGAACCGCGTGGAGAAGGCACCCACACTGAAAGTGCCTGGAGGGAACATTGGGGCTTCTTCTCAGTGTCTCTGACATAGGGTTTCACTGTCCCGGGAAAGTCTCTGCTAACACCGTGCAGAGCGCTGTGCCCAATATACAGAAACGTCTTGCGGTATCTCCTACAGGGAAAGTGCCAGGAGGGAATTGTGGAGCTTGTTCTCAGTGTCTCTGAGAATTGCTCTGATTATCCCTGTGACCTCTTTGCTAAGACTCTCCAGAGAGCCGTCCTCAAAACCAACACACGTCTTGACATATCTCCCACATTGATCGCAGTGTCTCCAGAAACGGCATTCAAGGAGCCAGGACCTTTTCTCCCTACACTGTCCATTGAGTTGTCCTCAAAACCAATATACATCCTGCTATATCTCCCACATGGAAAGTGCCAGGAGGGAGAAGTGGGGATTATGTTTAGACTTTCTCGGAACTGCTTCAAATCAACTAGATATCTTTGTGCTGTAAATCTCCCAACAGCCAAACGCAAAAGCAGCAAACATCTCGCTGTACGTCCCACATCCAAAGTGCCAAGAGAGAGCTTGCTCTCCCTGTCTTTGAGTACTGTTTGCACTGTCCCGGTTACCTCTTTGCTAACATTCTCTTCAGAGCTGCAGTGAAACCAGGAACCGCGTGGAGAAGGCACCCACACTGAAAGTGCTGGAAGGAACGTTGGGGCTTCTTCTCAGTGTCTCTGACATAGGGTTTCACTGTCCCGGGAAAGTCTCTGCTAACACCGTGCAGAGCGCTGTGCCCAATATACAGAAACGTCTTGCGGTATCTCCTACAGGGAAAGTGCCAGGAGGGAATTGTGGAGCTTGTTCTCAGTGTCTCTGAGAATTGCTCTGATTATCCCTGTGACCTCTTTGCTAAGACTCTCCAGAGAGCCGTCCTCAAAACCAACACACGTCTTGACATATCTCCCACATTGATCGCAGTGTCTCCAGAAACGGCATTCAAGGAGCCAGGACCTTTTCTCCCTACACTGTCCATTGAGTTGTCCTCAAAACCAATATACATCCTGCTATATCTCCCACATGGAAAGTGCCAGGAGGGAGAAGTGGGGATTATGTTTAGACTTTCTCGGAACTGCTTCAAATCAACTAGATATCTTTGTGCTGTAAATCTCCCAACAGCCAAACGCAAAAGCAGCAAACATCTCGCTGTACGTCCCACATCCAAAGTGCCAAGAGAGAGCTTGCTCTCCCTGTCTTTGAGTACTGTTTGCACTGTCCCGGTTACCTCTTTGCTAACATTCTCTTCAGAGCTGCAGTGAAACCAGGAACCGCGTGGAGAAGGCACCCACACTGAAAGTGCTGGAAGGAACGTTGGGGCTTCTTCTCAGTGTCTCTGACATAGGGTTTCACTGTCCCGGGAAAGTCTCTGCTAACACCGTGCAGAGCGCTGTGCCCAATATACAGAAACGTCTTGCGGTATCTCCTACAGGGAAAGTGCCAGGAGGGAATTGTGGAGCTTGTTCTCAGTGTCTCTGAGAATTGCTCTGATTATCCCTGTGACCTCTTTGCTAAGACTCTCCAGAGAGCCGTCCTCAAAACCAACACACGTCTTGACATATCTCCCACATTGATCGCAGTGTCTCCAGAAACGGCATTCAAGGAGCCAGGACCTTTTCTCCCTACACTGTCCATTGAGTTGTCCTCAAAACCAATATACATCCTGCTATATCTCCCACATGGAAAGTGCCAGGAGGGAGAAGTGGGGATTATGTTTAGACTTTCTCGGAACTGCTTCAAATCAACTAGATATCTTTGTGCTGTAAATCTCCCAACAGCCAAACGCAAAAGCAGCAAACATCTCGCTGTACGTCCCACATCCAAAGTGCCAAGAGAGAGCTTGCTCTCCCTGTCTTTGAGTACTGTTTTCACTGTCCCGGTTACCTCTTTGCTAACATTCTCTTCAGAGCTGCAGTGAAACCAGGAACCGCGTGGAGAAGGCACCCACACTGAAAGTGCCTGGAGGGAACACTGGGGCTTCTTCTCAGTGTCTCTGACATAGGGTTTCACTGTCCCGGGAAAGTCTCTGCTAACACCGTGCAGAGCGCTGTGCCCAATATACAGAAACGTCTTGCGGTATCTCCTACAGGGAAAGTGCCAGGAGGGAATTGTGGAGCTTGTTCTCAGTGTCTCTGAGAATTGCTCTGATTATCTGTGTGACCTCTTTGCTAAGACTCTCCAGAGAGCCGTCCTCAAAACCAACACACGTCTTGACATATCTCCCACATTGATCGCAGTGTCTCCAGAAACGGCATTCAAGGAGCCAGGACCTTTTCTCCCTACACTGTCCATTGAGTTGTCCTCAAAACCAATATACATCCTGCTATATCTCCCACATGGAAAGTGCCAGGAGGGAGAAGTGGGGATTATGTTTAGACTTTCTCGGAACTGCTTCAAATCAACTAGATATCTTTGTGCTGTAAATCTCCCAACAGCCAAACGCAAAAGCAGCAAACATCTCGCTGTACGTCCCACATCCAAAGTGCCAAGAGAGAGCTTGCTCTCCCTGTCTTTGAGTACTGTTTGCACTGTCCCGGTTACCTCTTTGCTAACATTCTCTTCAGAGCTGCAGTGAAACCAGGAACCGCGTGGAGAAGGCACCCACACTGAAAGTGCTGGAAGGAACGTTGGGGCTTCTTCTCAGTGTCTCTGACATAGGGTTTCACTGTCCCGGGAAAGTCTCTGCTAACACCGTGCAGAGCGCTGTGCCCAATATACAGAAACGTCTTGCGGTATCTCCTACAGGGAAAGTGCCAGGAGGGAATTGTGGAGCTTGTTCTCAGTGTCTCTGAGAATTGCTCTGATTATCCCTGTGACCTCTTTGCTAAGACTCTCCAGAGAGCCGTCCTCAAAACCAACACACGTCTTGACATATCTCCCACATTGATCGCAGTGTCTCCAGAAACGGCATTCAAGGAGCCAGGACCTTTTCTCCCTACACTGTCCATTGAGTTGTCCTCAAAACCAATATACATCCTGCTATATCTCCCACATGGAAAGTGCCACGAGGGAGAAGTGGGGATTATGTTTAGACTTTCTCGGAACTGCTTCAAATCAACTAGATATCTTTGTGCTGTAAATCTCCCAACAGCCAAACGCAAAAGCAGCAAACATCTCGCTGTACGTCCCACATCCAAAGTGCCAAGAGAGAGCTTGCTCTCCCTGTCTTTGAGTACTGTTTTCACTGTCCCGGTTACCTCTTTGCTAACATTCTCTTCAGAGCTGCAGTGAAACCAGGAACCGCGTGGAGAAGGCACCCACACTGAAAGTGCCTGGAGGGAACACTGGGGCTTCTTCTCAGTGTCTCTGACATAGGGTTTCACTGTCCCGGGAAAGTCTCTGCTAACACCGTGCAGAGCGCTGTGCCCAATATACAGAAACGTCTTGCGGTATCTCCTACAGGGAAAGTGCCAGGAGGGAATTGTGGAGCTTGTTCTCAGTGTCTCTGAGAATTGCTCTGATTATCCCTGTGACCTCTTTGCTAAGACTCTCCAGAGAGCCGTCCTCAAAACCAACACACGTCTTGACATATCTCCCACATTGATCGCAGTGTCTCCAGAAACGGCATTCAAGGAGCCAGGACCTTTTCTCCCTACACTGTCCATTGAGTTGTCCTCAAAACCAATATACATCCTGCTATATCTCCCACATGGAAAGTGCCAGGAGGGAGAAGTGGGGATTATGTTTAGACTTTCTCGGAACTGCTTCAAATCAACTAGATATCTTTGTGCTGTAAATCTCCCAACAGCCAAACGCAAAAGCAGCAAACATCTCGCTGTACGTCCCACATCCAAAGTGCCAAGAGAGAGCTTGCTCTCCCTGTCTTTGAGTACTGTTTGCACTGTCCCGGTTACCTCTTTGCTAACATTCTCTTCAGAGCTGCAGTGAAACCAGGAACCGCGTGGAGAAGGCACCCACACTGAAAGTGCTGGAAGGAACGTTGGGGCTTCTTCTCAGTGTCTCTGACATAGGGTTTCACTGTCCCGGGAAAGTCTCTGCTAACACCGTGCAGAGCGCTGTGCCCAATATACAGAAACGTCTTGCGGTATCTCCTACAGGGAAAGTGCCAGGAGGGAATTGTGGAGCTTGTTCTCAGTGTCTCTGAGAATTGCTCTGATTATCTGTGTGACCTCTTTGCTAAGACTCTCCAGAGAGCCGTCCTCAAAACCAACACACGTCTTGACATATCTCCCACATTGATCGCAGTGTCTCCAGAAACGGCATTCAAGGAGCCAGGACCTTTTCTCCCTACACTGTCCATTGAGTTGTCCTCAAAACCAATATACATCCTGCTATATCTCCCACATGGAAAGTGCCAGGAGGGAGAAGTGGGGATTATGTTTAGACTTTCTCGGAACTGCTTCAAATCAACTAGATATCTTTGTGCTGTAAATCTCCCAACAGCCAAACGCAAAAGCAGCAAACATCTCGCTGTACGTCCCACATCCAAAGTGCCAAGAGAGAGCTTGCTCTCCCTGTCTTTGAGTACTGTTTGCACTGTCCCGGTTACCTCTTTGCTAACATTCTCTTCAGAGCTGCAGTGAAATCAGGAACCGCGTGGAGAAGGCACCCACACTGAAAGTGCCTGGAGGGAACATTGGGGCTTCTTCTCAGTGTCTCTGACATAGGGTTTCACTGTCCCGGGAAAGTCTCTGCTAACACCGTGCAGAGCGCTGTGCCCAATATACAGAAACGTCTTGCGGTATCTCCTACAGGGAAAGTGCCAGGAGGGAATTGTGGAGCTTGTTCTCAGTGTCTCTGAGAATTGCTCTGATTATCTGTGTGACCTCTTTGCTAAGACTCTCCAGAGAGCCGTCCTCAAAACCAACACACGTCTTGACATATCTCCCACATTGATCGCAGTGTCTCCAGAAACGGCATTCAAGGAGCCAGGACCTTTTCTCCCTACACTGTCCATTGAGTTGTCCTCAAAACCAATATACATCCTGCTATATCTCCCACATGGAAAGTGCCAGGAGGGAGAAGTGGGGATTATGTTTAGACTTTCTCGGAACTGCTTCAAATCAACTAGATATCTTTGTGCTGTAAATCTCCCAACAGCCAAACGCAAAAGCAGCAAACATCTCGCTGTACGTCCCACATCCAAAGTGCCAAGAGAGAGCTTGCTCTCCCTGTCTTTGAGTACTGTTTGCACTGTCCCGGTTACCTCTTTGCTAACATTCTCTTCAGAGCTGCAGTGAAACCAGGAACCGCGTGGAGAAGGCACCCACACTGAAAGTGCTGGAAGGAACGTTGGGGCTTCTTCTCAGTGTCTCTGACATAGGGTTTCACTGTCCCGGGAAAGTCTCTGCTAACACCGTGCAGAGCGCTGTGCCCAATCTACAGAAACGTCTTGCGGTATCTCCTACAGGGAAAGTGCCAGGAGGGAATTGTGGAGCTTGTTCTCAGTGTCTCTGAGAATTGCTCTGATTATCCCTGTGACCTCTTTGCTAAGACTCTCCAGAGAGCCGTCCTCAAAACCAACACACGTCTTGACATATCTCCCACATTGATCGCAGTGTCTCCAGAAACGGCATTCAAGGAGCCAGGACCTTTTCTCCCTACACTGTCCATTGAGTTGTCCTCAAAACCAATATACATCCTGCTATATCTCCCACATGGAAAGTGCCAGGAGGGAGAAGTGGGGATTATGTTTAGACTTTCTCGGAACTGCTTCAAATCAACTAGATATCTTTGTGCTGTAAATCTCCCAACAGCCAAACGCAAAAGCAGCAAACATCTCGCTGTACGTCCCACATCCAAAGTGCCAAGAGAGAGCTTGCTCTCCCTGTCTTTGAGTACTGTTTGCACTGTCCCGGTTACCTCTTTGCTAACATTCTCTTCAGAGCTGCAGTGAAACCAGGAACCGCGTGGAGAAGGCACCCACACTGAAAGTGCCTGGAGGGAACACTGGGGCTTCTTCTCAGTGTCTCTGACATAGGGTTTCACTGTCCCGGGAAAGTCTCTGCTAACACCGTGCAGAGCGCTGTGCCCAATATACAGAAACGTCTTGCGGTATCTCCTACAGGGAAAGTGCCAGGAGGGAATTGTGGAGCTTGTTCTCAGTGTCTCTGAGAATTGCTCTGATTATCCCTGTGACCTCTTTGCTAAGACTCTCCAGAGAGCCGTCCTCAAAACCAACACACGTCTTGACATATCTCCCACATTGATCGCAGTGTCTCCAGAAACGGCATTCAAGGAGCCAGGACCTTTTCTCCCTACACTGTCCATTGAGTTGTCCTCAAAACCAATATACATCCTGCTATATCTCCCACATGGAAAGTGCCAGGAGGGAGAAGTGGGGATTATGTTTAGACTTTCTCGGAACTGCTTCAAATCAACTAGATATCTTTGTGCTGTAAATCTCCCAACAGCCAAACGCAAAAGCAGCAAACATCTCGCTGTACGTCCCACATCCAAAGTGCCAAGAGAGAGCTTGCTCTCCCTGTCTTTGAGTACTGTTTTCACTGTCCCGGTTACCTCTTTGCTAACATTCTCTTCAGAGCTGCAGTGAAACCAGGAACCGCGTGGAGAAGGCACCCACACTGAAAGTGCCTGGAGGGAACATTGGGGCTTCTTCTCAGTGTCTCTGACATAGGGTTTCACTGTCCCGGGAAAGTCTCTGCTAACACCGTGCAGAGCGCTGTGCCCAATATACAGAAACGTCTTGCGGTATCTCCTACAGGGAAAGTGCCAGGAGGGAATTGTGGAGCTTGTTCTCAGTGTCTCTGAGAATTGCTCTGATTATCCCTGTGACCTCTTTGCTAAGACTCTCCAGAGAGC
The DNA here is from genome assembly GCF_963924245.1 of Chroicocephalus ridibundus. Classification (NCBI taxonomy): domain Eukaryota; kingdom Metazoa; phylum Chordata; class Aves; order Charadriiformes; family Laridae; genus Chroicocephalus; species Chroicocephalus ridibundus. Next base: position 63,604 of record NW_026961681.1, read on the forward strand.
CGTCCTCAAAACCAACACACGTCTTGACATATCTCCCACATTGATCGCAGTGTCTCCAGAAACGGCATTCAAGGAGCCAGGACCTTTTCTCCCTACACTGTCCATTGAGTTGTCCTCAAAACCAATATACATCCTGCTATATCTCCCACATGGAAAGTGCCAGGAGGGAGAAGTGGGGATTATGTTTAGACTTTCTCGGAACTGCTTCAAATCAACTAGATATCTTTGTGTTGTAAATCTCCCAACAGCCAAACGCAAAAGCAGCAAACATCTCGCTGTACGTCCCACATCCAAAGTGCCAAGAGAGAGCTTGCTCTCCCTGTCTTTGAGTACTGTTTTCACTGTCCCGGTTACCTCTTTGCTAACATTCTCTTCAGAGCTGCAGTGAAACCAGGAACCGCGTGGAGAAGGCACCCACACTGAAAGTGCCTGGAGGGAACATTGGGGCTTCTTCTCAGTGTCTCTGACATAGGGTTTCACTGTCCCGGGAAAGTCTCTGCTAACACCGTGCAGAGCGCTGTGCCCAATATACAGAAACGTCTTGCGGTATCTCCTACAGGGAAAGTGCCAGGAGGGAATTGTGGAGCTTGTTCTCAGTGTCTCTGAGAATTGCTCTGATTATCCCTGTGACCTCTTTGCTAAGACTCTCCAGAGAGCCGTCCTCAAAACCAACACACGTCTTGACATATCTCCCACATTGATCGCAGTGTCTCCAGAAACGGCATTCAAGGAGCCAGGACCTTTTCTCCCTACACTGTCCATTGAGTTGTCCTCAAAACCAATATACATCCTGCTATATCTCCCACATGGAAAGTGCCAGGAGGGAGAAGTGGGGATTATGTTTAGACTTTCTCGGAACTGCTTCAAATCAACTAGATATCTTTGTGCTGTAAATCTCCCAACAGCCAAATGCAAAAGCAGCAAACATCTCGCTGTACGTCCCACATCCAAAGTGCCAAGAGAGAGCTTGCTCTCCCTGTCTTTGAGTACTGTTTGCACTGTCCCGGTTACCTCTTTGCTAACATTCTCTTCAGAGCTGCAGTGAAACCAGGAACCACGTGGAGAAGACACCCACACTGAAAGTGCCTGGAAGGAACGTTGGGGCTTCTTCTCAGTGTCTCTGATATAGGGTTTCACTGTCCCGGGAAAGTCTCTGCTAACACCGTGCAGAGCGCTGTGCCCAATATACAGAAACGTCTTGCGGTATCTCCTACAGGGAAAGTGCCAGGAGGGAATTGTGGAGCTTGTTCTCAGTGTCTCTGAGAATTGCTCTGATTATCCCTGTGACCTCTTTGCTAAGACTCTCCAGAGAGCCGTCCTCAAAACCAACACACGTCTTGACATATCTCCCACATTGATCGCAGTGTCTCCAGAAACGGCATTCAAGGAGCCAGGACCTTTTCTCCCTACACTGTCCATTGAGTTGTCCTCAAAACCAATATACATCCTGCTATATCTCCCACATGGAAAGTGCCAGGAGGGAGAAGTGGGGATTATGTTTAGACTTTCTCGGAACTGCTTCAAATCAACTAGATATCTTTGTGCTGTAAATCTCCCAACAGCCAAACGCAAAAGCAGCAAACATCTCGCTGTACGTCCCACATCCAAAGTGCCAAGAGAGAGCTTGCTCTCCCTGTCTTTGAGTACTGTTTTCACTGTCCCGGTTACCTCTTTGCTAACATTCTCTTCAGAGCTGCAGTGAAACCAGGAACCGCGTGGAGAAGGCACCCACACTGAAAGTGCCTGGAGGGAACATTGGGGCTTCTTCTCAGTGTCTCTGACATAGGGTTTCACTGTCCCGGGAAAGTCTCTGCTAACACCGTGCAGAGCGCTGTGCCCAATATACAGAAACGTCTTGCGGTATCTCCTACAGGGAAAGTGCCAGGAGGGAATTGTGGAGCTTGTTCTCAGTGTCTCTGAGAATTGCTCTGATTATCCCTGTGACCTCTTTGCTAAGACTCTCCAGAGAGCCGTCCTCAAAACCAACACACGTCTTGACATATCTCCCACATTGATCGCAGTGTCTCCAGAAACGGCATTCAAGGAGCCAGGACCTTTTCTCCCTACACTGTCCATTGAGTTGTCCTCAAAACCAATATACATCCTGCTATATCTCCCACATGGAAAGTGCCAGGAGGGAGAAGTGGGGATTATGTTTAGACTTTCTCGGAACTGCTTCAAATCAACTAGATATCTTTGTGCTGTAAATCTCCCAACAGCCAAACGCAAAAGCAGCAAACATCTCGCTGTACGTCCCACATCCAAAGTGCCAAGAGAGAGCTTGCTCTCCCTGTCTTTGAGTACTGTTTTCACTGTCCCGGTTACCTCTTTGCTAACATTCTCTTCAGAGCTGCAGTGAAACCAGGAACCGCGTGGAGAAGGCACCCACACTGAAAGTGCCTGGAGGGAACATTGGGGCTTCTTCTCAGTGTCTCTGACATAGGGTTTCACTGTCCCGGGAAAGTCTCTGCTAACACCGTGCAGAGCGCTGTGCCCAATATACAGAAACGTCTTGCGGTATCTCCTACAGGGAAAGTGCCAGGAGGGAATTGTGGAGCTTGTTCTCAGTGTCTCTGAGAATTGCTCTGATTATCCCTGTGACCTCTTTGCTAAGACTCTCCAGAGAGCCGTCCTCAAAACCAACACACGTCTTGACATATCTCCCACATTGATCGCAGTGTCTCCAGAAACGGCATTCAAGGAGCCAGGACCTTTTCTCCCTACACTGTCCATTGAGTTGTCCTCAAAACCAATATACATCCTGCTATATCTCCCACATGGAAAGTGCCAGGAGGGAGAAGTGGGGATTATGTTTAGACTTTCTCGGAACTGCTTCAAATCAACTAGATATCTTTGTGCTGTAAATCTCCCAACAGCCAAACGCAAAAGCAGCAAACATCTCGCTGTACGTCCCACATCCAAAGTGCCAAGAGAGAGCTTGCTCTCCCTGTCTTTGAGTACTGTTTGCACTGTCCCGGTTACCTCTTTGCTAACATTCTCTTCAGAGCTGCAGTGAAACCAGGAACCGCGTGGAGAAGGCACCCACACTGAAAGTGCTGGAAGGAACGTTGGGGCTTCTTCTCAGTGTCTCTGACATAGGGTTTCACTGTCCCGGGAAAGTCTCTGCTAACACCGTGCAGAGCGCTGTGCCCAATATACAGAAACGTCTTGCGGTATCTCCTACAGGGAAAGTGCCAGGAGGGAATTGTGGAGCTTGTTCTCAGTGTCTCTGAGAATTGCTCTGATTATCCCTGTGACCTCTTTGCTAAGACTCTCCAGAGAGCCGTCCTCAAAACCAACACACGTCTTGACATATCTCCCACATTGATCGCAGTGTCTCCAGAAACGGCATTCAAGGAGCCAGGACCTTTTCTCCCTACACTGTCCATTGAGTTGTCCTCAAAACCAATATACATCCTGCTATATCTCCCACATGGAAAGTGCCAGGAGGGAGAAGTGGGGATTATGTTTAGACTTTCTCGGAACTGCTTCAAATCAACTAGATATCTTTGTGCTGTAAATCTCCCAACAGCCAAACGCAAAAGCAGCAAACATCTCGCTGTACGTCCCACATCCAAAGTGCCAAGAGAGAGCTTGCTCTCCCTGTCTTTGAGTACTGTTTGCACTGTCCCGGTTACCTCTTTGCTAACATTCTCTTCAGAGCTGCAGTGAAACCAGGAACCGCGTGGAGAAGGCACCCACACTGAAAGTGCTGGAAGGAACGTTGGGGCTTCTTCTCAGTGTCTCTGACATAGGGTTTCACTGTCCCGGGAAAGTCTCTGCTAACACCGTGCAGAGCGCTGTGCCCAATATACAGAAACGTCTTGCGGTATCTCCTACAGGGAAAGTGCCAGGAGGGAATTGTGGAGCTTGTTCTCAGTGTCTCTGAGAATTGCTCTGATTATCCCTGTGACCTCTTTGCTAAGACTCTCCAGAGAGCCGTCCTCAAAACCAACACACGTCTTGACATATCTCCCACATTGATCGCAGTGTCTCCAGAAACGGCATTCAAGGAGCCAGGACCTTTTCTCCCTACACTGTCCATTGAGTTGTCCTCAAAACCAATATACATCCTGCTATATCTCCCACATGGAAAGTGCCAGGAGGGAGAAGTGGGGATTATGTTTAGACTTTCTCGGAACTGCTTCAAATCAACTAGATATCTTTGTGCTGTAAATCTCCCAACAGCCAAACGCAAAAGCAGCAAACATCTCGCTGTACGTCCCACATCCAAAGTGCCAAGAGAGAGCTTGCTCTCCCTGTCTTTGAGTACTGTTTTCACTGTCCCGGTTACCTCTTTGCTAACATTCTCTTCAGAGCTGCAGTGAAACCAGGAACCGCGTGGAGAAGGCACCCACACTGAAAGTGCCTGGAGGGAACACTGGGGCTTCTTCTCAGTGTCTCTGACATAGGGTTTCACTGTCCCGGGAAAGTCTCTGCTAACACCGTGCAGAGCGCTGTGCCCAATATACAGAAACGTCTTGCGGTATCTCCTACAGGGAAAGTGCCAGGAGGGAATTGTGGAGCTTGTTCTCAGTGTCTCTGAGAATTGCTCTGATTATCTGTGTGACCTCTTTGCTAAGACTCTCCAGAGAGCCGTCCTCAAAACCAACACACGTCTTGACATATCTCCCACATTGATCGCAGTGTCTCCAGAAACGGCATTCAAGGAGCCAGGACCTTTTCTCCCTACACTGTCCATTGAGTTGTCCTCAAAACCAATATACATCCTGCTATATCTCCCACATGGAAAGTGCCAGGAGGGAGAAGTGGGGATTATGTTTAGACTTTCTCGGAACTGCTTCAAATCAACTAGATATCTTTGTGCTGTAAATCTCCCAACAGCCAAACGCAAAAGCAGCAAACATCTCGCTGTACGTCCCACATCCAAAGTGCCAAGAGAGAGCTTGCTCTCCCTGTCTTTGAGTACTGTTTTCACTGTCCCGGTTACCTCTTTGCTAACATTCTCTTCAGAGCTGCAGTGAAACCAGGAACCGCGTGGAGAAGGCACCCACACTGAAAGTGCTGGAAGGAACGTTGGGGCTTCTTCTCAGTGTCTCTGACATAGGGTTTCACTGTCCCGGGAAAGTCTCTGCTAACACCGTGCAGAGCGCTGTGCCCAATATACAGAAACGTCTTGCGGTATCTCCTACAGGGAAAGTGCCAGGAGGGAATTGTGGAGCTTGTTCTCAGTGTCTCTGAGAATTGCTCTGATTATCCCTGTGACCTCTTTGCTAAGACTCTCCAGAGAGCCGTCCTCAAAACCAACACACGTCTTGACATATCTCCCACATTGATCGCAGTGTCTCCAGAAACGGCATTCAAGGAGCCAGGACCTTTTCTCCCTACACTGTCCATTGAGTTGTCCTCAAAACCAATATACATCCTGCTATATCTCCCACATGGAAAGTGCCAGGAGGGAGAAGTGGGGATTATGTTTAGACTTTCTCGGAACTGCTTCAAATCAACTAGATATCTTTGTGTTGTAAATCTCCCAACAGCCAAACGCAAAAGCAGCAAACATCTCGCTGTACGTCCCACATCCAAAGTGCCAAGAGAGAGCTTGCTCTCCCTGTCTTTGAGTACTGTTTTCACTGTCCCGGTTACCTCTTTGCTAACATTCTCTTCAGAGCTGCAGTGAAACCAGGAACCGCGTGGAGAAGGCACCCACACTGAAAGTGCCTGGAGGGAACATTGGGGCTTCTTCTCAGTGTCTCTGACATAGGGTTTCACTGTCCCGGGAAAGTCTCTGCTAACACCGTGCAGAGCGCTGTGCCCAATATACAGAAACGTCTTGCGGTATCTCCTACAGGGAAAGTGCCAGGAGGGAATTGTGGAGCTTGTTCTCAGTGTCTCTGAGAATTGCTCTGATTATCCCTGTGACCTCTTTGCTAAGACTCTCCAGAGAGCCGTCCTCAAAACCAACACACGTCTTGACATATCTCCCACATTGATCGCAGTGTCTCCAGAAACGGCATTCAAGGAGCCAGGACCTTTTCTCCCTACACTGTCCATTGAGTTGTCCTCAAAACCAATATACATCCTGCTATATCTCCCACATGGAAAGTGCCAGGAGGGAGAAGTGGGGATTATGTTTAGACTTTCTCGGAACTGCTTCAAATCAACTAGATATCTTTGTGCTGTAAATCTCCCAACAGCCAAACGCAAAAGCAGCAAACATCTCGCTGTACGTCCCACATCCAAAGTGCCAAGAGAGAGCTTGCTCTCCCTGTCTTTGAGTACTGTTTGCACTGTCCCGGTTACCTCTTTGCTAACATTCTCTTCAGAGCTGCAGTGAAACCAGGAACCACGTGGAGAAGACACCCACACTGAAAGTGCTGGAAGGAACGTTGGGGCTTCTTCTCAGTGTCTCTGATATAGGGTTTCACTGTCCCGGGAAAGTCTCTGCTAACACCGTGCAGAGCGCTGTGCCCAATATACAGAAACGTCTTGCGGTATCTCCTACAGGGAAAGTGCCAGGAGGGAATTGTGGAGCTTGTTCTCAGTGTCTCTGAGAATTGCTCTGATTATCCCTGTGACCTCTTTGCTAAGACTCTCCAGAGAGCCGTCCTCAAAACCAACACACGTCTTGACATATCTCCCACATTGATCGCAGTGTCTCCAGAAACGGCATTCAAGGAGCCAGGACCTTTTCTCCCTACACTGTCCATTGAGTTGTCCTCAAAACCAATATACATCCTGCTATATCTCCCACATGGAAAGTGCCAGGAGGGAGAAGTGGGGATTATGTTTAGACTTTCTCGGAACTGCTTCAAATCAACTAGATATCTTTGTGCTGTAAATCTCCCAACAGCCAAACGCAAAAGCAGCAAACATCTCGCTGTACGTCCCACATCCAAAGTGCCAAGAGAGAGCTTGCTCTCCCTGTCTTTGAGTACTGTTTTCACTGTCCCGGTTACCTCTTTGCTAACATTCTCTTCAGAGCTGCAGTGAAACCAGGAACCGCGTGGAGAAGGCACCCACACTGAAAGTGCCTGGAGGGAACATTGGGGCTTCTTCTCAGTGTCTCTGACATAGGGTTTCACTGTCCCGGGAAAGTCTCTGCTAACACCGTGCAGAGCGCTGTGCCCAATATACAGAAACGTCTTGCGGTATCTCCTACAGGGAAAGTGCCAGGAGGGAATTGTGGAGCTTGTTCTCAGTGTCTCTGAGAATTGCTCTGATTATCCCTGTGACCTCTTTGCTAAGACTCTCCAGAGAGCCGTCCTCAAAACCAACACACGTCTTGACATATCTCCCACATTGATCGCAGTGTCTCCAGAAACGGCATTCAAGGAGCCAGGACCTTTTCTCCCTACACTGTCCATTGAGTTGTCCTCAAAACCAATATACATCCTGCTATATCTCCCACATGGAAAGTGCCAGGAGGGAGAAGTGGGGATTATGTTTAGACTTTCTCGGAACTGCTTCAAATCAACTAGATATCTTTGTGCTGTAAATCTCCCAACAGCCAAACGCAAAAGCAGCAAACATCTCGCTGTACGTCCCACATCCAAAGTGCCAAGAGAGAGCTTGCTCTCCCTGTCTTTGAGTACTGTTTGCACTGTCCCGGTTACCTCTTTGCTAACATTCTCTTCAGAGCTGCAGTGAAACCAGGAACCGCGTGGAGAAGGCACCCACACTGAAAGTGCTGGAAGGAACGTTGGGGCTTCTTCTCAGTGTCTCTGACATAGGGTTTCACTGTCCCGGGAAAGTCTCTGCTAACACCGTGCAGAGCGCTGTGCCCAATATACAGAAACGTCTTGCGGTATCTCCTACAGGGAAAGTGCCAGGAGGGAATTGTGGAGCTTGTTCTCAGTGTCTCTGAGAATTGCTCTGATTATCCCTGTGACCTCTTTGCTAAGACTCTCCAGAGAGCCGTCCTCAAAACCAACACACGTCTTGACATATCTCCCACATTGATCGCAGTGTCTCCAGAAACGGCATTCAAGGAGCCAGGACCTTTTCTCCCTACACTGTCCATTGAGTTGTCCTCAAAACCAATATACATCCTGCTATATCTCCCACATGGAAAGTGCCAGGAGGGAGAAGTGGGGATTATGTTTAGACTTTCTCGGAACTGCTTCAAATCAACTAGATATCTTTGTGCTGTAAATCTCCCAACAGCCAAACGCAAAAGCAGCAAACATCTCGCTGTACGTCCCACATCCAAAGTGCCAAGAGAGAGCTTGCTCTCCCTGTCTTTGAGTACTGTTTTCACTGTCCCGGTTACCTCTTTGCTAACATTCTCTTCAGAGCTGCAGTGAAACCAGGAACCGCGTGGAGAAGGCACCCACACTGAAAGTGCCTGGAGGGAACACTGGGGCTTCTTCTCAGTGTCTCTGACATAGGGTTTCACTGTCCCGGGAAAGTCTCTGCTAACACCGTGCAGAGCGCTGTGCCCAATATACAGAAACGTCTTGCGGTATCTCCTACAGGGAAAGTGCCAGGAGGGAATTGTGGAGCTTGTTCTCAGTGTCTCTGAGAATTGCTCTGATTATCCCTGTGACCTCTTTGCTAAGACTCTCCAGAGAGCCGTCCTCAAAACCAACACACGTCTTGACATATCTCCCACATTGATCGCAGTGTCTCCAGAAACGGCATTCAAGGAGCCAGGACCTTTTCTCCCTACACTGTCCATTGAGTTGTCCTCAAAACCAATATACATCCTGCTATATCTCCCACATGGAAAGTGCCAGGAGGGAGAAGTGGGGATTATGTTTAGACTTTCTCGGAACTGCTTCAAATCAACTAGATATCTTTGTGCTGTAAATCTCCCAACAGCCAAACGCAAAAGCAGCAAACATCTCGCTGTACGTCCCACATCCAAAGTGCCAAGAGAGAGCTTGCTCTCCCTGTCTTTGAGTACTGTTTGCACTGTCCCGGTTACCTCTTTGCTAACATTCTCTTCAGAGCTGCAGTGAAACCAGGAACCACGTGGAGAAGACACCCACACTGAAAGTGCCTGGAAGGAACGTTGGGGCTTCTTCTCAGTGTCTCTGATATAGGGTTTCACTGTCCCGGGAAAGTCTCTGCTAACACCGTGCAGAGCGCTGTGCCCAATATACAGAAACGTCTTGCGGTATCTCCTACAGGGAAAGTGCCAGGAGGGAATTGTGGAGCTTGTTCTCAGTGTCTCTGAGAATTGCTCTGATTATCCCTGTGACCTCTTTGCTAAGACTCTCCAGAGAGCCGTCCTCAAAACCAACACACGTCTTGACATATCTCCCACATTGATCGCAGTGTCTCCAGAAACGGCATTCAAGGAGCCAGGACCTTTTCTCCCTACACTGTCCATTGAGTTGTCCTCAAAACCAATATACATCCTGCTATATCTCCCACATGGAAAGTGCCAGGAGGGAGAAGTGGGGATTATGTTTAGACTTTCTCGGAACTGCTTCAAATCAACTAGATATCTTTGTGCTGTAAATCTCCCAACAGCCAAACGCAAAAGCAGCAAACATCTCGCTGTACGTCCCACATCCAAAGTGCCAAGAGAGAGCTTGCTCTCCCTGTCTTTGAGTACTGTTTGCACTGTCCCGGTTACCTCTTTGCTAACATTCTCTTCAGAGCTGCAGTGAAACCAGGAACCACGTGGAGAAGACACCCACACTGAAAGTGCCTGGAAGGAACGTTGGGGCTTCTTCTCAGTGTCTCTGATATAGGGTTTCACTGTCCCGGGAAAGTCTCTGCTAACACCGTGCAGAGCGCTGTGCCCAATATACAGAAACGTCTTGCGGTATCTCCTACAGGGAAAGTGCCAGGAGGGAATTGTGGAGCTTGTTCTCAGTGTCTCTGAGAATTGCTCTGATTATCCCTGTGACCTCTTTGCTAAGACTCTCCAGAGAGCCGTCCTCAAAACCAACACACGTCTTGACATATCTCCCACATTGATCGCAGTGTCTCCAGAAACGGCATTCAAGGAGCCAGGACCTTTTCTCCCTACACTGTCCATTGAGTTGTCCTCAAAACCAATATACATCCTGCTATATCTCCCACATGGAAAGTGCCAGGAGGGAGAAGTGGGGATTATGTTTAGACTTTCTCGGAACTGCTTCAAATCAACTAGATATCTTTGTGCTGTAAATCTCCCAACAGCCAAACGCAAAAGCAGCAAACATCTCGCTGTACGTCCCACATCCAAAGTGCCAAGAGAGAGCTTGCTCTCCCTGTCTTTGAGTACTGTTTGCACTGTCCCGGTTACCTCTTTGCTAACATTCTCTTCAGAGCTGCAGTGAAACCAGGAACCACGTGGAGAAGACACCCACACTGAAAGTGCCTGGAAGGAACGTTGGGGCTTCTTCTCAGTGTCTCTGATATAGGGTTTCACTGTCCCGGGAAAGTCTCTGCTAACACCGTGCAGAGCGCTGTGCCCAATATACAGAAACGTCTTGCGGTATCTCCTACAGGGAAAGTGCCAGGAGGGAATTGTGGAGCTTGTTCTCAGTGTCTCTGAGAATTGCTCTGATTATCCCTGTGACCTCTTTGCTAAGACTCTCCAGAGAGCCGTCCTCAAAACCAACACACGTCTTGACATATCTCCCACATTGATCGCAGTGTCTCCAGAAACGGCATTCAAGGAGCCAGGACCTTTTCTCCCTACACTGTCCATTGAGTTGTCCTCAAAACCAATATACATCCTGCTATATCTCCCACATGGAAAGTGCCAGGAGGGAGAAGTGGGGATTATGTTTAGACTTTCTCGGAACTGCTTCAAATCAACTAGATATCTTTGTGCTGTAAATCTCCCAACAGCCAAACGCAAAAGCAGCAAACATCTCGCTGTACGTCCCACATCCAAAGTGCCAAGAGAGAGCTTGCTCTCCCTGTCTTTGAGTACTGTTTGCACTGTCCCGGTTACCTCTTTGCTAACATTCTCTTCAGAGCTGCAGTGAAACCAGGAACCGCGTGGAGAAGGCACCCACACTGAAAGTGCTGGAAGGAACGTTGGGGCTTCTTCTCAGTGTCTCTGACATAGGGTTTCACTGTCCCGGGAAAGTCTCTGCTAACACCGTGCAGAGCGCTGTGCCCAATATACAGAAACGTCTTGCGGTATCTCCTACAGGGAAAGTGCCAGGAGGGAATTGTGGAGCTTGTTCTCAGTGTCTCTGAGAATTGCTCTGATTATCCCTGTGACCTCTTTGCTAAGACTCTCCAGAGAGCCGTCCTCAAAACCAACACACGTCTTGACATATCTCCCACATTGATCGCAGTGTCTCCAGAAACGGCATTCAAGGAGCCAGGACCTTTTCTCCCTACACTGTCCATTGAGTTGTCCTCAAAACCAATATACATCCTGCTATATCTCCCACATGGAAAGTGCCAGGAGGGAGAAGTGGGGATTATGTTTAGACTTTCTCGGAACTGCTTCAAATCAACTAGATATCTTTGTGCTGTAAATCTCCCAACAGCCAAACGCAAAAGCAGCAAACATCTCGCTGTACGTCCCACATCCAAAGTGCCAAGAGAGAGCTTGCTCTCCCTGTCTTTGAGTACTGTTTTCACTGTCCCGGTTACCTCTTTGCTAACATTCTCTTCAGAGCTGCAGTGAAACCAGGAACCGCGTGGAGAAGGCACCCACACTGAAAGTGCCTGGAGGGAACACTGGGGCTTCTTCTCAGTGTCTCTGACATAGGGTTTCACTGTCCCGGGAAAGTCTCTGCTAACACCGTGCAGAGCGCTGTGCCCAATATACAGAAACGTCTTGCGGTATCTCCTACAGGGAAAGTGCCAGGAGGGAATTGTGGAGCTTGTTCTCAGTGTCTCTGAGAATTGCTCTGATTATCCCTGTGACCTCTTTGCTAAGACTCTCCAGAGAGCCGTCCTCAAAACCAACACACGTCTTGACATATCTCCCACATTGATCGCAGTGTCTCCAGAAACGGCATTCAAGGAGCCAGGACCTTTTCTCCCTACACTGTCCATTGAGTTGTCCTCAAAACCAATATACATCCTGCTATATCTCCCACATGGAAAGTGCCAGGAGGGAGAAGTGGGGATTATGTTTAGACTTTCTCGGAACTGCTTCAAATCAACTAGATATCTTTGTGTTGTAAATCTCCCAACAGCCAAACGCAAAAGCAGCAAACATCTCGCTGTACGTCCCACATCCAAAGTGCCAAGAGAGAGCTTGCTCTCCCTGTCTTTGAGTACTGTTTTCACTGTCCCGGTTACCTCTTTGCTAACATTCTCTTCAGAGCTGCAGTGAAACCAGGAACCGCGTGGAGAAGGCACCCACACTGAAAGTGCCTGGAGGGAACATTGGGGCTTCTTCTCAGTGTCTCTGACATAGGGTTTCACTGTCCCGGGAAAGTCTCTGCTAACACCGTGCAGAGCGCTGTGCCCAATATACAGAAACGTCTTGCGGTATCTCCTACAGGGAAAGTGCCAGGAGGGAATTGTGGAGCTTGTTCTCAGTGTCTCTGAGAATTGCTCTGATTATCCCTGTGACCTCTTTGCTAAGACTCTCCAGAGAGCCGTCCTCAAAACCAACACACGTCTTGACATATCTCCCACATTGATCGCAGTGTCTCCAGAAACGGCATTCAAGGAGCCAGGACCTTTTCTCCCTACACTGTCCATTGAGTTGTCCTCAAAACCAATATACATCCTGCTATATCTCCCACATGGAAAGTGCCAGGAGGGAGAAGTGGGGATTATGTTTAGACTTTCTCGGAACTGCTTCAAATCAACTAGATATCTTTGTGCTGTAAATCTCCCAACAGCCAAACGCAAAAGCAGCAAACATCTCGCTGTACGTCCCACATCCAAAGTGCCAAGAGAGAGCTTGCTCTCCCTGTCTTTGAGTACTGTTTGCACTGTCCCGGTTACCTCTTTGCTAACATTCTCTTCAGAGCTGCAGTGAAACCAGGAACCACGTGGAGAAGACACCCACACTGAAAGTGCCTGGAAGGAACGTTGGGGCTTCTTCTCAGTGTCTCTGATATAGGGTTTCACTGTCCCGGGAAAGTCTCTGCTAACACCGTGCAGAGCGCTGTGCCCAATATACAGAAACGTCTTGCGGTATCTCCTACAGGGAAAGTGCCAGGAGGGAATTGTGGAGCTTGTTCTCAGTGTCTCTGAGAATTGCTCTGATTATCCCTGTGACCTCTTTGCTAAGACTCTCCAGAGAGCCGTCCTCAAAACCAACACACGTCTTGACATATCTCCCACATTGATCGCAGTGTCTCCAGAAACGGCATTCAAGGAGCCAGGACCTTTTCTCCCTACACTGTCCATTGAGTTGTCCTCAAAACCAATATACATCCTGCTATATCTCCCACATGGAAAGTGCCAGGAGGGAGAAGTGGGGATTATGTTTAGACTTTCTCGGAACTGCTTCAAATCAACTAGATATCTTTGTGCTGTAAATCTCCCAACAGCCAAACGCAAAAGCAGCAAACATCTCGCTGTACGTCCCACATCCAAAGTGCCAAGAGAGAGCTTGCTCTCCCTGTCTTTGAGTACTGTTTGCACTGTCCCGGTTACCTCTTTGCTAACATTCTCTTCAGAGCTGCAGTGAAACCAGGAACCGCGTGGAGAAGGCACCCACACTGAAAGTGCTGGAAGGAACGTTGGGGCTTCTTCTCAGTGTCTCTGACATAGGGTTTCACTGTCCCGGGAAAGTCTCTGCTAACACCGTGCAGAGCGCTGTGCCCAATATACAGAAACGTCTTGCGGTATCTCCTACAGGGAAAGTGCCAGGAGGGAATTGTGGAGCTTGTTCTCAGTGTCTCTGAGAATTGCTCTGATTATCCCTGTGACCTCTTTGCTAAGACTCTCCAGAGAGCCGTCCTCAAAACCAACACACGTCTTGACATATCTCCCACATTGATCGCAGTGTCTCCAGAAACGGCATTCAAGGAGCCAGGACCTTTTCTCCCTACACTGTCCATTGAGTTGTCCTCAAAACCAATATACATCCTGCTATATCTCCCACATGGAAAGTGCCAGGAGGGAGAAGTGGGGATTATGTTTAGACTTTCTCGGAACTGCTTCAAATCAACTAGATATCTTTGTGCTGTAAATCTCCCAACAGCCAAACGCAAAAGCAGCAAACATCTCGCTGTACGTCCCACATCCAAAGTGCCAAGAGAGAGCTTGCTCTCCCTGTCTTTGAGTACTGTTTTCACTGTCCCGGTTACCTCTTTGCTAACATTCTCTTCAGAGCTGCAGTGAAACCAGGAACCGCGTGGAGAAGGCACCCACACTGAAAGTGCTGGAAGGAACGTTGGGGCTTCTTCTCAGTGTCTCTGACATAGGGTTTCACTGTCCCGGGAAAGTCTCTGCTAACACCGTGCAGAGCGCTGTGCCCAATATACAGAAACGTCTTGCGGTATCTCCTACAGGGAAAGTGCCAGGAGGGAATTGTGGAGCTTGTTCTCAGTGTCTCTGAGAATTGCTCTGATTATCCCTGTGACCTCTTTGCTAAGACTCTCCAGAGAGCCGTCCTCAAAACCAACACACGTCTTGACATATCTCCCACATTGATCGCAGTGTCTCCAGAAACGGCATTCAAGGAGCCAGGACCTTTTCTCCCTACACTGTCCATTGAGTTGTCCTCAAAACCAATATACATCCTGCTATATCTCCCACATGGAAAGTGCCAGGAGGGAGAAGTGGGGATTATGTTTAGACTTTCTCGGAACTGCTTCAAATCAACTAGATATCTTTGTGTTGTAAATCTCCCAACAGCCAAACGCAAAAGCAGCAAACATCTCGCTGTACGTCCCACATCCAAAGTGCCAAGAGAGAGCTTGCTCTCCCTGTCTTTGAGTACTGTTTTCACTGTCCCGGTTACCTCTTTGCTAACATTCTCTTCAGAGCTGCAGTGAAACCAGGAACCGCGTGGAGAAGGCACCCACACTGAAAGTGCCTGGAGGGAACATTGGGGCTTCTTCTCAGTGTCTCTGACATAGGGTTTCACTGTCCCGGGAAAGTCTCTGCTAACACCGTGCAGAGCGCTGTGCCCAATATACAGAAACGTCTTGCGGTATCTCCTACAGGGAAAGTGCCAGGAGGGAATTGTGGAGCTTGTTCTCAGTGTCTCTGAGAATTGCTCTGATTATCCCTGTGACCTCTTTGCTAAGACTCTCCAGAGAGCCGTCCTCAAAACCAACACACGTCTTGACATATCTCCCACATTGATCGCAGTGTCTCCAGAAACGGCATTCAAGGAGCCAGGACCTTTTCTCCCTACACTGTCCATTGAGTTGTCCTCAAAACCAATATACATCCTGCTATATCTCCCACATGGAAAGTGCCAGGAGGGAGAAGTGGGGATTATGTTTAGACTTTCTCGGAACTGCTTCAAATCAACTAGATATCTTTGTGCTGTAAATCTCCCAACAGCCAAACGCAAAAGCAGCAAACATCTCGCTGTACGTCCCACATCCAAAGTGCCAAGAGAGAGCTTGCTCTCCCTGTCTTTGAGTACTGTTTTCACTGTCCCGGTTACCTCTTTGCTAACATTCTCTTCAGAGCTGCAGTGAAACCAGGAACCGCGTGGAGAAGGCACCCACACTGAAAGTGCTGGAAGGAACGTTGGGGCTTCTTCTCAGTGTCTCTGACATAGGGTTTCACTGTCCCGGGAAAGTCTCTGCTAACACCGTGCAGAGCGCTGTGCCCAATATACAGAAACGTCTTGCGGTATCTCCTACAGGGAAAGTGCCAGGAGGGAATTGTGGAGCTTGTTCTCAGTGTCTCTGAGAATTGCTCTGATTATCCCTGTGACCTCTTTGCTAAGACTCTCCAGAGAGCCGTCCTCAAAACCAACACACGTCTTGACATATCTCCCACATTGATCGCAGTGTCTCCAGAAACGGCATTCAAGGAGCCAGGACCTTTTCTCCCTACACTGTCCATTGAGTTGTCCTCAAAACCAATATACATCCTGCTATATCTCCCACATGGAAAGTGCCAGGAGGGAGAAGTGGGGATTATGTTTAGACTTTCTCGGAACTGCTTCAAATCAACTAGATATCTTTGTGTTGTAAATCTCCCAACAGCCAAACGCAAAAGCAGCAAACATCTCGCTGTACGTCCCACATCCAAAGTGCCAAGAGAGAGCTTGCTCTCCCTGTCTTTGAGTACTGTTTTCACTGTCCCGGTTACCTCTTTGCTAACATTCTCTTCAGAGCTGCAGTGAAACCAGGAACCGCGTGGAGAAGGCACCCACACTGAAAGTGCCTGGAGGGAACATTGGGGCTTCTTCTCAGTGTCTCTGACATAGGGTTTCACTGTCCCGGGAAAGTCTCTGCTAACACCGTGCAGAGCGCTGTGCCCAATATACAGAAACGTCTTGCGGTATCTCCTACAGGGAAAGTGCCAGGAGGGAATTGTGGAGCTTGTTCTCAGTGTCTCTGAGAATTGCTCTGATTATCCCTGTGACCTCTTTGCTAAGACTCTCCAGAGAGCCGTCCTCAAAACCAACACACGTCTTGACATATCTCCCACATTGATCGCAGTGTCTCCAGAAACGGCATTCAAGGAGCCAGGACCTTTTCTCCCTACACTGTCCATTGAGTTGTCCTCAAAACCAATATACATCCTGCTATATCTCCCACATGGAAAGTGCCAGGAGGGAGAAGTGGGGATTATGTTTAGACTTTCTCGGAACTGCTTCAAATCAACTAGATATCTTTGTGCTGTAAATCTCCCAACAGCCAAACGCAAAAGCAGCAAACATCTCGCTGTACGTCCCACATCCAAAGTGCCAAGAGAGAGCTTGCTCTCCCTGTCTTTGAGTACTGTTTGCACTGTCCCGGTTACCTCTTTGCTAACATTCTCTTCAGAGCTGCAGTGAAACCAGGAACCACGTGGAGAAGACACCCACACTGAAAGTGCCTGGAAGGAACGTTGGGGCTTCTTCTCAGTGTCTCTGATATAGGGTTTCACTGTCCCGGGAAAGTCTCTGCTAACACCGTGCAGAGCGCTGTGCCCAATATACAGAAACGTCTTGCGGTATCTCCTACAGGGAAAGTGCCAGGAGGGAATTGTGGAGCTTGTTCTCAGTGTCTCTGAGAATTGCTCTGATTATCCCTGTGACCTCTTTGCTAAGACTCTCCAGAGAGCCGTCCTCAAAACCAACACACGTCTTGACATATCTCCCACATTGATCGCAGTGTCTCCAGAAACGGCATTCAAGGAGCCAGGACCTTTTCTCCCTACACTGTCCATTGAGTTGTCCTCAAAACCAATATACATCCTGCTATATCTCCCACATGGAAAGTGCCAGGAGGGAGAAGTGGGGATTATGTTTAGACTTTCTCGGAACTGCTTCAAATCAACTAGATATCTTTGTGCTGTAAATCTCCCAACAGCCAAACGCAAAAGCAGCAAACATCTCGCTGTACGTCCCACATCCAAAGTGCCAAGAGAGAGCTTGCTCTCCCTGTCTTTGAGTACTGTTTTCACTGTCCCGGTTACCTCTTTGCTAACATTCTCTTCAGAGCTGCAGTGAAACCAGGAACCGCGTGGAGAAGGCACCCACACTGAAAGTGCTGGAAGGAACGTTGGGGCTTCTTCTCAGTGTCTCTGACATAGGGTTTCACTGTCCCGGGAAAGTCTCTGCTAACACCGTGCAGAGCGCTGTGCCCAATATACAGAAACGTCTTGCGGTATCTCCTACAGGGAAAGTGCCAGGAGGGAATTGTGGAGCTTGTTCTCAGTGTCTCTGAGAATTGCTCTGATTATCCCTGTGACCTCTTTGCTAAGACTCTCCAGAGAGCCGTCCTCAAAACCAACACACGTCTTGACATATCTCCCACATTGATCGCAGTGTCTCCAGAAACGGCATTCAAGGAGCCAGGACCTTTTCTCCCTACACTGTCCATTGAGTTGTCCTCAAAACCAATATACATCCTGCTATATCTCCCACATGGAAAGTGCCAGGAGGGAGAAGTGGGGATTATGTTTAGACTTTCTCGGAACTGCTTCAAATCAACTAGATATCTTTGTGCTGTAAATCTCCCAACAGCCAAACGCAAAAGCAGCAAACATCTCGCTGTACGTCCCACATCCAAAGTGCCAAGAGAGAGCTTGCTCTCCCTGTCTTTGAGTACTGTTTGCACTGTCCCGGTTACCTCTTTGCTAACATTCTCTTCAGAGCTGCAGTGAAACCAGGAACCGCGTGGAGAAGGCACCCACACTGAAAGTGCTGGAAGGAACGTTGGGGCTTCTTCTCAGTGTCTCTGACATAGGGTTTCACTGTCCCGGGAAAGTCTCTGCTAACACCGTGCAGAGCGCTGTGCCCAATATACAGAAACGTCTTGCGGTATCTCCTACAGGGAAAGTGCCAGGAGGGAATTGTGGAGCTTGTTCTCAGTGTCTCTGAGAATTGCTCTGATTATCCCTGTGACCTCTTTGCTAAGACTCTCCAGAGAGCCGTCCTCAAAACCAACACACTTCTTGACATATCTCCCACATTGATCGCAGTGTCTCCAGAAACGGCATTCAAGGAGCCAGGACCTTTTCTCCCTACACTGTCCATTGAGTTGTCCTCAAAACCAATATACATCCTGCTATATCTCCCACATGGAAAGTGCCAGGAGGGAGAAGTGGGGATTATGTTTAGACTTTCTCGGAACTGCTTCAAATCAACTAGATATCTTTGTGCTGTAAATCTCCCAACAGCCAAACGCAAAAGCAGCAAACATCTCGCTGTACGTCCCACATCCAAAGTGCCAAGAGAGAGCTTGCTCTCCCTGTCTTTGAGTACTGTTTTCACTGTCCCGGTTACCTCTTTGCTAACATTCTCTTCAGAGCTGCAGTGAAACCAGGAACCGCGTAGAGAAGGCACCCACACTGAAAGTGCCTGGAGGGAACACTGGGGCTTCTTCTCAGTGTCTCTGACATAGGGTTTCACTGTCCCGGGAAAGTCTCTGCTAACACCGTGCAGAGCGCTGTGCCCAATATACAGAAACGTCTTGCGGTATCTCCTACAGGGAAAGTGCCAGGAGGGAATTGTGGAGCTTGTTCTCAGTGTCTCTGAGAATTGCTCTGATTATCTGTGTGACCTCTTTGCTAAGACTCTCCAGAGAGCCGTCCTCAAAACCAACACACGTCTTGACATATCTCCCACATTGATCGCAGTGTCTCCAGAAACGGCATTCAAGGAGCCAGGACCTTTTCTCCCTACACTGTCCATTGAGTTGTCCTCAAAACCAATATACATCCTGCTATATCTCCCACATGGAAAGTGCCAGGAGGGAGAAGTGGGGATTATGTTTAGACTTTCTCGGAACTGCTTCAAATCAACTAGATATCTTTGTGCTGTAAATCTCCCAACAGCCAAACGCAAAAGCAGCAAACATCTCGCTGTACGTCCCACATCCAAAGTGCCAAGAGAGAGCTTGCTCTCCCTGTCTTTGAGTACTGTTTTCACTGTCCCGGTTACCTCTTTGCTAACATTCTCTTCAGAGCTGCAGTGAAACCAGGAACCGCGTGGAGAAGGCACCCACACTGAAAGTGCTGGAAGGAACGTTGGGGCTTCTTCTCAGTGTCTCTGACATAGGGTTTCACTGTCCCGGGAAAGTCTCTGCTAACACCGTGCAGAGCGCTGTGCCCAATATACAGAAACGTCTTGCGGTATCTCCTACAGGGAAAGTGCCAGGAGGGAATTGTGGAGCTTGTTCTCAGTGTCTCTGAGAATTGCTCTGATTATCCCTGTGACCTCTTTGCTAAGACTCTCCAGAGAGCCGTCCTCAAAACCAACACACGTCTTGACATATCTCCCACATTGATCGCAGTGTCTCCAGAAACGGCATTCAAGGAGCCAGGACCTTTTCTCCCTACACTGTCCATTGAGTTGTCCTCAAAACCAATATACATCCTGCTATATCTCCCACATGGAAAGTGCCAGGAGGGAGAAGTGGGGATTATGTTTAGACTTTCTCGGAACTGCTTCAAATCAACTAGATATCTTTGTGTTGTAAATCTCCCAACAGCCAAACGCAAAAGCAGCAAACATCTCGCTGTACGTCCCACATCCAAAGTGCCAAGAGAGAGCTTGCTCTCCCTGTCTTTGAGTACTGTTTTCACTGTCCCGGTTACCTCTTTGCTAACATTCTCTTCAGAGCTGCAGTGAAACCAGGAACCGCGTGGAGAAGGCACCCACACTGAAAGTGCCTGGAGGGAACATTGGGGCTTCTTCTCAGTGTCTCTGACATAGGGTTTCACTGTCCCGGGAAAGTCTCTGCTAACACCGTGCAGAGCGCTGTGCCCAATATACAGAAACGTCTTGCGGTATCTCCTACAGGGAAAGTGCCAGGAGGGAATTGTGGAGCTTGTTCTCAGTGTCTCTGAGAATTGCTCTGATTATCCCTGTGACCTCTTTGCTAAGACTCTCCAGAGAGCCGTCCTCAAAACCAACACACGTCTTGACATATCTCCCACATTGATCGCAGTGTCTCCAGAAACGGCATTCAAGGAGCCAGGACCTTTTCTCCCTACACTGTCCATTGAGTTGTCCTCAAAACCAATATACATCCTGCTATATCTCCCACATGGAAAGTGCCAGGAGGGAGAAGTGGGGATTATGTTTAGACTTTCTCGGAACTGCTTCAAATCAACTAGATATCTTTGTGCTGTAAATCTCCCAACAGCCAAACGCAAAAGCAGCAAACATCTCGCTGTACGTCCCACATCCAAAGTGCCAAGAGAGAGCTTGCTCTCCCTGTCTTTGAGTACTGTTTTCACTGTCCCGGTTACCTCTTTGCTAACATTCTCTTCAGAGCTGCAGTGAAACCAGGAACCGCGTGGAGAAGGCACCCACACTGAAAGTGCCTGGAGGGAACATTGGGGCTTCTTCTCAGTGTCTCTGACATAGGGTTTCACTGTCCCGGGAAAGTCTCTGCTAACACCGTGCAGAGCGCTGTGCCCAATATACAGAAACGTCTTGCGGTATCTCCTACAGGGAAAGTGCCAGGAGGGAATTGTGGAGCTTGTTCTCAGTGTCTCTGAGAATTGCTCTGATTATCCCTGTGACCTCTTTGCTAAGACTCTCCAGAGAGCCGTCCTCAAAACCAACACACGTCTTGACATATCTCCCACATTGATCGCAGTGTCTCCAGAAACGGCATTCAAGGAGCCAGGACCTTTTCTCCCTACACTGTCCATTGAGTTGTCCTCAAAACCAATATACATCCTGCTATATCTCCCACATGGAAAGTGCCAGGAGGGAGAAGTGGGGATTATGTTTAGACTTTCTCGGAACTGCTTCAAATCAACTAGATATCTTTGTGCTGTAAATCTCCCAACAGCCAAACGCAAAAGCAGCAAACATCTCGCTGTACGTCCCACATCCAAAGTGCCAAGAGAGAGCTTGCTCTCCCTGTCTTTGAGTACTGTTTGCACTGTCCCGGTTACCTCTTTGCTAACATTCTCTTCAGAGCTGCAGTGAAACCAGGAACCGCGTGGAGAAGGCACCCACACTGAAAGTGCTGGAAGGAACGTTGGGGCTTCTTCTCAGTGTCTCTGACATAGGGTTTCACTGTCCCGGGAAAGTCTCTGCTAACACCGTGCAGAGCGCTGTGCCCAATATACAGAAACGTCTTGCGGTATCTCCTACAGGGAAAGTGCCAGGAGGGAATTGTGGAGCTTGTTCTCAGTGTCTCTGAGAATTGCTCTGATTATCCCTGTGACCTCTTTGCTAAGACTCTCCAGAGAGCCGTCCTCAAAACCAACACACGTCTTGACATATCTCCCACATTGATCGCAGTGTCTCCAGAAACGGCATTCAAGGAGCCAGGACCTTTTCTCCCTACACTGTCCATTGAGTTGTCCTCAAAACCAATATACATCCTGCTATATCTCCCACATGGAAAGTGCCAGGAGGGAGAAGTGGGGATTATGTTTAGACTTTCTCGGAACTGCTTCAAATCAACTAGATATCTTTGTGCTGTAAATCTCCCAACAGCCAAACGCAAAAGCAGCAAACATCTCGCTGTACGTCCCACATCCAAAGTGCCAAGAGAGAGCTTGCTCTCCCTGTCTTTGAGTACTGTTTTCACTGTCCCGGTTACCTCTTTGCTAACATTCTCTTCAGAGCTGCAGTGAAACCAGGAACCGCGTGGAGAAGGCACCCACACTGAAAGTGCCTGGAGGGAACACTGGGGCTTCTTCTCAGTGTCTCTGACATAGGGTTTCACTGTCCCGGGAAAGTCTCTGCTAACACCGTGCAGAGCGCTGTGCCCAATATACAGAAACGTCTTGCGGTATCTCCTACAGGGAAAGTGCCAGGAGGGAATTGTGGAGCTTGTTCTCAGTGTCTCTGAGAATTGCTCTGATTATCCCTGTGACCTCTTTGCTAAGACTCTCCAGAGAGCCGTCCTCAAAACCAACACACGTCTTGACATATCTCCCACATTGATCGCAGTGTCTCCAGAAACGGCATTCAAGGAGCCAGGACCTTTTCTCCCTACACTGTCCATTGAGTTGTCCTCAAAACCAATATACATCCTGCTATATCTCCCACATGGAAAGTGCCAGGAGGGAGAAGTGGGGATTATGTTTAGACTTTCTCGGAACTGCTTCAAATCAACTAGATATCTTTGTGCTGTAAATCTCCCAACAGCCAAACGCAAAAGCAGCAAACATCTCGCTGTACGTCCCACATCCAAAGTGCCAAGAGAGAGCTTGCTCTCCCTGTCTTTGAGTACTGTTTGCACTGTCCCGGTTACCTCTTTGCTAACATTCTCTTCAGAGCTGCAGTGAAACCAGGAACCACGTGGAGAAGACACCCACACTGAAAGTGCCTGGAAGGAACGTTGGGGCTTCTTCTCAGTGTCTCTGATATAGGGTTTCACTGTCCCGGGAAAGTCTCTGCTAACACCGTGCAGAGCGCTGTGCCCAATATACAGAAACGTCTTGCGGTATCTCCTACAGGGAAAGTGCCAGGAGGGAATTGTGGAGCTTGTTCTCAGTGTCTCTGAGAATTGCTCTGATTATCCCTGTGACCTCTTTGCTAAGACTCTCCAGAGAGCCGTCCTCAAAACCAACACACGTCTTGACATATCTCCCACATTGATCGCAGTGTCTCCAGAAACGGCATTCAAGGAGCCAGGACCTTTTCTCCCTACACTGTCCATTGAGTTGTCCTCAAAACCAATATACATCCTGCTATATCTCCCACATGGAAAGTGCCAGGAGGGAGAAGTGGGGATTATGTTTAGACTTTCTCGGAACTGCTTCAAATCAACTAGATATCTTTGTGCTGTAAATCTCCCAACAGCCAAACGCAAAAGCAGCAAACATCTCGCTGTACGTCCCACATCCAAAGTGCCAAGAGAGAGCTTGCTCTCCCTGTCTTTGAGTACTGTTTGCACTGTCCCGGTTACCTCTTTGCTAACATTCTCTTCAGAGCTGCAGTGAAACCAGGAACCACGTGGAGAAGACACCCACACTGAAAGTGCCTGGAAGGAACGTTGGGGCTTCTTCTCAGTGTCTCTGATATAGGGTTTCACTGTCCCGGGAAAGTCTCTGCTAACACCGTGCAGAGCGCTGTGCCCAATATACAGAAACGTCTTGCGGTATCTCCTACAGGGAAAGTGCCAGGAGGGAATTGTGGAGCTTGTTCTCAGTGTCTCTGAGAATTGCTCTGATTATCCCTGTGACCTCTTTGCTAAGACTCTCCAGAGAGCCGTCCTCAAAACCAACACACGTCTTGACATATCTCCCACATTGATCGCAGTGTCTCCAGAAACGGCATTCAAGGAGCCAGGACCTTTTCTCCCTACACTGTCCATTGAGTTGTCCTCAAAACCAATATACATCCTGCTATATCTCCCACATGGAAAGTGCCAGGAGGGAGAAGTGGGGATTATGTTTAGACTTTCTCGGAACTGCTTCAAATCAACTAGATATCTTTGTGCTGTAAATCTCCCAACAGCCAAACGCAAAAGCAGCAAACATCTCGCTGTACGTCCCACATCCAAAGTGCCAAGAGAGAGCTTGCTCTCCCTGTCTTTGAGTACTGTTTTCACTGTCCCGGTTACCTCTTTGCTAACATTCTCTTCAGAGCTGCAGTGAAACCAGGAACCGCGTGGAGAAGGCACCCACACTGAAAGTGCCTGGAGGGAACATTGGGGCTTCTTCTCAGTGTCTCTGACATAGGGTTTCACTGTCCCGGGAAAGTCTCTGCTAACACCGTGCAGAGCGCTGTGCCCAATATACAGAAACGTCTTGCGGTATCTCCTACAGGGAAAGTGCCAGGAGGGAATTGTGGAGCTTGTTCTCAGTGTCTCTGAGAATTGCTCTGATTATCCCTGTGACCTCTTTGCTAAGACTCTCCAGAGAGCCGTCCTCAAAACCAACACACGTCTTGACATATCTCCCACATTGATCGCAGTGTCTCCAGAAACGGCATTCAAGGAGCCAGGACCTTTTCTCCCTACACTGTCCATTGAGTTGTCCTCAAAACCAATATACATCCTGCTATATCTCCCACATGGAAAGTGCCAGGAGGGAGAAGTGGGGATTATGTTTAGACTTTCTCGGAACTGCTTCAAATCAACTAGATATCTTTGTGCTGTAAATCTCCCAACAGCCAAACGCAAAAGCAGCAAACATCTCGCTGTACGTCCCACATCCAAAGTGCCAAGAGAGAGCTTGCTCTCCCTGTCTTTGAGTACTGTTTTCACTGTCCCGGTTACCTCTTTGCTAACATTCTCTTCAGAGCTGCAGTGAAACCAGGAACCGCGTGGAGAAGGCACCCACACTGAAAGTGCCTGGAGGGAACACTGGGGCTTCTTCTCAGTGTCTCTGACATAGGGTTTCACTGTCCCGGGAAAGTCTCTGCTAACACCGTGCAGAGCGCTGTGCCCAATATACAGAAACGTCTTGCGGTATCTCCTACAGGGAAAGTGCCAGGAGGGAATTGTGGAGCTTGTTCTCAGTGTCTCTGAGAATTGCTCTGATTATCCCTGTGACCTCTTTGCTAAGACTCTCCAGAGAGCCGTCCTCAAAACCAACACACGTCTTGACATATCTCCCACATTGATCGCAGTGTCTCCAGAAACGGCATTCAAGGAGCCAGGACCTTTTCTCCCTACACTGTCCATTGAGTTGTCCTCAAAACCAATATACATCCTGCTATATCTCCCACATGGAAAGTGCCAGGAGGGAGAAGTGGGGATTATGTTTAGACTTTCTCGGAACTGCTTCAAATCAACTAGATATCTTTGTGCTGTAAATCTCCCAACAGCCAAACGCAAAAGCAGCAAACATCTCGCTGTACGTCCCACATCCAAAGTGCCAAGAGAGAGCTTGCTCTCCCTGTCTTTGAGTACTGTTTGCACTGTCCCGGTTACCTCTTTGCTAACATTCTCTTCAGAGCTGCAGTGAAACCAGGAACCACGTGGAGAAGACACCCACACTGAAAGTGCCTGGAAGGAACGTTGGGGCTTCTTCTCAGTGTCTCTGATATAGGGTTTCACTGTCCCGGGAAAGTCTCTGCTAACACCGTGCAGAGCGCTGTGCCCAATATACAGAAACGTCTTGCGGTATCTCCTACAGGGAAAGTGCCAGGAGGGAATTGTGGAGCTTGTTCTCAGTGTCTCTGAGAATTGCTCTGATTATCCCTGTGACCTCTTTGCTAAGACTCTCCAGAGAGCCGTCCTCAAAACCAACACACGTCTTGACATATCTCCCACATTGATCGCAGTGTCTCCAGAAACGGCATTCAAGGAGCCAGGACCTTTTCTCCCTACACTGTCCATTGAGTTGTCCTCAAAACCAATATACATCCTGCTATATCTCCCACATGGAAAGTGCCAGGAGGGAGAAGTGGGGATTATGTTTAGACTTTCTCGGAACTGCTTCAAATCAACTAGATATCTTTGTGCTGTAAATCTCCCAACAGCCAAACGCAAAAGCAGCAAACATCTCGCTGTACGTCCCACATCCAAAGTGCCAAGAGAGAGCTTGCTCTCCCTGTCTTTGAGTACTGTTTGCACTGTCCCGGTTACCTCTTTGCTAACATTCTCTTCAGAGCTGCAGTGAAACCAGGAACCACGTGGAGAAGACACCCACACTGAAAGTGCCTGGAAGGAACGTTGGGGCTTCTTCTCAGTGTCTCTGATATAGGGTTTCACTGTCCCGGGAAAGTCTCTGCTAACACCGTGCAGAGCGCTGTGCCCAATATACAGAAACGTCTTGCGGTATCTCCTACAGGGAAAGTGCCAGGAGGGAATTGTGGAGCTTGTTCTCAGTGTCTCTGAGAATTGCTCTGATTATCCCTGTGACCTCTTTGCTAAGACTCTCCAGAGAGCCGTCCTCAAAACCAACACACGTCTTGACATATCTCCCACATTGATCGCAGTGTCTCCAGAAACGGCATTCAAGGAGCCAGGACCTTTTCTCCCTACACTGTCCATTGAGTTGTCCTCAAAACCAATATACATCCTGCTATATCTCCCACATGGAAAGTGCCAGGAGGGAGAAGTGGGGATTATGTTTAGACTTTCTCGGAACTGCTTCAAATCAACTAGATATCTTTGTGCTGTAAATCTCCCAACAGCCAAACGCAAAAGCAGCAAACATCTCGCTGTACGTCCCACATCCAAAGTGCCAAGAGAGAGCTTGCTCTCCCTGTCTTTGAGTACTGTTTTCACTGTCCCGGTTACCTCTTTGCTAACATTCTCTTCAGAGCTGCAGTGAAACCAGGAACCGCGTGGAGAAGGCACCCACACTGAAAGTGCCTGGAGGGAACATTGGGGCTTCTTCTCAGTGTCTCTGACATAGGGTTTCACTGTCCCGGGAAAGTCTCTGCTAACACCGTGCAGAGCGCTGTGCCCAATATACAGAAACGTCTTGCGGTATCTCCTACAGGGAAAGTGCCAGGAGGGAATTGTGGAGCTTGTTCTCAGTGTCTCTGAGAATTGCTCTGATTATCCCTGTGACCTCTTTGCTAAGACTCTCCAGAGAGCCGTCCTCAAAACCAACACACGTCTTGACATATCTCCCACATTGATCGCAGTGTCTCCAGAAACGGCATTCAAGGAGCCAGGACCTTTTCTCCCTACACTGTCCATTGAGTTGTCCTCAAAACCAATATACATCCTGCTATATCTCCCACATGGAAAGTGCCAGGAGGGAGAAGTGGGGATTATGTTTAGACTTTCTCGGAACTGCTTCAAATCAACTAGATATCTTTGTGCTGTAAATCTCCCAACAGCCAAACGCAAAAGCAGCAAACATCTCGCTGTACGTCCCACATCCAAAGTGCCAAGAGAGAGCTTGCTCTCCCTGTCTTTGAGTACTGTTTGCACTGTCCCGGTTACCTCTTTGCTAACATTCTCTTCAGAGCTGCAGTGAAACCAGGAACCACGTGGAGAAGACACCCACACTGAAAGTGCCTGGAAGGAACGTTGGGGCTTCTTCTCAGTGTCTCTGATATAGGGTTTCACTGTCCCGGGAAAGTCTCTGCTAACACCGTGCAGAGCGCTGTGCCCAATATACAGAAACGTCTTGCGGTATCTCCTACAGGGAAAGTGCCAGGAGGGAATTGTGGAGCTTGTTCTCAGTGTCTCTGAGAATTGCTCTGATTATCCCTGTGACCTCTTTGCTAAGACTCTCCAGAGAGCCGTCCTCAAAACCAACACACGTCTTGACATATCTCCCACATTGATCGCAGTGTCTCCAGAAACGGCATTCAAGGAGCCAGGACCTTTTCTCCCTACACTGTCCATTGAGTTGTCCTCAAAACCAATATACATCCTGCTATATCTCCCACATGGAAAGTGCCAGGAGGGAGAAGTGGGGATTATGTTTAGACTTTCTCGGAACTGCTTCAAATCAACTAGATATCTTTGTGCTGTAAATCTCCCAACAGCCAAACGCAAAAGCAGCAAACATCTCGCTGTACGTCCCACATCCAAAGTGCCAAGAGAGAGCTTGCTCTCCCTGTCTTTGAGTACTGTTTGCACTGTCCCGGTTACCTCTTTGCTAACATTCTCTTCAGAGCTGCAGTGAAACCAGGAACCACGTGGAGAAGACACCCACACTGAAAGTGCCTGGAAGGAACGTTGGGGCTTCTTCTCAGTGTCTCTGATATAGGGTTTCACTGTCCCGGGAAAGTCTCTGCTAACACCGTGCAGAGCGCTGTGCCCAATATACAGAAACGTCTTGCGGTATCTCCTACAGGGAAAGTGCCAGGAGGGAATTGTGGAGCTTGTTCTCAGTGTCTCTGAGAATTGCTCTGATTATCCCTGTGACCTCTTTGCTAAGACTCTCCAGAGAGCCGTCCTCAAAACCAACACACGTCTTGACATATCTCCCACATTGATCGCAGTGTCTCCAGAAACGGCATTCAAGGAGCCAGGACCTTTTCTCCCTACACTGTCCATTGAGTTGTCCTCAAAACCAATATACATCCTGCTATATCTCCCACATGGAAAGTGCCAGGAGGGAGAAGTGGGGATTATGTTTAGACTTTCTCGGAACTGCTTCAAATCAACTAGATATCTTTGTGCTGTAAATCTCCCAACAGCCAAACGCAAAAGCAGCAAACATCTCGCTGTACGTCCCACATCCAAAGTGCCAAGAGAGAGCTTGCTCTCCCTGTCTTTGAGTACTGTTTTCACTGTCCCGGTTACCTCTTTGCTAACATTCTCTTCAGAGCTGCAGTGAAACCAGGAACCGCGTGGAGAAGGCACCCACACTGAAAGTGCCTGGAGGGAACACTGGGGCTTCTTCTCAGTGTCTCTGACATAGGGTTTCACTGTCCCGGGAAAGTCTCTGCTAACACCGTGCAGAGCGCTGTGCCCAATATACAGAAACGTCTTGCGGTATCTCCTACAGGGAAAGTGCCAGGAGGGAATTGTGGAGCTTGTTCTCAGTGTCTCTGAGAATTGCTCTGATTATCCCTGTGACCTCTTTGCTAAGACTCTCCAGAGAGCCGTCCTCAAAACAAACACACATCTTGACATATCTCCCACATTGATCGCAGTGTCTCCAGAAACGGCATTCAAGGAGCCAGGACCTTTTCTCCCTACACTGTCCATTGAGTTGTCCTCAAAACCAATATACATCCTGCTATATCTCCCACATGGAAAGTGCCAGGAGGGAGAAGTGGGGATTATGTTTAGACTTTCTCGGAACTGCTTCAAATCAACTAGATATCTTTGTGCTGTAAATCTCCCAACAGCCAAACGCAAAAGCAGCAAACATCTCGCTGTACGTCCCACATCCAAAGTGCCAAGAGAGAGCTTGCTCTCCCTGTCTTTGAGTACTGTTTGCACTGTCCCGGTTACCTCTTTGCTAACATTCTCTTCAGAGCTGCAGTGAAACCAGGAACCACGTGGAGAAGACACCCACACTGAAAGTGCCTGGAAGGAACCTTGGGGCTTCTTCTCAGTGTCTCTGATATAGGATTTCACTGTCCCGGGAAAGTCTCTGCTAACACCGTGCAGAGCGCTGTGCCCAATATACAGAAACGTCTTGCGGTATCTCCTACAGGGAAAGTGCCAGGAGGGAATTGTGGAGCTTGTTCTCAGTGTCTCTGAGAATTGCTCTGATTATCCCTGTGACCTCTTTGCTAAGACTCTCCAGAGAGCCGTCCTCAAAACAAACACACATCTTGACATATCTCCCACATTGATCGCAGTGTCTCCAGAAACGGCATTCAAGGAGCCAGGACCTTTTCTCCCTACACTGTCCATTGAGTTGTCCTCAAAACCAATATACATCCTGCTATATCTCCCACATGGAAAGTGCCAGGAGGGAGAAGTGGGGATTATGTTTAGACTTTCTCGGAACTGCTTCAAATCAACTAGATATCTTTGTGCTGTAAATCTCCCAACAGCCAAACGCAAAAGCAGCAAACATCTCGCTGTACGTCCCACATCCAAAGTGCCAAGAGAGAGCTTGCTCTCCCTGTCTTTGAGTACTGTTTTCACTGTCCCGGTTACCTCTTTGCTAACATTCTCTTCAGAGCTGCAGTGAAACCAGGAACCGCGTGGAGAAGGCACCCACACTGAAAGTGCCTGGAGGGAACATTGGGGCTTCTTCTCAGTGTCTCTGACATAGGGTTTCACTGTCCCGGGAAAGTCTCTGCTAACACCGTGCAGAGCGCTGTGCCCAATATACAGAAACGTCTTGCGGTATCTCCTACAGGGAAAGTGCCAGGAGGGAATTGTGGAGCTTGTTCTCAGTGTCTCTGAGAATTGCTCTGATTATCCCTGTGACCTCTTTGCTAAGACTCTCCAGAGAGCCGTCCTCAAAACCAACACACGTCTTGACATATCTCCCACATTGATCGCAGTGTCTCCAGAAAGGGCATTCAAGGAGCCAGGACCTTTTCTCCCTACACTGTCCATTGAGTTGTCCTCAAAACCAATATACATCCTGCTATATCTCCCACATGGAAAGTGCCAGGAGGGAGAAGTGGGGATTATGTTTAGACTTTCTCGGAACTGCTTCAAATCAACTAGATATCTTTGTGCTGTAAATCTCCCAACAGCCAAACGCAAAAGCAGCAAACATCTCGCTGTACGTCCCACATCCAAAGTGCCAAGAGAGAGCTTGCTCTCCCTGTCTTTGAGTACTGTTTTCACTGTCCCGGTTACCTCTTTGCTAACATTCTCTTCAGAGCTGCAGTGAAACCAGGAACCGCGTGGAGAAGGCACCCACACTGAAAGTGCCTGGAGGGAACACTGGGGCTTCTTCTCAGTGTCTCTGACATAGGGTTTCACTGTCCCGGGAAAGTCTCTGCTAACACCGTGCAGAGCGCTGTGCCCAATATACAGAAACGTCTTGCGGTATCTCCTACAGGGAAAGTGCCAGGAGGGAATTGTGGAGCTTGTTCTCAGTGTCTCTGAGAATTGCTCTGATTATCCCTGTGACCTCTTTGCTAAGACTCTCCAGAGAGCCGTCCTCAAAACAAACACACATCTTGACATATCTCCCACATTGATCGCAGTGTCTCCAGAAACGGCATTCAAGGAGCCAGGACCTTTTCTCCCTACACTGTCCATTGAGTTGTCCTCAAAACCAATATACATCCTGCTATATCTCCCACATGGAAAGTGCCAGGAGGGAGAAGTGGGGATTATGTTTAGACTTTCTCGGAACTGCTTCAAATCAACTAGATATCTTTGTGCTGTAAATCTCCCAACAGCCAAACGCAAAAGCAGCAAACATCTCGCTGTACGTCCCACATCCAAAGTGCCAAGAGAGAGCTTGCTCTCCCTGTCTTTGAGTACTGTTTTCACTGTCCCGGTTACCTCTTTGCTAACATTCTCTTCAGAGCTGCAGTGAAACCAGGAACCGCGTGGAGAAGGCACCCACACTGAAAGTGCCTGGAGGGAACATTGGGGCTTCTTCTCAGTGTCTCTGACATAGGGTTTCACTGTCCCGGGAAAGTCTCTGCTAACACCGTGCAGAGCGCTGTGCCCAATATACAGAAACGTCTTGCGGTATCTCCTACAGGGAAAGTGCCAGGAGGGAATTGTGGAGCTTGTTCTCAGTGTCTCTGAGAATTGCTCTGATTATCCCTGTGACCTCTTTGCTAAGACTCTCCAGAGAGCCGTCCTCAAAACCAACACAACGTCTTGACATATCTCCCACATTGATCGCAGTGTCTCCAGAAAGGGCATTCAAGGAGCCAGGACCTTTCTCCCTACACTGTCCATTGAGTTGTCCTCAAAACCAATATACATCCTGCTATATCTCCCACATGGAAAGTGCCAGGAGGGAGAAGTGGGGATTATGTTTAGACTTTCTCGGAACTGCTTCAAATCAACTAGATATCTTTGTGCTGTAAATCTCCCAACAGCCAAACGCAAAAGCAGCAAACATCTCGCTGTACGTCCCACATCCAAAGTGCCAAGAGAGAGCTTGCTCTCCCTGTCTTTTGAGTACTGTTTTCACTGTCCCGGTTACCTCTTTGCTAACATTCTCTTCAGAGCTGCAGTGAAACCAGGAACCGCGTGGAGAAGGCACCCACACTGAAAGTGCCTGGAGGGAACACTGGGGCTTCTTCTCAGTGTCTCTGACATAGGGTTTCACTGTCCCGGGAAAGTCTCTGCTAACACCGTGCAGAGCGCTGTGCCCAATATACAGAAACGTCTTGCGGTATCTCCTACAGGAAAGTGCCAGGAGGGAATTGTGGAGCTTGTTCTCAGTGTCTCTGAGAATTGCTCTGATTATCTGTGTGACCTCTTTGCTAAGACTCTCCAGAGAGCCGTCCTCAAAACAAACACACATCTTGACATATCTCCCACATTGATCGCAGTGTCTCCAGAAACGGCATTCAAGGAGCCAGGACCTTTTCTCCCTACACTGTCCATTGAGTTGTCCTCAAAACCAATATACATCCTGCTATATCTCCCACATGGAAAGTGCCAGGAGGGGAGAAGTGGGGATTATGTTTAGACTTTCTCGGAACTGCTTCAAATCAACTAGATATCTTTGTGCTGTAAATCTCCAACAGCCAAACGCAAAAGCAGCAAACATCTCGCTGTACGTCCCACATCCAAAGTGCCAAGAGAGAGCTTGCTCTCCCTGTCTTTGAGTACTGTTTGCACTGTCCCGGTTACCTCTTTGCTAACATTCTCTTCAGAGCTGCAGTGAAACCAGGAACCGCGTGGAGAAGGCACCCACACTGAAAGTGCCTGGAGGGAACATTGGGGCTTCTTCTCAGTGTCTCTGACATAGGTTTCACTGTCCCGGGAAAGTCTCTGCTAACACCGTGCAGAGCGCTGTGCCCAATATACAGAAACGTCTTGCGGTATCTCCTACAGGGAAAGTGCCAGGAGGGAATTGTGGAGCTTGTTCTCAGTGTCTCTGAGAATTGCTCTGATTATCCCTGTGACCTCTTTGCTAAGACTCTCCAGAGAGCCGTCCTCAAAACCAACACACGTCTTGACATATCTCCCACATTGATCGCAGTGTCTCCAGAAAGGGCATTCAAGGAGCCAGGACCTTTTCTCCCTACACTGTCCATTGAGTTGTCCTCAAAACCAATATACATCCTGCTATATCTCCCACATGGAAAGTGCCAGGAGGGAGAAGTGGGGATTATGTTTAGACTTTCTCGGAACTGCTTCAAATCAACTAGATATCTTTGTGCTGTAAATCTCCCAACAGCCAAACGCAAAAGCAGCAAACATCTCGCTGTACGTCCCACATCCAAAGTGCCAAGAGAGAGCTTGCTCTCCCTGTCTTTGAGTACTGTTTTCACTGTCCCGGTTACCTCTTTGCTAACATTCTCTTCAGAGCTGCAGTGAAACCAGGAACCGCGTGGAGAAGGCACCCACACTGAAAGTGCCTGGAGGGAACACTGGGGCTTCTTCTCAGTGTCTCTGACATAGGGTTTCACTGTCCCGGGAAAGTCTCTGCTAACACCGTGCAGAGCGCTGTGCCCAATATACAGAAACGTCTTGCGGTATCTCCTACAGGGAAAGTGCCAGGAGGGAATTGTGGAGCTTGTTCTCAGTGTCTCTGAGAATTGCTCTGATTATCTGTGTGACCTCTTTGCTAAGACTCTCCAGAGAGCCGTCCTCAAAACAAACACACATCTTGACATATCTCCCACATTGATCGCAGTGTCTCCAGAAACGGCATTCAAGGAGCCAGGACCTTTTCTCCCTACACTGTCCATTGAGTTGTCCTCAAAACCAATATACATCCTGCTATATCTCCCACATGGAAAGTGCCAGGAGGGAGAAGTGGGGATTATGTTTAGACTTTCTCGGAACTGCTTCAAATCAACTAGATATCTTTGTGCTGTAAATCTCCCAACAGCCAAACGCAAAAGCAGCAAACATCTCGCTGTACGTCCCACATCCAAAGTGCCAAGAGAGAGCTTGCTCTCCCTGTCTTTGAGTACTGTTTGCACTGTCCCGGTTACCTCTTTGCTAACATTCTCTTCAGAGCTGCAGTGAAACCAGGAACCGCGTGGAGAAGGCACCCACACTGAAAGTGCCTGGAGGGAACATTGGGGCTTCTTCTCAGTGTCTCTGACATAGGGTTTCACTGTCCCGGGAAAGTCTCTGCTAACACCGTGCAGAGCGCTGTGCCCAATATACAGAAACGTCTTGCGGTATCTCCTACAGGGAAAGTGCCAGGAGGGAATTGTGGAGCTTGTTCTCAGTGTCTCTGAGAATTGCTCTGATTATCCCTGTGACCTCTTTGCTAAGACTCTCCAGAGAGCCGTCCTCAAAACCAACACACGTCTTGACATATCTCCCACATTGATCGCAGTGTCTCCAGAAACGGCATTCAAGGAGCCAGGACCTTTTCTCCCTACACTGTCCATTGAGTTGTCCTCAAAACCAATATACATCCTGCTATATCTCCCACATGGAAAGTGCCAGGAGGGAGAAGTGGGGATTATGTTTAGACTTTCTCGGAACTGCTTCAAATCAACTAGATATCTTTGTGCTGTAAATCTCCCAACAGCCAAACGCAAAAGCAGCAAACATCTCGCTGTACGTCCCACATCCAAAGTGCCAAGAGAGAGCTTGCTCTCCCTGTCTTTGAGTACTGTTTTCACTGTCCCGGTTACCTCTTGGCTAACATTCTCTTCAGAGCTGCAGTGAAACCAGGAACCGCGTGGAGAAGGCACCCACACTGAAAGTGCCTGGAGGGAACACTGGGGCTTCTTCTCAGTGTCTCTGACATAGGGTTTCACTGTCCCGGGAAAGTCTCTGCTAACACCGTGCAGAGCGCTGTGCCCAATATACAGAAACGTCTTGCGGTATCTCCTTCAGGGAAAGTGCCAGGAGGGAATTGTGGAGCTTGTTCTCAGTGTCTCTGAGAATTGCTCTGATTATCCCTGTGACCTCTTTGCTAAGACTCTCCAGAGAGCCGTCCTCAAAACCAACACACGTCTTGACATATCTCCCACATTGATCGCAGTGTCTCCAGAAACGGCATTCAAGGAGCCAGGACCTTTTCTCCCTACACTGTCCATTGAGTTGTCCTCAAAACCAATATACATCCTGCTATATCTCCCACATGGAAAGTGCCAGGAGGGAGAAGTGGGGATTATGTTTAGACTTTCTCGGAACTGCTTCAAATCAACTAGATATCTTTGTGCTGTAAATCTCCCAACAGCCAAACGCAAAAGCAGCAAACATCTCGCTGTACGTCCCACATCCAAAGTGCCAAGAGAGAGCTTGCTCTCCCTGTCTTTGAGTACTGTTTTCACTGTCCCGGTTACCTCTTTGCTAACATTCTCTTCAGAGCTGCAGTGAAACCAGGAACCGCGTGGAGAAGGCACCCACACTGAAAGTGCCTGGAGGGAACATTGGGGCTTCTTCTCAGTGTCTCTGACATAGGGTTTCACTGTCCCGGGAAAGTCTCTGCTAACACCGTGCAGAGCGCTGTGCCCAATATACAGAAACGTCTTGCGGTATCTCCTACAGGGAAAGTGCCAGGAGGGAATTGTGGAGCTTGTTCTCAGTGTCTCTGAGAATTGCTCTGATTATCTGTGTGACCTCTTTGCTAAGACTCTCCAGAGAGCCGTCCTCAAAACCAACACACGTCTTGACATATCTCCCACATTGATCGCAGTGTCTCCAGAAAGGGCATTCAAGGAGCCAGGACCTTTTCTCCCTACACTGTCCATTGAGTTGTCCTCAAAACCAATATACATCCTGCTATATCTCCCACATGGAAAGTGCCAGGAGGGAGAAGTGGGGATTATGTTTAGACTTTCTCGGAACTGCTTCAAATCAACTAGATATCTTTGTGCTGTAAATCTCCCAACAGCCAAACGCAAAAGCAGCAAACATCTCGCTGTACGTCCCACATCCAAAGTGCCAAGAGAGAGCTTGCTCTCCCTGTCTTTGAGTACTGTTTTCACTGTCCCGGTTACCTCTTTGCTAACATTCTCTTCAGAGCTGCAGTGAAACCAGGAACCGCGTGGAGAAGGCACCACCCACACTGAAAGTGCCTGGAGGGAACATTGGGGCTTCTTCTCAGTGTCTCTGACATAGGGTTTCACTGTCCCGGGAAAGTCTCTGCTAACACCGTGCAGAGCGCTGTGCCCAATATACAGAAACGTCTTGCGGTATCTCCTACAGGGAAAGTGCCAGGAGGGAATTGTGGAGCTTGTTCTCAGTGTCTCTGAGAATTGCTCTGATTATCCCTGTGACCTCTTTGCTAAGACTCTCCAGAGAGCCGTCCTCAAAACCAACACACGTCTTGACATATCTCCCACATTGATCGCAGTGTCTCCAGAAACGGCATTCAAGGAGCCAGGACCTTTTCTCCCTACACTGTCCATTGAGTTGTCCTCAAAACCAATATACATCCTGCTATATCTCCCACATGGAAAGTGCCAGGAGGGAGAAGTGGGGATTATGTTTAGACTTTCTCGGAACTGCTTCAAATCAACTAGATATCTTTGTGCTGTAAATCTCCCAACAGCCAAACGCAAAAGCAGCAAACATCTCGCTGTACGTCCCACATCCAAAGTGCCAAGAGAGAGCTTGCTCTCCCTGTCTTTGAGTACTGTTTTCACTGTCCCGGTTACCTCTTGGCTAACATTCTCTTCAGAGCTGCAGTGAAACCAGGAACCGCGTGGATAAGGCACCCACACTGAAAGTGCCTGGAGGGAACACTGGGGCTTCTTCTCAGTGTCTCTGACATAGGGTTTCACTGTCCCGGGAAAGTCTCTGCTAACACCGTGCAGAGCGCTGTGCCCAATATACAGAAACGTCTTGCGGTATCTCCTACAGGGAAAGTGCCAGGAGGGAATTGTGGAGCTTGTTCTCAGTGTCTCTGAGAATTGCTCTGATTATCCCTGTGACCTCTTTGCTAAGACTCTCCAGAGAGCCGTCCTCAAAACCAACACACGTCTTGACATATCTCCCACATTGATCGCAGTGTCTCCAGAAACGGCATTCAAGGAGCCAGGACCTTTTCTCCCTACACTGTCCATTGAGTTGTCCTCAAAACCAATATACATCCTGCTATATCTCCCACATGGAAAGTGCCAGGAGGGAGAAGTGGGGATTATGTTTAGACTTTCTCGGAACTGCTTCAAATCAACTAGATATCTTTGTGCTGTAAATCTCCCAACAGCCAAACGCAAAAGCAGCAAACATCTCGCTGTACGTCCCACATCCAAAGTGCCAAGAGAGAGCTTGCTCTCCCTGTCTTTGAGTACTGTTTTCACTGTCCCGGTTACCTCTTTGCTAACATTCTCTTCAGAGCTGCAGTGAAACCAGGAACCGCGTGGAGAAGGCACCCACACTGAAAGTGCCTGGAGGGAACATTGGGGCTTCTTCTCAGTGTCTCTGACATAGGGTTTCACTGTCCCGGGAAAGTCTCTGCTAACACCGTGCAGAGCGCTGTGCCCAATATACAGAAACGTCTTGCGGTATCTCCTACAGGGAAAGTGCCAGGAGGGAATTGTGGAGCTTGTTCTCAGTGTCTCTGAGAATTGCTCTGATTATCTGTGTGACCTCTTTGCTAAGACTCTCCAGAGAGCCGTCCTCAAAACAAACACACATCTTGACATATCTCCCACATTGATCGCAGTGTCTCCAGAAACGGCATTCAAGGAGCCAGGACCTTTTCTCCCTACACTGTCCATTGAGTTGTCCTCAAAACCAATATACATCCTGCTATATCTCCCACATGGAAAGTGCCAGGAGGGAGAAGTGGGGATTATGTTTAGACTTTCTCGGAACTGCTTCAAATCAACTAGATATCTTTGTGCTGTAAATCTCCCAACAGCCAAACGCAAAAGCAGCAAACATCTCGCTGTACGTCCCACATCCAAAGTGCCAAGAGAGAGCTTGCTCTCCCTGTCTTTGAGTACTGTTTTCACTGTCCCGGTTACCTCTTGGCTAACATTCTCTTCAGAGCTGCAGTGAAACCAGGAACCGCGTGGATAAGGCACCCACACTGAAAGTGCCTGGAGGGAACACTGGGGCTTCTTCTCAGTGTCTCTGACATAGGGTTTCACTGTCCCGGGAAAGTCTCTGCTAACACCGTGCAGAGCGCTGTGCCCAATATACAGAAACGTCTTGCGGTATCTCCTACAGGGAAAGTGCCAGGAGGGAATTGTGGAGCTTGTTCTCAGTGTCTCTGAGAATTGCTCTGATTATCCCTGTGACCTCTTTGCTAAGACTCTCCAGAGAGCCGTCCTCAAAACCAACACACGTCTTGACATATCTCCCACATTGATCGCAGTGTCTCCAGAAACGGCATTCAAGGAGCCAGGACCTTTTCTCCCTACACTGTCCATTGAGTTGTCCTCAAAACCAATATACATCCTGCTATATCTCCCACATGGAAAGTGCCAGGAGGGAGAAGTGGGGATTATGTTTAGACTTTCTCGGAACTGCTTCAAATCAACTAGATATCTTTGTGCTGTAAATCTCCCAACAGCCAAACGCAAAAGCAGCAAACATCTCGCTGTACGTCCCACATCCAAAGTGCCAAGAGAGAGCTTGCTCTCCCTGTCTTTGAGTACTGTTTTCACTGTCCCGGTTACCTCTTTGCTAACATTCTCTTCAGAGCTGCAGTGAAACCAGGAACCGCGTGGAGAAGGCACCCACACTGAAAGTGCCTGGAGGGAACATTGGGGCTTCTTCTCAGTGTCTCTGACATAGGGTTTCACTGTCCCGGGAAAGTCTCTGCTAACACCGTGCAGAGCGCTGTGCCCAATATACAGAAACGTCTTGCGGTATCTCCTACAGGGAAAGTGCCAGGAGGGAATTGTGGAGCTTGTTCTCAGTGTCTCTGAGAATTGCTCTGATTATCCCTGTGACCTCTTTGCTAAGACTCTCCAGAGAGCCGTCCTCAAAACCAACACACATCTTGACATATCTCCCACATTGATCGCAGTGTCTCCAGAAACGGCATTCAATGAGCCAGGACCTTTTCTCCCTACACTGTCCATTGAGTTGTCCTCAAAACCAATATACATCCTGCTATATCTCCCACATGGAAAGTGCCAGGAGGGAGAAGTGGGGATTATGTTTAGACTTTCTCGGAACTGCTTCAAATCAACTAGATATCTTTGTGCTGTAAATCTCCCAACAGCCAAACGCAAAAGCAGCAAACATCTCGCTGTACGTCCCACATCCAAAGTGCCAAGAGAGAGCTTGCTCTCCCTGTCTTTGAGTACTGTTTTCACTGTCCCGGTTACCTCTTTGCTAACATTCTCTTCAGAGCTGCAGTGAAACCAGGAACCGCATGGAGAAGGCACCCACACTGAAAGTGCCTGGAGGGAACACTGGGGCTTCTTCTCAGTGTCTCTGACATAGGGTTTCACTGTCCCGGGAAAGTCTCTGCTAACACCGTGCAGAGCGCTGTGCCCAATATACAGAAACGTCTTGCGGTATCTCCTACAGGGAAAGTGCCAGGAGGGAATTGTGGAGCTTGTTCTCAGTGTCTCTGAGAATTGCTCTGATTATCCCTGTGACCTCTTTGCTAAGACTCTCCAGAGAGCCGTCCTCAAAACCAACACACGTCTTGACATACCTCCCACATTGATCGCAGTGTCTCCAGAAAGGGCATTCAAGGAGCCAGGACCTTTTCTCCCTACACTGTCCATTGAGTTGTCCTCAAAACCAATATACATCCTGCTATATCTCCCACATGGAAAGTGCCAGGAGGGAGAAGTGGGGATTATGTTTAGACTTTCTCGGAACTGCTTCAAATCAACTAGATATCTTTGTGCTGTAAATCTCCCAACAGCCAAACGCAAAAGCAGCAAACATCTCGCTGTACGTCCCACATCCAAAGTGCCAAGAGAGAGCTTGCTCTCCCTGTCTTTGAGTACTGTTTTCACTGTCCCGGTTACCTCTTGGCTAACATTCTCTTCAGAGCTGCAGTGAAACCAGGAACCGCGTGGAGAAGGCACCCACACTGAAAGTGCCTGGAGGGAACACTGGGGCTTCTTCTCAGTGTCTCTGACATAGGGTTTCACTGTCCCGGGAAAGTCTCTGCTAACACCGTGCAGAGCGCTGTGCCCAATATACAGAAACGTCTTGCGGTATCTCCTACAGGGAAAGTGCCAGGAGGGAATTGTGGAGCTTGTTCTCAGTGTCTCTGAGAATTGCTCTGATTATCCCTGTGACCTCTTTGCTAAGACTCTCCAGAGAGCCGTCCTCAAAACCAACACACGTCTTGACATATCTCCCACATTGATCGCAGTGTCTCCAGAAACGGCATTCAAGGAGCCAGGACCTTTTCTCCCTACACTGTCCATTGAGTTGTCCTCAAAACCAATATACATCCTGCTATATCTCCCACATGGAAAGTGCCAGGAGGGAGAAGTGGGGATTATGTTTAGACTTTCTCGGAACTGCTTCAAATCAACTAGATATCTTTGTGCTGTAAATCTCCCAACAGCCAAACGCAAAAGCAGCAAACATCTCGCTGTACGTCCCACATCCAAAGTGCCAAGAGAGAGCTTGCTCTCCCTGTCTTTGAGTACTGTTTTCACTGTCCCGGTTACCTCTTTGCTAACATTCTCTTCAGAGCTGCAGTGAAACCAGGAACCGCGTGGAGAAGGCACCCACACTGAAAGTGCCTGGAGGGAACATTGGGGCTTCTTCTCAGTGTCTCTGACATAGGGTTTCACTGTCCCGGGAAAGTCTCTGCTAACACCGTGCAGAGCGCTGTGCCCAATATACAGAAACGTCTTGCGGTATCTCCTACAGGGAAAGTGCCAGGAGGGAATTGTGGAGCTTGTTCTCAGTGTCTCTGAGAATTGCTCTGATTATCCCTGTGACCTCTTTGCTAAGACTCTCCAGAGAGCCGTCCTCAAAACCAACACACGTCTTGACATATCTCCCACATTGATCGCAGTGTCTCCAGAAACGGCATTCAAGGAGCCAGGACCTTTTCTCCCTACACTGTCCATTGAGTTGTCCTCAAAACCAATATACATCCTGCTATATCTCCCACATGGAAAGTGCCAGGAGGGAGAAGTGGGGATTATGTTTAGACTTTCTCGGAACTGCTTCAAATCAACTAGATATCTTTGTGCTGTAAATCTCCCAACAGCCAAACGCAAAAGCAGCAAACATCTCGCTGTACGTCCCACATCCAAAGTGCCAAGAGAGAGCTTGCTCTCCCTGTCTTTGAGTACTGTTTTCACTGTCCCGGTTACCTCTTTGCTAACATTCTCTTCAGAGCTGCAGTGAAACCAGGAACCGCGTGGAGAAGGCACCCACACTGAAAGTGCCTGGAGGGAACACTGGGGCTTCTTCTCAGTGTCTCTGACATAGGGTTTCACTGTCCCGGGAAAGTCTCTGCTAACACCGTGCAGAGCGCTGTGCCCAATATACAGAAACGTCTTGCGGTATCTCCTACAGGGAAAGTGCCAGGAGGGAATTGTGGAGCTTGTTCTCAGTGTCTCTGAGAATTGCTCTGATTATCCCTGTGACCTCTTTGCTAAGACTCTCCAGAGAGCCGTCCTCAAAACAAACACACATCTTGACATATCTCCCACATTGATCGCAGTGTCTCCAGAAACGGCATTCAAGGAGCCAGGACCTTTTCTCCCTACACTGTCCATTGAGTTGTCCTCAAAACCAATATACATCCTGCTATATCTCCCACATGGAAAGTGCCAGGAGGGAGAAGTGGGGATTATGTTTAGACTTTCTCGGAACTGCTTCAAATCAACTAGATATCTTTGTGCTGTAAATCTCCCAACAGCCAAACGCAAAAGCAGCAAACATCTCGCTGTACGTCCCACATCCAAAGTGCCAAGAGAGAGCTTGCTCTCCCTGTCTTTGAGTACTGTTTTCACTGTCCCGGTTACCTCTTGGCTAACATTCTCTTCAGAGCTGCAGTGAAACCAGGAACCGCGTGGATAAGGCACCCACACTGAAAGTGCCTGGAGGGAACACTGGGGCTTCTTCTCAGTGTCTCTGACATAGGGTTTCACTGTCCCGGGAAAGTCTCTGCTAACACCGTGCAGAGCGCTGTGCCCAATATACAGAAACGTCTTGCGGTATCTCCTACAGGGAAAGTGCCAGGAGGGAATTGTGGAGCTTGTTCTCAGTGTCTCTGAGAATTGCTCTGATTATCCCTGTGACCTCTTTGCTAAGACTCTCCAGAGAGCCGTCCTCAAAACCAACACACGTCTTGACATATCTCCCACATTGATCGCAGTGTCTCCAGAAACGGCATTCAAGGAGCCAGGACCTTTTCTCCCTACACTGTCCATTGAGTTGTCCTCAAAACCAATATACATCCTGCTATATCTCCCACATGGAAAGTGCCAGGAGGGAGAAGTGGGGATTATGTTTAGACTTTCTCGGAACTGCTTCAAATCAACTAGATATCTTTGTGCTGTAAATCTCCCAACAGCCAAACGCAAAAGCAGCAAACATCTCGCTGTACGTCCCACATCCAAAGTGCCAAGAGAGAGCTTGCTCTCCCTGTCTTTGAGTACTGTTTTCACTGTCCCGGTTACCTCTTTGCTAACATTCTCTTCAGAGCTGCAGTGAAACCAGGAACCGCGTGGAGAAGGCACCCACACTGAAAGTGCCTGGAGGGAACATTGGGGCTTCTTCTCAGTGTCTCTGACATAGGGTTTCACTGTC
This sequence comes from Chroicocephalus ridibundus, assembly GCF_963924245.1. Classification (NCBI taxonomy): domain Eukaryota; kingdom Metazoa; phylum Chordata; class Aves; order Charadriiformes; family Laridae; genus Chroicocephalus; species Chroicocephalus ridibundus. The sequence goes on from NW_026961681.1 coordinate 106,125, forward strand.
CCGGGAAAGTCTCTGCTAACACCGTGCAGAGCGCTGTGCCCAATATACAGAAACGTCTTGCGGTATCTCCTACAGGGAAAGTGCCAGGAGGGAATTGTGGAGCTTGTTCTCAGTGTCTCTGAGAATTGCTCTGATTATCCCTGTGACCTCTTTGCTAAGACTCTCCAGAGAGCCGTCCTCAAAACCAACACACGTCTTGACATATCTCCCACATTGATCGCAGTGTCTCCAGAAACGGCATTCAAGGAGCCAGGACCTTTTCTCCCTACACTGTCCATTGAGTTGTCCTCAAAACCAATATACATCCTGCTATATCTCCCACATGGAAAGTGCCAGGAGGGAGAAGTGGGGATTATGTTTAGACTTTCTCGGAACTGCTTCAAATCAACTAGATATCTTTGTGCTGTAAATCTCCCAACAGCCAAACGCAAAAGCAGCAAACATCTCGCTGTACGTCCCACATCCAAAGTGCCAAGAGAGAGCTTGCTCTCCCTGTCTTTGAGTACTGTTTTCACTGTCCCGGTTACCTCTTTGCTAACATTCTCTTCAGAGCTGCAGTGAAACCAGGAACCGCGTGGAGAAGGCACCCACACTGAAAGTGCCTGGAGGGAACACTGGGGCTTCTTCTCAGTGTCTCTGACATAGGGTTTCACTGTCCCGGGAAAGTCTCTGCTAACACCGTGCAGAGCGCTGTGCCCAATATACAGAAACGTCTTGCGGTATCTCCTACAGGGAAAGTGCCAGGAGGGAATTGTGGAGCTTGTTCTCAGTGTCTCTGAGAATTGCTCTGATTATCCCTGTGACCTCTTTGCTAAGACTCTCCAGAGAGCCGTCCTCAAAACCAACACACGTCTTGACATATCTCCCACATTGATCGCAGTGTCTCCAGAAACGGCATTCAAGGAGCCAGGACCTTTTCTCCCTACACTGTCCATTGAGTTGTCCTCAAAACCAATATACATCCTGCTATATCTCCCACATGGAAAGTGCCAGGAGGGAGAAGTGGGGATTATGTTTAGACTTTCTCGGAACTGCTTCAAATCAACTAGATATCTTTGTGCTGTAAATCTCCCAACAGCCAAACGCAAAAGCAGCAAACATCTCGCTGTACGTCCCACATCCAAAGTGCCAAGAGAGAGCTTGCTCTCCCTGTCTTTGAGTACTGTTTGCACTGTCCCGGTTACCTCTTTGCTAACATTCTCTTCAGAGCTGCAGTGAAACCAGGAACCGCGTGGAGAAGGCACCCACACTGAAAGTGCCTGGAGGGAACACTGGGGCTTCTTCTCAGTGTCTCTGACATAGGGTTTCACTGTCCCGGGAAAGTCTCTGCTAACACCGTGCAGAGCGCTGTGCCCAATATACAGAAACGTCTTGCGGTATCTCCTACAGGGAAAGTGCCAGGAGGGAATTGTGGAGCTTGTTCTCAGTGTCTCTGAGAATTGCTCTGATTATCTGTGTGACCTCTTTGCTAAGACTCTCCAGAGAGCCGTCCTCAAAACAAACACACATCTTGACATATCTCCCACATTGATCGCAGTGTCTCCAGAAACGGCATTCAAGGAGCCAGGACCTTTTCTCCCTACACTGTCCATTGAGTTGTCCTCAAAACCAATATACATCATGCTATATCTCCCACATGGAAAGTGCCAGGAGGGAGAAGTGGGGATTATGTTTAGACTTTCTCGGAACTGCTTCAAATCAACTAGATATCTTTGTGCTGTAAATCTCCCAACAGCCAAACGCAAAAGCAGCAAACATCTCGCTGTACGTCCCACATCCAAAGTGCCAAGAGAGAGCTTGCTCTCCCTGTCTTTGAGTACTGTTTTCACTGTCCCGGTTACCTCTTTGCTAACATTCTCTTCAGAGCTGCAGTGAAACCAGGAACCGCGTGGAGAAGGCACCCACACTGAAAGTGCCTGGAGGGAACATTGGGGCTTCTTCTCAGTGTCTCTGACATAGGGTTTCACTGTCCCGGGAAAGTCTCTGCTAACACCGTGCAGAGCGCTGTGCCCAATATACAGAAACGTCTTGCGGTATCTCCTACAGGGAAAGTGCCAGGAGGGAATTGTGGAGCTTGTTCTCAGTGTCTCTGAGAATTGCTCTGATTATCCCTGTGACCTCTTTGCTAAGACTCTCCAGAGAGCCGTCCTCAAAACCAACACACGTCTTGACATATCTCCCACATTGATCGCAGTGTCTCCAGAAACGGCATTCAAGGAGCCAGGACCTTTTCTCCCTACACTGTCCATTGAGTTGTCCTCAAAACCAATATACATCCTGCTATATCTCCCACATGGAAAGTGCCAGGAGGGAGAAGTGGGGATTATGTTTAGACTTTCTCGGAACTGCTTCAAATCAACTAGATATCTTTGTGCTGTAAATCTCCCAACAGCCAAACGCAAAAGCAGCAAACATCTCGCTGTACGTCCCACATCCAAAGTGCCAAGAGAGAGCTTGCTCTCCCTGTCTTTGAGTACTGTTTTCACTGTCCCGGTTACCTCTTTGCTAACATTCTCTTCAGAGCTGCAGTGAAACCAGGAACCGCGTGGAGAAGGCACCCACACTGAAAGTGCCTGGAGGGAACACTGGGGCTTCTTCTCAGTGTCTCTGACATAGGGTTTCACTGTCCCGGGAAAGTCTCTGCTAACACCGTGCAGAGCGCTGTGCCCAATATACAGAAACGTCTTGCGGTATCTCCTACAGGGAAAGTGCCAGGAGGGAATTGTGGAGCTTGTTCTCAGTGTCTCTGAGAATTGCTCTGATTATCCCTGTGACCTCTTTGCTAAGACTCTCCAGAGAGCCGTCCTCAAAACCAACACACGTCTTGACATATCTCCCACATTGATCGCAGTGTCTCCAGAAACGGCATTCAAGGAGCCAGGACCTTTTCTCCCTACACTGTCCATTGAGTTGTCCTCAAAACCAATATACATCCTGCTATATCTCCCACATGGAAAGTGCCAGGAGGGAGAAGTGGGGATTATGTTTAGACTTTCTCGGAACTGCTTCAAATCAACTAGATATCTTTGTGCTGTAAATCTCCCAACAGCCAAACGCAAAAGCAGCAAACATCTCGCTGTACGTCCCACATCCAAAGTGCCAAGAGAGAGCTTGCTCTCCCTGTCTTTGAGTACTGTTTTCACTGTCCCGGTTACCTCTTTGCTAACATTCTCTTCAGAGCTGCAGTGAAACCAGGAACCGCGTGGAGAAGGCACCCACACTGAAAGTGCCTGGAGGGAACACTGGGGCTTCTTCTCAGTGTCTCTGACATAGGGTTTCACTGTCCCGGGAAAGTCTCTGCTAACACCGTGCAGAGCGCTGTGCCCAATATACAGAAACGTCTTGCGGTATCTCCTACAGGGAAAGTGCCAGGAGGGAATTGTGGAGCTTGTTCTCAGTGTCTCTGAGAATTGCTCTGATTATCCCTGTGACCTCTTTGCTAAGACTCTCCAGAGAGCCGTCCTCAAAACAAACACACATCTTGACATATCTCCCACATTGATCGCAGTGTCTCCAGAAACGGCATTCAAGGAGCCAGGACCTTTTCTCCCTACACTGTCCATTGAGTTGTCCTCAAAACCAATATACATCCTGCTATATCTCCCACATGGAAAGTGCCAGGAGGGAGAAGTGGGGATTATGTTTAGACTTTCTCGGAACTGCTTCAAATCAACTAGATATCTTTGTGCTGTAAATCTCCCAACAGCCAAACGCAAAAGCAGCAAACATCTCGCTGTACGTCCCACATCCAAAGTGCCAAGAGAGAGCTTGCTCTCCCTGTCTTTGAGTACTGTTTTCACTGTCCCGGTTACCTCTTGGCTAACATTCTCTTCAGAGCTGCAGTGAAACCAGGAACCGCGTGGATAAGGCACCCACACTGAAAGTGCCTGGAGGGAACACTGGGGCTTCTTCTCAGTGTCTCTGACATAGGGTTTCACTGTCCCGGGAAAGTCTCTGCTAACACCGTGCAGAGCGCTGTGCCCAATATACAGAAACGTCTTGCGGTATCTCCTACAGGGAAAGTGCCAGGAGGGAATTGTGGAGCTTGTTCTCAGTGTCTCTGAGAATTGCTCTGATTATCCCTGTGACCTCTTTGCTAAGACTCTCCAGAGAGCCGTCCTCAAAACCAACACACGTCTTGACATATCTCCCACATTGATCGCAGTGTCTCCAGAAACGGCATTCAAGGAGCCAGGACCTTTTCTCCCTACACTGTCCATTGAGTTGTCCTCAAAACCAATATACATCCTGCTATATCTCCCACATGGAAAGTGCCAGGAGGGAGAAGTGGGGATTATGTTTAGACTTTCTCGGAACTGCTTCAAATCAACTAGATATCTTTGTGCTGTAAATCTCCCAACAGCCAAACGCAAAAGCAGCAAACATCTCGCTGTACGTCCCACATCCAAAGTGCCAAGAGAGAGCTTGCTCTCCCTGTCTTTGAGTACTGTTTTCACTGTCCCGGTTACCTCTTTGCTAACATTCTCTTCAGAGCTGCAGTGAAACCAGGAACCGCGTGGAGAAGGCACCCACACTGAAAGTGCCTGGAGGGAACATTGGGGCTTCTTCTCAGTGTCTCTGACATAGGGTTTCACTGTCCCGGGAAAGTCTCTGCTAACACCGTGCAGAGCGCTGTGCCCAATATACAGAAACGTCTTGCGGTATCTCCTACAGGGAAAGTGCCAGGAGGGAATTGTGGAGCTTGTTCTCAGTGTCTCTGAGAATTGCTCTGATTATCCCTGTGACCTCTTTGCTAAGACTCTCCAGAGAGCCGTCCTCAAAACCAACACACGTCTTGACATATCTCCCACATTGATCGCAGTGTCTCCAGAAACGGCATTCAAGGAGCCAGGACCTTTTCTCCCTACACTGTCCATTGAGTTGTCCTCAAAACCAATATACATCCTGCTATATCTCCCACATGGAAAGTGCCAGGAGGGAGAAGTGGGGATTATGTTTAGACTTTCTCGGAACTGCTTCAAATCAACTAGATATCTTTGTGCTGTAAATCTCCCAACAGCCAAACGCAAAAGCAGCAAACATCTCGCTGTACGTCCCACATCCAAAGTGCCAAGAGAGAGCTTGCTCTCCCTGTCTTTGAGTACTGTTTTCACTGTCCCGGTTACCTCTTTGCTAACATTCTCTTCAGAGCTGCAGTGAAACCAGGAACCGCGTGGAGAAGGCACCCACACTGAAAGTGCCTGGAGGGAACACTGGGGCTTCTTCTCAGTGTCTCTGACATAGGGTTTCACTGTCCCGGGAAAGTCTCTGCTAACACCGTGCAGAGCGCTGTGCCCAATATACAGAAACGTCTTGCGGTATCTCCTACAGGGAAAGTGCCAGGAGGGAATTGTGGAGCTTGTTCTCAGTGTCTCTGAGAATTGCTCTGATTATCCCTGTGACCTCTTTGCTAAGACTCTCCAGAGAGCCGTCCTCAAAACCAACACACGTCTTGACATATCTCCCACATTGATCGCAGTGTCTCCAGAAACGGCATTCAAGGAGCCAGGACCTTTTCTCCCTACACTGTCCATTGAGTTGTCCTCAAAACCAATATACATCCTGCTATATCTCCCACATGGAAAGTGCCAGGAGGGAGAAGTGGGGATTATGTTTAGACTTTCTCGGAACTGCTTCAAATCAACTAGATATCTTTGTGCTGTAAATCTCCCAACAGCCAAACGCAAAAGCAGCAAACATCTCGCTGTACGTCCCACATCCAAAGTGCCAAGAGAGAGCTTGCTCTCCCTGTCTTTGAGTACTGTTTGCACTGTCCCGGTTACCTCTTTGCTAACATTCTCTTCAGAGCTGCAGTGAAACCAGGAACCGCGTGGAGAAGGCACCCACACTGAAAGTGCCTGGAGGGAACACTGGGGCTTCTTCTCAGTGTCTCTGACATAGGGTTTCACTGTCCCGGGAAAGTCTCTGCTAACACCGTGCAGAGCGCTGTGCCCAATATACAGAAACGTCTTGCGGTATCTCCTACAGGGAAAGTGCCAGGAGGGAATTGTGGAGCTTGTTCTCAGTGTCTCTGAGAATTGCTCTGATTATCTGTGTGACCTCTTTGCTAAGACTCTCCAGAGAGCCGTCCTCAAAACAAACACACATCTTGACATATCTCCCACATTGATCGCAGTGTCTCCAGAAACGGCATTCAAGGAGCCAGGACCTTTTCTCCCTACACTGTCCATTGAGTTGTCCTCAAAACCAATATACATCATGCTATATCTCCCACATGGAAAGTGCCAGGAGGGAGAAGTGGGGATTATGTTTAGACTTTCTCGGAACTGCTTCAAATCAACTAGATATCTTTGTGCTGTAAATCTCCCAACAGCCAAACGCAAAAGCAGCAAACATCTCGCTGTACGTCCCACATCCAAAGTGCCAAGAGAGAGCTTGCTCTCCCTGTCTTTGAGTACTGTTTTCACTGTCCCGGTTACCTCTTTGCTAACATTCTCTTCAGAGCTGCAGTGAAACCAGGAACCGCGTGGAGAAGGCACCCACACTGAAAGTGCCTGGAGGGAACATTGGGGCTTCTTCTCAGTGTCTCTGACATAGGGTTTCACTGTCCCGGGAAAGTCTCTGCTAACACCGTGCAGAGCGCTGTGCCCAATATACAGAAACGTCTTGCGGTATCTCCTACAGGGAAAGTGCCAGGAGGGAATTGTGGAGCTTGTTCTCAGTGTCTCTGAGAATTGCTCTGATTATCCCTGTGACCTCTTTGCTAAGACTCTCCAGAGAGCCGTCCTCAAAACCAACACACGTCTTGACATATCTCCCACATTGATCGCAGTGTCTCCAGAAACGGCATTCAAGGAGCCAGGACCTTTTCTCCCTACACTGTCCATTGAGTTGTCCTCAAAACCAATATACATCCTGCTATATCTCCCACATGGAAAGTGCCAGGAGGGAGAAGTGGGGATTATGTTTAGACTTTCTCGGAACTGCTTCAAATCAACTAGATATCTTTGTGCTGTAAATCTCCCAACAGCCAAACGCAAAAGCAGCAAACATCTCGCTGTACGTCCCACATCCAAAGTGCCAAGAGAGAGCTTGCTCTCCCTGTCTTTGAGTACTGTTTTCACTGTCCCGGTTACCTCTTTGCTAACATTCTCTTCAGAGCTGCAGTGAAACCAGGAACCGCGTGGAGAAGGCACCCACACTGAAAGTGCCTGGAGGGAACACTGGGGCTTCTTCTCAGTGTCTCTGACATAGGGTTTCACTGTCCCGGGAAAGTCTCTGCTAACACCGTGCAGAGCGCTGTGCCCAATATACAGAAACGTCTTGCGGTATCTCCTACAGGGAAAGTGCCAGGAGGGAATTGTGGAGCTTGTTCTCAGTGTCTCTGAGAATTGCTCTGATTATCCCTGTGACCTCTTTGCTAAGACTCTCCAGAGAGCCGTCCTCAAAACCAACACACGTCTTGACATATCTCCCACATTGATCGCAGTGTCTCCAGAAACGGCATTCAAGGAGCCAGGACCTTTTCTCCCTACACTGTCCATTGAGTTGTCCTCAAAACCAATATACATCCTGCTATATCTCCCACATGGAAAGTGCCAGGAGGGAGAAGTGGGGATTATGTTTAGACTTTCTCGGAACTGCTTCAAATCAACTAGATATCTTTGTGCTGTAAATCTCCCAACAGCCAAACGCAAAAGCAGCAAACATCTCGCTGTACGTCCCACATCCAAAGTGCCAAGAGAGAGCTTCCTCTCCCTGTCTTTGAGTACTGTTTTCACTGTCCCGGTTACCTCTTTGCTAACATTCTCTTCAGAGCTGCAGTGAAACCAGGAACCGCGTGGAGAAGGCACCCACACTGAAAGTGCCTGGAGGGAACACTGGGGCTTCTTCTCAGTGTCTCTGACATAGGGTTTCACTGTCCCGGGAAAGTCTCTGCTAACACCGTGCAGAGCGCTGTGCCCAATATACAGAAACGTCTTGCGGTATCTCCTACAGGGAAAGTGCCAGGAGGGAATTGTGGAGCTTGTTCTCAGTGTCTCTGAGAATTGCTCTGATTATCCCTGTGACCTCTTTGCTAAGACTCTCCAGAGAGCCGTCCTCAAAACCAACACACGTCTTGACATATCTCCCACATTGATCGCAGTGTCTCCAGAAACGGCATTCAAGGAGCCAGGACCTTTTCTCCCTACACTGTCCATTGAGTTGTCCTCAAAACCAATATACATCCTGCTATATCTCCCACATGGAAAGTGCCAGGAGGGAGAAGTGGGGATTATGTTTAGACTTTCTCGGAACTGCTTCAAATCAACTAGATATCTTTGTGCTGTAAATCTCCCAACAGCCAAACGCAAAAGCAGCAAACATCTCGCTGTACGTCCCACATCCAAAGTGCCAAGAGAGAGCTTGCTCTCCCTGTCTTTGAGTACTGTTTTCACTGTCCCGGTTACCTCTTTGCTAACATTCTCTTCAGAGCTGCAGTGAAACCAGGAACCGCGTGGAGAAGGCACCCACACTGAAAGTGCCTGGAGGGAACACTGGGGCTTCTTCTCAGTGTCTCTGACATAGGGTTTCACTGTCCCGGGAAAGTCTCTGCTAACACCGTGCAGAGCGCTGTGCCCAATATACAGAAACGTCTTGCGGTATCTCCTACAGGGAAAGTGCCAGGAGGGAATTGTGGAGCTTGTTCTCAGTGTCTCTGAGAATTGCTCTGATTATCTGTGTGACCTCTTTGCTAAGACTCTCCAGAGAGCCGTCCTCAAAACAAACACACATCTTGACATATCTCCCACATTGATCGCAGTGTCTCCAGAAACGGCATTCAAGGAGCCAGGACCTTTTCTCCCTACACTGTCCATTGAGTTGTCCTCAAAACCAATATACATCCTGCTATATCTCCCACATGGAAAGTGCCAGGAGGGAGAAGTGGGGATTATGTTTAGACTTTCTCGGAACTGCTTCAAATCAACTAGATATCTTTGTGCTGTAAATCTCCCAACAGCCAAACGCAAAAGCAGCAAACATCTCGCTGTACGTCCCACATCCAAAGTGCCAAGAGAGAGCTTGCTCTCCCTGTCTTTGAGTACTGTTTTCACTGTCCCGGTTACCTCTTTGCTAACATTCTCTTCAGAGCTGCAGTGAAACCAGGAACCGCGTGGAGAAGGCACCCACACTGAAAGTGCCTGGAGGGAACACTGGGGCTTCTTCTCAGTGTCTCTGACATAGGGTTTCACTGTCCCGGGAAAGTCTCTGCTAACACCGTGCAGAGCGCTGTGCCCAATATACAGAAACGTCTTGCGGTATCTCCTACAGGGAAAGTGCCAGGAGGGAATTGTGGAGCTTGTTCTCAGTGTCTCTGAGAATTGCTCTGATTATCTGTGTGACCTCTTTGCTAAGACTCTCCAGAGAGCCGTCCTCAAAACAAACACACATCTTGACATATCTCCCACATTGATCGCAGTGTCTCCAGAAACGGCATTCAAGGAGCCAGGACCTTTTCTCCCTACACTGTCCATTGAGTTGTCCTCAAAACCAATATACATCCTGCTATATCTCCCACATGGAAAGTGCCAGGAGGGAGAAGTGGGGATTATGTTTAGACTTTCTCGGAACTGCTTCAAATCAACTAGATATCTTTGTGCTGTAAATCTCCCAACAGCCAAACGCAAAAGCAGCAAACATCTCGCTGTACGTCCCACATCCAAAGTGCCAAGAGAGAGCTTGCTCTCCCTGTCTTTGAGTACTGTTTTCACTGTCCCGGTTACCTCTTGGCTAACATTCTCTTCAGAGCTGCAGTGAAACCAGGAACCGCGTGGATAAGGCACCCACACTGAAAGTGCCTGGAGGGAACACTGGGGCTTCTTCTCAGTGTCTCTGACATAGGGTTTCACTGTCCCGGGAAAGTCTCTGCTAACACCGTGCAGAGCGCTGTGCCCAATATACAGAAACGTCTTGCGGTATCTCCTACAGGGAAAGTGCCAGGAGGGAATTGTGGAGCTTGTTCTCAGTGTCTCTGAGAATTGCTCTGATTATCCCTGTGACCTCTTTGCTAAGACTCTCCAGAGAGCCGTCCTCAAAACAAACACACATCTTGACATATCTCCCACATTGATCGCAGTGTCTCCAGAAACGGCATTCAAGGAGCCAGGACCTTTTCTCCCTACACTGTCCATTGAGTTGTCCTCAAAACCAATATACATCCTGCTATATCTCCCACATGGAAAGTGCCAGGAGGGAGAAGTGGGGATTATGTTTAGACTTTCTCGGAACTGCTTCAAATCAACTAGATATCTTTGTGCTGTAAATCTCCCAACAGCCAAACGCAAAAGCAGCAAACATCTCGCTGTACGTCCCACATCCAAAGTGCCAAGAGAGAGCTTGCTCTCCCTGTCTTTGAGTACTGTTTTCACTGTCCCGGTTACCTCTTTGCTAACATTCTCTTCAGAGCTGCAGTGAAACCAGGAACCGCGTGGAGAAGGCACCCACACTGAAAGTGCCTGGAGGGAACATTGGGGCTTCTTCTCAGTGTCTCTGACATAGGGTTTCACTGTCCCGGGAAAGTCTCTGCTAACACCGTGCAGAGCGCTGTGCCCAATATACAGAAACGTCTTGCGGTATCTCCTACAGGGAAAGTGCCAGGAGGGAATTGTGGAGCTTGTTCTCAGTGTCTCTGAGAATTGCTCTGATTATCCCTGTGACCTCTTTGCTAAGACTCTCCAGAGAGCCGTCCTCAAAACCAACACACGTCTTGACATATCTCCCACATTGATCGCAGTGTCTCCAGAAACGGCATTCAAGGAGCCAGGACCTTTTCTCCCTACACTGTCCATTGAGTTGTCCTCAAAACCAATATACATCCTGCTATATCTCCCACATGGAAAGTGCCAGGAGGGAGAAGTGGGGATTATGTTTAGACTTTCTCGGAACTGCTTCAAATCAACTAGATATCTTTGTGCTGTAAATCTCCCAACAGCCAAACGCAAAAGCAGCAAACATCTCGCTGTACGTCCCACATCCAAAGTGCCAAGAGAGAGCTTGCTCTCCCTGTCTTTGAGTACTGTTTTCACTGTCCCGGTTACCTCTTTGCTAACATTCTCTTCAGAGCTGCAGTGAAACCAGGAACCGCGTGGAGAAGGCACCCACACTGAAAGTGCCTGGAGGGAACACTGGGGCTTCTTCTCAGTGTCTCTGACATAGGGTTTCACTGTCCCGGGAAAGTCTCTGCTAACACCGTGCAGAGCGCTGTGCCCAATATACAGAAACGTCTTGCGGTATCTCCTACAGGGAAAGTGCCAGGAGGGAATTGTGGAGCTTGTTCTCAGTGTCTCTGAGAATTGCTCTGATTATCCCTGTGACCTCTTTGCTAAGACTCTCCAGAGAGCCGTCCTCAAAACCAACACACGTCTTGACATATCTCCCACATTGATCGCAGTGTCTCCAGAAACGGCATTCAAGGAGCCAGGACCTTTTCTCCCTACACTGTCCATTGAGTTGTCCTCAAAACCAATATACATCCTGCTATATCTCCCACATGGAAAGTGCCAGGAGGGAGAAGTGGGGATTATGTTTAGACTTTCTCGGAACTGCTTCAAATCAACTAGATATCTTTGTGCTGTAAATCTCCCAACAGCCAAACGCAAAAGCAGCAAACATCTCGCTGTACGTCCCACATCCAAAGTGCCAAGAGAGAGCTTGCTCTCCCTGTCTTTGAGTACTGTTTTCACTGTCCCGGTTACCTCTTGGCTAACATTCTCTTCAGAGCTGCAGTGAAACCAGGAACCGCGTGGATAAGGCACCCACACTGAAAGTGCCTGGAGGGAACACTGGGGCTTCTTCTCAGTGTCTCTGACATAGGGTTTCACTGTCCCGGGAAAGTCTCTGCTAACACCGTGCAGAGCGCTGTGCCCAATATACAGAAACGTCTTGCGGTATCTCCTACAGGGAAAGTGCCAGGAGGGAATTGTGGAGCTTGTTCTCAGTGTCTCTGAGAATTGCTCTGATTATCCCTGTGACCTCTTTGCTAAGACTCTCCAGAGAGCCGTCCTCAAAACAAACACACATCTTGACATATCTCCCACATTGATCGCAGTGTCTCCAGAAACGGCATTCAAGGAGCCAGGACCTTTTCTCCCTACACTGTCCATTGAGTTGTCCTCAAAACCAATATACATCCTGCTATATCTCCCACATGGAAAGTGCCAGGAGGGAGAAGTGGGGATTATGTTTAGACTTTCTCGGAACTGCTTCAAATCAACTAGATATCTTTGTGCTGTAAATCTCCCAACAGCCAAACGCAAAAGCAGCAAACATCTCGCTGTACGTCCCACATCCAAAGTGCCAAGAGAGAGCTTCCTCTCCCTGTCTTTGAGTACTGTTTTCACTGTCCCGGTTACCTCTTTGCTAACATTCTCTTCAGAGCTGCAGTGAAACCAGGAACCGCGTGGAGAAGGCACCCACACTGAAAGTGCCTGGAGGGAACACTGGGGCTTCTTCTCAGTGTCTCTGACATAGGGTTTCACTGTCCCGGGAAAGTCTCTGCTAACACCGTGCAGAGCGCTGTGCCCAATATACAGAAACGTCTTGCGGTATCTCCTACAGGGAAAGTGCCAGGAGGGAATTGTGGAGCTTGTTCTCAGTGTCTCTGAGAATTGCTCTGATTATCCCTGTGACCTCTTTGCTAAGACTCTCCAGAGAGCCGTCCTCAAAACCAACACACGTCTTGACATATCTCCCACATTGATCGCAGTGTCTCCAGAAACGGCATTCAAGGAGCCAGGACCTTTTCTCCCTACACTGTCCATTGAGTTGTCCTCAAAACCAATATACATCCTGCTATATCTCCCACATGGAAAGTGCCAGGAGGGAGAAGTGGGGATTATGTTTAGACTTTCTCGGAACTGCTTCAAATCAACTAGATATCTTTGTGCTGTAAATCTCCCAACAGCCAAACGCAAAAGCAGCAAACATCTCGCTGTACGTCCCACATCCAAAGTGCCAAGAGAGAGCTTGCTCTCCCTGTCTTTGAGTACTGTTTTCACTGTCCCGGTTACCTCTTTGCTAACATTCTCTTCAGAGCTGCAGTGAAACCAGGAACCGCGTGGAGAAGGCACCCACACTGAAAGTGCCTGGAGGGAACACTGGGGCTTCTTCTCAGTGTCTCTGACATAGGGTTTCACTGTCCCGGGAAAGTCTCTGCTAACACCGTGCAGAGCGCTGTGCCCAATATACAGAAACGTCTTGCGGTATCTCCTACAGGGAAAGTGCCAGGAGGGAATTGTGGAGCTTGTTCTCAGTGTCTCTGAGAATTGCTCTGATTATCTGTGTGACCTCTTTGCTAAGACTCTCCAGAGAGCCGTCCTCAAAACAAACACACATCTTGACATATCTCCCACATTGATCGCAGTGTCTCCAGAAACGGCATTCAAGGAGCCAGGACCTTTTCTCCCTACACTGTCCATTGAGTTGTCCTCAAAACCAATATACATCCTGCTATATCTCCCACATGGAAAGTGCCAGGAGGGAGAAGTGGGGATTATGTTTAGACTTTCTCGGAACTGCTTCAAATCAACTAGATATCTTTGTGCTGTAAATCTCCCAACAGCCAAACGCAAAAGCAGCAAACATCTCGCTGTACGTCCCACATCCAAAGTGCCAAGAGAGAGCTTGCTCTCCCTGTCTTTGAGTACTGTTTTCACTGTCCCGGTTACCTCTTTGCTAACATTCTCTTCAGAGCTGCAGTGAAACCAGGAACCGCGTGGAGAAGGCACCCACACTGAAAGTGCCTGGAGGGAACACTGGGGCTTCTTCTCAGTGTCTCTGACATAGGGTTTCACTGTCCCGGGAAAGTCTCTGCTAACACCGTGCAGAGCGCTGTGCCCAATATACAGAAACGTCTTGCGGTATCTCCTACAGGGAAAGTGCCAGGAGGGAATTGTGGAGCTTGTTCTCAGTGTCTCTGAGAATTGCTCTGATTATCTGTGTGACCTCTTTGCTAAGACTCTCCAGAGAGCCGTCCTCAAAACAAACACACATCTTGACATATCTCCCACATTGATCGCAGTGTCTCCAGAAACGGCATTCAAGGAGCCAGGACCTTTTCTCCCTACACTGTCCATTGAGTTGTCCTCAAAACCAATATACATCCTGCTATATCTCCCACATGGAAAGTGCCAGGAGGGAGAAGTGGGGATTATGTTTAGACTTTCTCGGAACTGCTTCAAATCAACTAGATATCTTTGTGCTGTAAATCTCCCAACAGCCAAACGCAAAAGCAGCAAACATCTCGCTGTACGTCCCACATCCAAAGTGCCAAGAGAGAGCTTGCTCTCCCTGTCTTTGAGTACTGTTTTCACTGTCCCGGTTACCTCTTGGCTAACATTCTCTTCAGAGCTGCAGTGAAACCAGGAACCGCGTGGATAAGGCACCCACACTGAAAGTGCCTGGAGGGAACACTGGGGCTTCTTCTCAGTGTCTCTGACATAGGGTTTCACTGTCCCGGGAAAGTCTCTGCTAACACCGTGCAGAGCGCTGTGCCCAATATACAGAAACGTCTTGCGGTATCTCCTACAGGGAAAGTGCCAGGAGGGAATTGTGGAGCTTGTTCTCAGTGTCTCTGAGAATTGCTCTGATTATCCCTGTGACCTCTTTGCTAAGACTCTCCAGAGAGCCGTCCTCAAAACAAACACACATCTTGACATATCTCCCACATTGATCGCAGTGTCTCCAGAAACGGCATTCAAGGAGCCAGGACCTTTTCTCCCTACACTGTCCATTGAGTTGTCCTCAAAACCAATATACATCCTGCTATATCTCCCACATGGAAAGTGCCAGGAGGGAGAAGTGGGGATTATGTTTAGACTTTCTCGGAACTGCTTCAAATCAACTAGATATCTTTGTGCTGTAAATCTCCCAACAGCCAAACGCAAAAGCAGCAAACATCTCGCTGTACGTCCCACATCCAAAGTGCCAAGAGAGAGCTTGCTCTCCCTGTCTTTGAGTACTGTTTTCACTGTCCCGGTTACCTCTTTGCTAACATTCTCTTCAGAGCTGCAGTGAAACCAGGAACCGCGTGGAGAAGGCACCCACACTGAAAGTGCCTGGAGGGAACATTGGGGCTTCTTCTCAGTGTCTCTGACATAGGGTTTCACTGTCCCGGGAAAGTCTCTGCTAACACCGTGCAGAGCGCTGTGCCCAATATACAGAAACGTCTTGCGGTATCTCCTACAGGGAAAGTGCCAGGAGGGAATTGTGGAGCTTGTTCTCAGTGTCTCTGAGAATTGCTCTGATTATCCCTGTGACCTCTTTGCTAAGACTCTCCAGAGAGCCGTCCTCAAAACCAACACACGTCTTGACATATCTCCCACATTGATCGCAGTGTCTCCAGAAACGGCATTCAAGGAGCCAGGACCTTTTCTCCCTACACTGTCCATTGAGTTGTCCTCAAAACCAATATACATCCTGCTATATCTCCCACATGGAAAGTGCCAGGAGGGAGAAGTGGGGATTATGTTTAGACTTTCTCGGAACTGCTTCAAATCAACTAGATATCTTTGTGCTGTAAATCTCCCAACAGCCAAACGCAAAAGCAGCAAACATCTCGCTGTACGTCCCACATCCAAAGTGCCAAGAGAGAGCTTGCTCTCCCTGTCTTTGAGTACTGTTTTCACTGTCCCGGTTACCTCTTTGCTAACATTCTCTTCAGAGCTGCAGTGAAACCAGGAACCGCGTGGAGAAGGCACCCACACTGAAAGTGCCTGGAGGGAACACTGGGGCTTCTTCTCAGTGTCTCTGACATAGGGTTTCACTGTCCCGGGAAAGTCTCTGCTAACACCGTGCAGAGCGCTGTGCCCAATATACAGAAACGTCTTGCGGTATCTCCTACAGGGAAAGTGCCAGGAGGGAATTGTGGAGCTTGTTCTCAGTGTCTCTGAGAATTGCTCTGATTATCCCTGTGACCTCTTTGCTAAGACTCTCCAGAGAGCCGTCCTCAAAACCAACACACGTCTTGACATATCTCCCACATTGATCGCAGTGTCTCCAGAAACGGCATTCAAGGAGCCAGGACCTTTTCTCCCTACACTGTCCATTGAGTTGTCCTCAAAACCAATATACATCCTGCTATATCTCCCACATGGAAAGTGCCAGGAGGGAGAAGTGGGGATTATGTTTAGACTTTCTCGGAACTGCTTCAAATCAACTAGATATCTTTGTGCTGTAAATCTCCCAACAGCCAAACGCAAAAGCAGCAAACATCTCGCTGTACGTCCCACATCCAAAGTGCCAAGAGAGAGCTTGCTCTCCCTGTCTTTGAGTACTGTTTTCACTGTCCCGGTTACCTCTTGGCTAACATTCTCTTCAGAGCTGCAGTGAAACCAGGAACCGCGTGGATAAGGCACCCACACTGAAAGTGCCTGGAGGGAACACTGGGGCTTCTTCTCAGTGTCTCTGACATAGGGTTTCACTGTCCCGGGAAAGTCTCTGCTAACACCGTGCAGAGCGCTGTGCCCAATATACAGAAACGTCTTGCGGTATCTCCTACAGGGAAAGTGCCAGGAGGGAATTGTGGAGCTTGTTCTCAGTGTCTCTGAGAATTGCTCTGATTATCCCTGTGACCTCTTTGCTAAGACTCTCCAGAGAGCCGTCCTCAAAACAAACACACATCTTGACATATCTCCCACATTGATCGCAGTGTCTCCAGAAACGGCATTCAAGGAGCCAGGACCTTTTCTCCCTACACTGTCCATTGAGTTGTCCTCAAAACCAATATACATCCTGCTATATCTCCCACATGGAAAGTGCCAGGAGGGAGAAGTGGGGATTATGTTTAGACTTTCTCGGAACTGCTTCAAATCAACTAGATATCTTTGTGCTGTAAATCTCCCAACAGCCAAACGCAAAAGCAGCAAACATCTCGCTGTACGTCCCACATCCAAAGTGCCAAGAGAGAGCTTGCTCTCCCTGTCTTTGAGTACTGTTTTCACTGTCCCGGTTACCTCTTTGCTAACATTCTCTTCAGAGCTGCAGTGAAACCAGGAACCGCGTGGAGAAGGCACCCACACTGAAAGTGCCTGGAGGGAACATTGGGGCTTCTTCTCAGTGTCTCTGACATAGGGTTTCACTGTCCCGGGAAAGTCTCTGCTAACACCGTGCAGAGCGCTGTGCCCAATATACAGAAACGTCTTGCGGTATCTCCTACAGGGAAAGTGCCAGGAGGGAATTGTGGAGCTTGTTCTCAGTGTCTCTGAGAATTGCTCTGATTATCCCTGTGACCTCTTTGCTAAGACTCTCCAGAGAGCCGTCCTCAAAACCAACACACGTCTTGACATATCTCCCACATTGATCGCAGTGTCTCCAGAAACGGCATTCAAGGAGCCAGGACCTTTTCTCCCTACACTGTCCATTGAGTTGTCCTCAAAACCAATATACATCCTGCTATATCTCCCACATGGAAAGTGCCAGGAGGGAGAAGTGGGGATTATGTTTAGACTTTCTCGGAACTGCTTCAAATCAACTAGATATCTTTGTGCTGTAAATCTCCCAACAGCCAAACGCAAAAGCAGCAAACATCTCGCTGTACGTCCCACATCCAAAGTGCCAAGAGAGAGCTTGCTCTCCCTGTCTTTGAGTACTGTTTGCACTGTCCCGGTTACCTCTTTGCTAACATTCTCTTCAGAGCTGCAGTGAAACCAGGAACCGCGTGGAGAAGGCACCCACACTGAAAGTGCCTGGAGGGAACACTGGGGCTTCTTCTCAGTGTCTCTGACATAGGGTTTCACTGTCCCGGGAAAGTCTCTGCTAACACCGTGCAGAGCGCTGTGCCCAATATACAGAAACGTCTTGCGGTATCTCCTACAGGGAAAGTGCCAGGAGGGAATTGTGGAGCTTGTTCTCAGTGTCTCTGAGAATTGCTCTGATTATCCCTGTGACCTCTTTGCTAAGACTCTCCAGAGAGCCGTCCTCAAAACCAACACACGTCTTGACATATCTCCCACATTGATCGCAGTGTCTCCAGAAACGGCATTCAAGGAGCCAGGACCTTTTCTCCCTACACTGTCCATTGAGTTGTCCTCAAAACCAATATACATCCTGCTATATCTCCCACATGGAAAGTGCCAGGAGGGAGAAGTGGGGATTATGTTTAGACTTTCTCGGAACTGCTTCAAATCAACTAGATATCTTTGTGCTGTAAATCTCCCAACAGCCAAACGCAAAAGCAGCAAACATCTCGCTGTACGTCCCACATCCAAAGTGCCAAGAGAGAGCTTGCTCTCCCTGTCTTTGAGTACTGTTTTCACTGTCCCGGTTACCTCTTGGCTAACATTCTCTTCAGAGCTGCAGTGAAACCAGGAACCGCGTGGAGAAGGCACCCACACTGAAAGTGCCTGGAGGGAACATTGGGGCTTCTTCTCAGTGTCTCTGACATAGGGTTTCACTGTCCCGGGAAAGTCTCTGCTAACACCGTGCAGAGCGCTGTGCCCAATATACAGAAACGTCTTGCGGTATCTCCTACAGGGAAAGTGCCAGGAGGGAATTGTGGAGCTTGTTCTCAGTGTCTCTGAGAATTGCTCTGATTATCCCTGTGACCTCTTTGCTAAGACTCTCCAGAGAGCCGTCCTCAAAACAAACACACATCTTGACATATCTCCCACATTGATCGCAGTGTCTCCAGAAACGGCATTCAAGGAGCCAGGACCTTTTCTCCCTACACTGTCCATTGAGTTGTCCTCAAAACCAATATACATCCTGCTATATCTCCCACATGGAAAGTGCCAGGAGGGAGAAGTGGGGATTATGTTTAGACTTTCTCGGAACTGCTTCAAATCAACTAGATATCTTTGTGCTGTAAATCTCCCAACAGCCAAACGCAAAAGCAGCAAACATCTCGCTGTACGTCCCACATCCAAAGTGCCAAGAGAGAGCTTGCTCTCCCTGTCTTTGAGTACTGTTTTCACTGTCCCGGTTACCTCTTTGCTAACATTCTCTTCAGAGCTGCAGTGAAACCAGGAACCGCGTGGAGAAGGCACCCACACTGAAAGTGCCTGGAGGGAACACTGGGGCTTCTTCTCAGTGTCTCTGACATAGGGTTTCACTGTCCCGGGAAAGTCTCTGCTAACACCGTGCAGAGCGCTGTGCCCAATATACAGAAACGTCTTGCGGTATCTCCTACAGGGAAAGTGCCAGGAGGGAATTGTGGAGCTTGTTCTCAGTGTCTCTGAGAATTGCTCTGATTATCTGTGTGACCTCTTTGCTAAGACTCTCCAGAGAGCCGTCCTCAAAACCAACACACGTCTTGACATATCTCCCACATTGATCGCAGTGTCTCCAGAAACGGCATTCAAGGAGCCAGGACCTTTTCTCCCTACACTGTCCATTGAGTTGTCCTCAAAACCAATATACATCCTGCTATATCTCCCACATGGAAAGTGCCAGGAGGGAGAAGTGGGGATTATGTTTAGACTTTCTCGGAACTGCTTCAAATCAACTAGATATCTTTGTGCTGTAAATCTCCCAACAGCCAAACGCAAAAGCAGCAAACATCTCGCTGTACGTCCCACATCCAAAGTGCCAAGAGAGAGCTTGCTCTCCCTGTCTTTGAGTACTGTTTGCACTGTCCCGGTTACCTCTTTGCTAACATTCTCTTCAGAGCTGCAGTGAAACCAGGAACCGCGTGGAGAAGGCACCCACACTGAAAGTGCCTGGAAGGAACGTTGGGGCTTCTTCTCAGTGTCTCTGACATAGGGTTTCACTGTCCCGGGAAAGTCTCTGCTAACACCCTGCAGAGCGCTGTGCCCAATATACAGAAACGTCTTGCGGTATCTCCTACAGGGAAAGTGCCAGGAGGGAATTGTGGAGCTTGTTCTCAGTGTCTCTGAGAATTGCTCTGATTATCCCTGTGACCTCTTTGCTAAGACTCTCCAGAGAGCCGTCCTCAAAACCAACACACGTCTTGACATATCTCCCACATTGATCGCAGTGTCTCCAGAAACGGCATTCAAGGAGCCAGGACCTTTTCTCCCTACACTGTCCATTGAGTTGTCCTCAAAACCAATATACATCCTGCTATATCTCCCACATGGAAAGTGCCAGGAGGGAGAAGTGGGGATTATGTTTAGACTTTCTCGGAACTGCTTCAAATCAACTAGATATCTTTGTGCTGTAAATCTCCCAACAGCCAAACGCAAAAGCAGCAAACATCTCGCTGTACGTCCCACATCCAAAGTGCCAAGAGAGAGCTTGCTCTCCCTGTCTTTGAGTACTGTTTTCACTGTCCCGGTTACCTCTTTGCTAACATTCTCTTCAGAGCTGCAGTGAAACCAGGAACCGCGTGGAGAAGGCACCCACACTGAAAGTGCCAGGAGGGAATTGTGGAGCTTGTTCTCAGTGTCTCTGAGAATTGCTCTGATTATCCCTGTGACCTCTTTGCTAAGACTCTCCAGAGAGCCGTCCTCAAAACCAACACACGTCTTGACATATCTCCCACATTGATCGCAGTGTCTCCAGAAACGGCATTCAAGGAGCCAGGACCTTTTCTCCCTACACTGTCCATTGAGTTGTCCTCAAAACCAATATACATCCTGCTATATCTCCCACATGGAAAGTGCCAGGAGGGAGAAGTGGGGATTATGTTTAGACTTTCTCGGAACTGCTTCAAATCAACTAGATATCTTTGTGCTGTAAATCTCCCAACAGCCAAACGCAAAAGCAGCAAACATCTCGCTGTACGTCCCACATCCAAAGTGCCAAGAGAGAGCTTGCTCTCCCTGTCTTTGAGTACTGTTTTCACTGTCCCGGTTACCTCTTGGCTAACATTCTCTTCAGAGCTGCAGTGAAACCAGGAACCGCGTGGAGAAGGCACCCACACTGAAAGTGCCTGGAGGGAACATTGGGGCTTCTTCTCAGTGTCTCTGACATAGGGTTTCACTGTCCCGGGAAAGTCTCTGCTAACACCGTGCAGAGCGCTGTGCCCAATATACAGAAACGTCTTGCGGTATCTCCTACAGGGAAAGTGCCAGGAGGGAATTGTGGAGCTTGTTCTCAGTGTCTCTGAGAATTGCTCTGATTATCCCTGTGACCTCTTTGCTAAGACTCTCCAGAGAGCCGTCCTCAAAACCAACACACGTCTTGACATATCTCCCACATTGATCGCAGTGTCTCCAGAAAGGGCATTCAAGGAGCCAGGACCTTTTCTCCCTACACTGTCCATTGAGTTGTCCTCAAAACCAATATACATCCTGCTATATCTCCCACATGGAAAGTGCCAGGAGGGAGAAGTGGGGATTATGTTTAGACTTTCTCGGAACTGCTTCAAATCAACTAGATATCTTTGTGCTGTAAATCTCCCAACAGCCAAACGCAAAAGCAGCAAACATCTCGCTGTACGTCCCACATCCAAAGTGCCAAGAGAGAGCTTGCTCTCCCTGTCTTTGAGTACTGTTTGCACTGTCCCGGTTACCTCTTTGCTAACATTCTCTTCAGAGCTGCAGTGAAACCAGGAACCGCGTGGAGAAGGCACCCACACTGAAAGTGCCTGGAGGGAACACTGGGGCTTCTTCTCAGTGTCTCTGACATAGGGTTTCACTGTCCCGGGAAAGTCTCTGCTAACACCGTGCAGAGCGCTGTGCCCAATATACAGAAACGTCTTGCGGTATCTCCTACAGGGAAAGTGCCAGGAGGGAATTGTGGAGCTTGTTCTCAGTGTCTCTGAGAATTGCTCTGATTATCTGTGTGACCTCTTTGCTAAGACTCTCCAGAGAGCCGTCCTCAAAACAAACACACATCTTGACATATCTCCCACATTGATCGCAGTGTCTCCAGAAACGGCATTCAAGGAGCCAGGACCTTTTCTCCATACACTGTCCATTGAGTTGTCCTCAAAACCAATATACATCCTGCTATATCTCCCACATGGAAAGTGCCAGGAGGGAGAAGTGGGGATTATGTTTAGACTTTCTCGGAACTGCTTCAAATCAACTAGATATCTTTGTGCTGTAAATCTCCCAACAGCCAAACGCAAAAGCAGCAAACATCTCGCTGTACGTCCCACATCCAAAGTGCCAAGAGAGAGCTTGCTCTCCCTGTCTTTGAGTACTGTTTTCACTGTCCCGGTTACCTCTTTGCTAACATTCTCTTCAGAGCTGCAGTGAAACCAGGAACCGCGTGGAGAAGGCACCCACACTGAAAGTGCCTGGAAGGAACGTTGGGGCTTCTTCTCAGTGTCTCTGACATAGGGTTTCACTGTCCCGGGAAAGTCTCTGCTAACACCGTGCAGAGCGCTGTGCCCAATATACAGAAACGTCTTGCGGTATCTCCTACAGGGAAAGTGCCAGGAGGGAATTGTGGAGCTTGTTCTCAGTGTCTCTGAGAATTGCTCTGATTATCCCTGTGACCTCTTTGCTAAGACTCTCCAGAGAGCCGTCCTCAAAACCAACACACGTCTTGACATATCTCCCACATTGATCGCAGTGTCTCCAGAAACGGCATTCAAGGAGCCAGGACCTTTTCTCCCTACACTGTCCATTGAGTTGTCCTCAAAACCAATATACATCCTGCTATATCTCCCACATGGAAAGTGCCAGGAGGGAGAAGTGGGGATTATGTTTAGACTTTCTCGGAACTGCTTCAAATCAACTAGATATCTTTGTGCTGTAAATCTCCCAACAGCCAAACGCAAAAGCAGCAAACATCTCGCTGTACGTCCCACATCCAAAGTGCCAAGAGAGAGCTTGCTCTCCCTGTCTTTGAGTACTGTTTGCACTGTCCCGGTTACCTCTTTGCTAACATTCTCTTCAGAGCTGCAGTGAAACCAGGAACCGCGTGGAGAAGGCACCCACACTGAAAGTGCCTGGAAGGAACGTTGGGGCTTCTTCTCAGTGTCTCTGACATAGGGTTTCACTGTCCCGGGAAAGTCTCTGCTAACACCGTGCAGAGCGCTGTGCCCAATATACAGAAACGTCTTGCGGTATCTCCTACAGGGAAAGTGCCAGGAGGGAATTGTGGAGCTTGTTCTCAGTGTCTCTGAGAATTGCTCTGATTATCCCTGTGACCTCTTTGCTAAGACTCTCCAGAGAGCCGTCCTCAAAACCAACACACGTCTTGACATATCTCCCACATTGATCGCAGTGTCTCCAGAAACGGCATTCAAGGAGCCAGGACCTTTTCTCCCTACACTGTCCATTGAGTTGTCCTCAAAACCAATATACATCCTGCTATATCTCCCACATGGAAAGTGCCAGGAGGGAGAAGTGGGGATTATGTTTAGACTTTCTCGGAACTGCTTCAAATCAACTAGATATCTTTGTGCTGTAAATCTCCCAACAGCCAAACGCAAAAGCAGCAAACATCTCGCTGTACGTCCCACATCCAAAGTGCCAAGAGAGAGCTTGCTCTCCCTGTCTTTGAGTACTGTTTGCACTGTCCCGGTTACCTCTTTGCTAACATTCTCTTCAGAGCTGCAGTGAAACCAGGAACCGCGTGGAGAAGGCACCCACACTGAAAGTGCCTGGAAGGAACGTTGGGGCTTCTTCTCAGTGTCTCTGATATAGGGTTTCACTGTCCCGGGAAAGTCTCTGCTAACACCGTGCAGAGCGCTGTGCCCAATATACAGAAACGTCTTGCGGTATCTCCTACAGGGAAAGTGCCAGGAGGGAATTGTGGAGCTTGTTCTCAGTGTCTCTGAGAATTGCTCTGATTATCCCTGTGACCTCTTTGCTAAGACTCTCCAGAGAGCCGTCCTCAAAACCAACACACGTCTTGACATATCTCCCACATTGATCGCAGTGTCTCCAGAAACGGCATTCAAGGAGCCAGGACCTTTTCTCCCTACACTGTCCATTGAGTTGTCCTCAAAACCAATATACATCCTGCTATATCTCCCACATGGAAAGTGCCAGGAGGGAGAAGTGGGGATTATGTTTAGACTTTCTCGGAACTGCTTCAAATCAACTAGATATCTTTGTGCTGTAAATCTCCCAACAGCCAAACGCAAAAGCAGCAAACATCTCGCTGTACGTCCCACATCCAAAGTGCCAAGAGAGAGCTTGCTCTCCCTGTCTTTGAGTACTGTTTGCACTGTCCCGGTTACCTCTTTGCTAACATTCTCTTCAGAGCTGCAGTGAAACCAGGAACCGCATGGAGAAGGCACCCACACTGAAAGTGCCTGGAGGGAACATTGGGGCTTCTTCTCAGTGTCTCTGACATAGGGTTTCACTGTCCCGGGAAAGTCTCTGCTAACACCGTGCAGAGCGCTGTGCCCAATATACAGAAACGTCTTGCGGTATCTCCTACAGGGAAAGTGCCAGGAGGGAATTGTGGAGCTTGTTCTCAGTGTCTCTGAGAATTGCTCTGATTATCCCTGTGACCTCTTTGCTAAGACTCTCCAGAGAGCCGTCCTCAAAACAAACACACATCTTGACATATCTCCCACATTGATCGCAGTGTCTCCAGAAACGGCATTCAAGGAGCCAGGACCTTTTCTCCCTACACTGTCCATTGAGTTGTCCTCAAAACCAATATACATCCTGCTATATCTCCCACATGGAAAGTGCCAGGAGGGAGAAGTGGGGATTATGTTTAGACTTTCTCGGAACTGCTTCAAATCAACTAGATATCTTTGTGCTGTAAATCTCCCAACAGCCAAACGCAAAAGCAGCAAACATCTCGCTGTACGTCCCACATCCAAAGTGCCAAGAGAGAGCTTGCTCTCCCTGTCTTTGAGTACTGTTTTCACTGTCCCGGTTACCTCTTTGCTAACATTCTCTTCAGAGCTGCAGTGAAACCAGGAACCGCGTGGAGAAGGCACCCACACTGAAAGTGCCTGGAGGGAACATTGGGGATTCTTCTCAGTGTCTCTGACATAGGGTTTCACTGTCCCGGGAAAGTCTCTGCTAACACCGTGCAGAGCGCTGTGCCCAATATACAGAAACGTCTTGCGGTATCTCCTACAGGGAAAGTGCCAGGAGGGAATTGTGGAGCTTGTTCTCAGTGTCTCTGAGAATTGCTCTGATTATCCCTGTGACCTCTTTGCTAAGACTCTCCAGAGAGCCGTCCTCAAAACCAACACACGTCTTGACATATCTCCCACATTGATCGCAGTGTCTCCAGAAACGGCATTCAAGTAGCCAGGACCTTTTCTCCCTACACTGTCCATTGAGTTGTCCTCAAAACCAATATACATCCTGCTATATCTCCCACATGGAAAGTGCCAGGAGGGAGAAGTGGGGATTATGTTTAGACTTTCTCGGAACTGCTTCAAATCAACTAGATATCTTTGTGCTGTAAATCTCCCAACAGCCAAACGCAAAAGCAGCAAACATCTCGCTGTACGTCCCACATCCAAAGTGCCAAGAGAGAGCTTGCTCTCCCTGTCTTTGAGTACTGTTTTCACTGTCCCGGTTACCTCTTTGCTAACATTCTCTTCAGAGCTGCAGTGAAACCAGGAACCGCGTGGAGAAGGCACCCACACTGAAAGTGCCTGGAGGGAACATTGGGGCTTCTTCTCAGTGTCTCTGACATAGGGTTTCACTGTCCCGGGAAAGTCTCTGCTAACACCGTGCAGAGCGCTGTGCCCAATATACAGAAACGTCTTGCGGTATCTCCTACAGGGAAAGTGCCAGGAGGGAATTGTGGAGCTTGTTCTCAGTGTCTCTGAGAATTGCTCTGATTATCCCTGTGACCTCTTTGCTAAGACTCTCCAGAGAGCCGTCCTCAAAACAAACACACATCTTGACATATCTCCCACATTGATCGCAGTGTCTCCAGAAACGGCATTCAAGGAGCCAGGACCTTTTCTCCCTACACTGTCCATTGAGTTGTCCTCAAAACCAATATACATCCTGCTATATCTCCCACATGGAAAGTGCCAGGAGGGAGAAGTGGGGATTATGTTTAGACTTTCTCGGAACTGCTTCAAATCAACTAGATATCTTTGTGCTGTAAATCTCCCAACAGCCAAACGCAAAAGCAGCAAACATCTCGCTGTACGTCCCACATCCAAAGTGCCAAGAGAGAGCTTGCTCTCCCTGTCTTTGAGTACTGTTTTCACTGTCCCGGTTACCTCTTTGCTAACATTCTCTTCAGAGCTGCAGTGAAACCAGGAACCGCGTGGAGAAGGCACCCACACTGAAAGTGCCTGGAGGGAACATTGGGGCTTCTTCTCAGTGTCTCTGACATAGGGTTTCACTGTCCCAGGAAAGTCTCTGCTAACACCGTGCAGAGCGCTGTGCCCAATATACAGAAACGTCTTGCGGTATCTCCTACAGGGAAAGTGCCAGGAGGGAATTGTGGAGCTTGTTCTCAGTGTCTCTGAGAATTGCTCTGATTATCTGTGTGACCTCTTTGCTAAGACTCTCCAGAGAGCCGTCCTCAAAACAAACACACATCTTGACATATCTCCCACATTGATCGCAGTGTCTCCAGAAACGGCATTCAAGTAGCCAGGACCTTTTCTCCCTACACTGTCCATTGAGTTGTCCTCAAAACCAATATACATCCTGCTATATCTCCCACATGGAAAGTGCCAGGAGGGAGAAGTGGGGATTATGTTTAGACTTTCTCGGAACTGCTTCAAATCAACTAGATATCTTTGTGCTGTAAATCTCCCAACAGCCAAACGCAAAAGCAGCAAACATCTCGCTGTACGTCCCACATCCAAAGTGCCAAGAGAGAGCTTGCTCTCCCTGTCTTTGAGTACTGTTTTCACTGTCCCGGTTACCTCTTTGCTAACATTCTCTTCAGAGCTGCAGTGAAACCAGGAACCGCGTGGAGAAGGCACCCACACTGAAAGTGCCTGGAGGGAACATTGGGGCTTCTTCTCAGTGTCTCTGACATAGGGTTTCACTGTCCCGGGAAAGTCTCTGCTAACACCGTGCAGAGCGCTGTGCCCAATATACAGAAACGTCTTGCAGTATCTCCTACAGGGAAAGTGCCAGGAGGGAATTGTGGAGCTTGTTCTCAGTGTCTCTGAGAATTGCTCTGATTATCCCTGTGACCTCTTTGCTAAGACTCTCCAGAGAGCCGTCCTCAAAACAAACACACATCTTGACATATCTCCCACATTGATCGCAGTGTCTCCAGAAACGGCATTCAAGGAGCCAGGACCTTTTCTCCCTACACTGTCCATTGAGTTGTCCTCAAAACCAATATACATCATGCTATATCTCCCACATGGAAAGTGCCAGGAGGGAGAAGTGGGGATTATGTTTAGACTTTCTCGGAACTGCTTCAAATCAACTAGATATCTTTGTGCTGTAAATCTCCCAACAGCCAAACGCAAAAGCAGCAAACATCTCGCTGTACGTCCCACATCCAAAGTGCCAAGAGAGAGCTTGCTCTCCCTGTCTTTGAGTACTGTTTTCACTGTCCCGGTTACCTCTTTGCTAACATTCTCTTCAGAGCTGCAGTGAAACCAGGAACCGCGTGGAGAAGGCACCCACACTGAAAGTGCCTGGAGGGAACATTGGGGCTTCTTCTCAGTGTCTCTGACATAGGGTTTCACTGTCCCGGGAAAGTCTCTGCTAACACCGTGCAGAGCGCTGTGCCCAATATACAGAAACGTCTTGCGGTATCTCCTACAGGGAAAGTGCCAGGAGGGAATTGTGGAGCTTGTTCTCAGTGTCTCTGAGAATTGCTCTGATTATCCCTGTGACCTCTTTGCTAAGACTCTCCAGAGAGCCGTCCTCAAAACCAACACACGTCTTGACATATCTCCCACATTGATCGCAGTGTCTCCAGAAACGGCATTCAAGGAGCCAGGACCTTTTCTCCCTACACTGTCCATTGAGTTGTCCTCAAAACCAATATACATCCTGCTATATCTCCCACATGGAAAGTGCCAGGAGGGAGAAGTGGGGATTATGTTTAGACTTTCTCGGAACTGCTTCAAATCAACTAGATATCTTTGTGCTGTAAATCTCCCAACAGCCAAACGCAAAAGCAGCAAACATCTCGCTGTACGTCCCACATCCAAAGTGCCAAGAGAGAGCTTGCTCTCCCTGTCTTTGAGTACTGTTTTCACTGTCCCGGTTACCTCTTTGCTAACATTCTCTTCAGAGCTGCAGTGAAACCAGGAACCGCGTGGAGAAGGCACCCACACTGAAAGTGCCTGGAGGGAACATTGGGGCTTCTTCTCAGTGTCTCTGACATAGGGTTTCACTGTCCCGGGAAAGTCTCTGCTAACACCGTGCAGAGCGCTGTGCCCAATATACAGAAACGTCTTGCGGTATCTCCTACAGGGAAAGTGCCAGGAGGGAATTGTGGAGCTTGTTCTCAGTGTCTCTGAGAATTGCTCTGATTATCCCTGTGACCTCTTTGCTAAGACTCTCCAGAGAGCCGTCCTCAAAACCAACACACGTCTTGACATATCTCCCACATTGATCGCAGTGTCTCCAGAAACGGCATTCAAGGAGCCAGGACCTTTTCTCCCTACACTGTCCATTGAGTTGTCCTCAAAACCAATATACATCCTGCTATATCTCCCACATGGAAAGTGCCAGGAGGGAGAAGTGGGGATTATGTTTAGACTTTCTCGGAACTGCTTCAAATCAACTAGATATCTTTGTGCTGTAAATCTCCCAACAGCCAAACGCAAAAGCAGCAAACATCTCGCTGTACGTCCCACATCCAAAGTGCCAAGAGAGAGCTTCCTCTCCCTGTCTTTGAGTACTGTTTTCACTGTCCCGGTTACCTCTTTGCTAACATTCTCTTCAGAGCTGCAGTGAAACCAGGAACCGCGTGGAGAAGGCACCCACACTGAAAGTGCCTGGAGGGAACATTGGGGCTTCTTCTCAGTGTCTCTGACATAGGGTTTCACTGTCCCGGGAAAGTCTCTGCTAACACCGTGCAGAGCGCTGTGCCCAATATACAGAAACGTCTTGCGGTATCTCCTACAGGGAAAGTGCCAGGAGGGAATTGTGGAGCTTGTTCTCAGTGTCTCTGAGAATTGCTCTGATTATCCCTGTGACCTCTTTGCTAAGACTCTCCAGAGAGCCGTCCTCAAAACCAACACACGTCTTGACATATCTCCCACATTGATCGCAGTGTCTCCAGAAACGGCATTCAAGGAGCCAGGACCTTTTCTCCCTACACTGTCCATTGAGTTGTCCTCAAAACCAATATACATCCTGCTATATCTCCCACATGGAAAGTGCCAGGAGGGAGAAGTGGGGATTATGTTTAGACTTTCTCGGAACTGCTTCAAATCAACTAGATATCTTTGTGCTGTAAATCTCCCAACAGCCAAACGCAAAAGCAGCAAACATCTCGCTGTACGTCCCACATCCAAAGTGCCAAGAGAGAGCTTGCTCTCCCTGTCTTTGAGTACTGTTTTCACTGTCCCGGTTACCTCTTTGCTAACATTCTCTTCAGAGCTGCAGTGAAACCAGGAACCGCGTGGAGAAGGCACCCACACTGAAAGTGCCTGGAGGGAACACTGGGGCTTCTTCTCAGTGTCTCTGACATAGGGTTTCACTGTCCCGGGAAAGTCTCTGCTAACACCGTGCAGAGCGCTGTGCCCAATATACAGAAACGTCTTGCGGTATCTCCTACAGGGAAAGTGCCAGGAGGGAATTGTGGAGCTTGTTCTCAGTGTCTCTGAGAATTGCTCTGATTATCTGTGTGACCTCTTTGCTAAGACTCTCCAGAGAGCCGTCCTCAAAACAAACACACATCTTGACATATCTCCCACATTGATCGCAGTGTCTCCAGAAACGGCATTCAAGTAGCCAGGACCTTTTCTCCCTACACTGTCCATTGAGTTGTCCTCAAAACCAATATACATCCTGCTATATCTCCCACATGGAAAGTGCCAGGAGGGAGAAGTGGGGATTATGTTTAGACTTTCTCGGAACTGCTTCAAATCAACTAGATATCTTTGTGCTGTAAATCTCCCAACAGCCAAACGCAAAAGCAGCAAACATCTCGCTGTACGTCCCACATCCAAAGTGCCAAGAGAGAGCTTCCTCTCCCTGTCTTTGAGTACTGTTTTCACTGTCCCGGTTACCTCTTTGCTAACATTCTCTTCAGAGCTGCAGTGAAACCAGGAACCGCGTGGAGAAGGCACCCACACTGAAAGTGCCTGGAGGGAACATTGGGGCTTCTTCTCAGTGTCTCTGACATAGGGTTTCACTGTCCCGGGAAAGTCTCTGCTAACACCGTGCAGAGCGCTGTGCCCAATATACAGAAACGTCTTGCAGTATCTCCTACAGGGAAAGTGCCAGGAGGGAATTGTGGAGCTTGTTCTCAGTGTCTCTGAGAATTGCTCTGATTATCCCTGTGACCTCTTTGCTAAGACTCTCCAGAGAGCCGTCCTCAAAACAAACACACATCTTGACATATCTCCCACATTGATCGCAGTGTCTCCAGAAACGGCATTCAAGGAGCCAGGACCTTTTCTCCCTACACTGTCCATTGAGTTGTCCTCAAAACCAATATACATCCTGCTATATCTCCCACATGGAAAGTGCCAGGAGGGAGAAGTGGGGATTATGTTTAGACTTTCTCGGAACTGCTTCAAATCAACTAGATATCTTTGTGCTGTAAATCTCCCAACAGCCAAACGCAAAAGCAGCAAACATCTCGCTGTACGTCCCACATCCAAAGTGCCAAGAGAGAGCTTGCTCTCCCTGTCTTTGAGTACTGTTTTCACTGTCCCGGTTACCTCTTTGCTAACATTCTCTTCAGAGCTGCAGTGAAACCAGGAACCGCGTGGAGAAGGCACCCACACTGAAAGTGCCTGGAGGGAACATTGGGGCTTCTTCTCAGTGTCTCTGACATAGGGTTTCACTGTCCCGGGAAAGTCTCTGCTAACACCGTGCAGAGCGCTGTGCCCAATATACAGAAACGTCTTGCGGTATCTCCTACAGGGAAAGTGCCAGGAGGGAATTGTGGAGCTTGTTCTCAGTGTCTCTGAGAATTGCTCTGATTATCCCTGTGACCTCTTTGCTAAGACTCTCCAGAGAGCCGTCCTCAAAACCAACACACGTCTTGACATATCTCCCACATTGATCGCAGTGTCTCCAGAAACGGCATTCAAGGAGCCAGGACCTTTTCTCCCTACACTGTCCATTGAGTTGTCCTCAAAACCAATATACATCCTGCTATATCTCCCACATGGAAAGTGCCAGGAGGGAGAAGTGGGGATTATGTTTAGACTTTCTCGGAACTGCTTCAAATCAACTAGATATCTTTGTGCTGTAAATCTCCCAACAGCCAAACGCAAAAGCAGCAAACATCTCGCTGTACGTCCCACATCCAAAGTGCCAAGAGAGAGCTTGCTCTCCCTGTCTTTGAGTACTGTTTTCACTGTCCCGGTTACCTCTTTGCTAACATTCTCTTCAGAGCTGCAGTGAAACCAGGAACCGCGTGGAGAAGGCACCCACACTGAAAGTGCCTGGAGGGAACATTGGGGCTTCTTCTCAGTGTCTCTGACATAGGGTTTCACTGTCCCGGGAAAGTCTCTGCTAACACCGTGCAGAGCGCTGTGCCCAATATACAGAAACGTCTTGCGGTATCTCCTACAGGGAAAGTGCCAGGAGGGAATTGTGGAGCTTGTTCTCAGTGTCTCTGAGAATTGCTCTGATTATCCCTGTGACCTCTTTGCTAAGACTCTCCAGAGAGCCGTCCTCAAAACCAACACACGTCTTGACATATCTCCCACATTGATCGCAGTGTCTCCAGAAACGGCATTCAAGGAGCCAGGACCTTTTCTCCCTACACTGTCCATTGAGTTGTCCTCAAAACCAATATACATCCTGCTATATCTCCCACATGGAAAGTGCCAGGAGGGAGAAGTGGGGATTATGTTTAGACTTTCTCGGAACTGCTTCAAATCAACTAGATATCTTTGTGCTGTAAATCTCCCAACAGCCAAACGCAAAAGCAGCAAACATCTCGCTGTACGTCCCACATCCAAAGTGCCAAGAGAGAGCTTGCTCTCCCTGTCTTTGAGTACTGTTTTCACTGTCCCGGTTACCTCTTTGCTAACATTCTCTTCAGAGCTGCAGTGAAACCAGGAACCGCGTGGAGAAGGCACCCACACTGAAAGTGCCTGGAGGGAACACTGGGGCTTCTTCTCAGTGTCTCTGACATAGGGTTTCACTGTCCCGGGAAAGTCTCTGCTAACACCGTGCAGAGCGCTGTGCCCAATATACAGAAACGTCTTGCGGTATCTCCTACAGGGAAAGTGCCAGGAGGGAATTGTGGAGCTTGTTCTCAGTGTCTCTGAGAATTGCTCTGATTATCCCTGTGACCTCTTTGCTAAGACTCTCCAGAGAGCCGTCCTCAAAACCAACACACGTCTTGACATATCTCCCACATTGATCGCAGTGTCTCCAGAAAGGGCATTCAAGGAGCCAGGACCTTTTCTCCCTACACTGTCCATTGAGTTGTCCTCAAAACCAATATACATCCTGCTATATCTCCCACATGGAAAGTGCCAGGAGGGAGAAGTGGGGATTATGTTTAGACTTTCTCGGAACTGCTTCAAATCAACTAGATATCTTTGTGCTGTAAATCTCCCAACAGCCAAACGCAAAAACAGCAAACATCTCGCTGTACGTCCCACATCCAAAGTGCCAAGAGAGAGCTTGCTCTCCCTGTCTTTGAGTACTGTTTGCACTGTCCCGGTTACCTCTTTGCTAACATTCTCTTCAGAGCTGCAGTGAAACCAGGAACCGCGTGGAGAAGGCACCCACACTGAAAGTGCCTGGAGGGAACATTGGGGCTTCTTCTCAGTGTCTCTGACATAGGGTTTCACTGTCCCGGGAAAGTCTCTGCTAACACCGTGCAGAGCGCTGTGCCCAATATACAGAAACGTCTTGCGGTATCTCCTACAGGGAAAGTGCCAGGAGGGAATTGTGGAGCTTGTTCTCAGTGTCTCTGAGAATTGCTCTGATTATCCCTGTGACCTCTTTGCTAAGACTCTCCAGAGAGCCGTCCTCAAAACAAACACACATCTTGACATATCTCCCACATTGATCGCAGTGTCTCCAGAAACGGCATTCAAGGAGCCAGGACCTTTTCTCCCTACACTGTCCATTGAGTTGTCCTCAAAACCAATATACATCCTGCTATATCTCCCACATGGAAAGTGCCAGGAGGGAGAAGTGGGGATTATGTTTAGACTTTCTCGGAACTGCTTCAAATCAACTAGATATCTTTGTGCTGTAAATCTCCCAACAGCCAAACGCAAAAGCAGCAAACATCTCGCTGTACGTCCCACATCCAAAGTGCCAAGAGAGAGCTTGCTCTCCCTGTCTTTGAGTACTGTTTTCACTGTCCCGGTTACCTCTTTGCTAACATTCTCTTCAGAGCTGCAGTGAAACCAGGAACCGCGTGGAGAAGGCACCCACACTGAAAGTGCCTGGAGGGAACATTGGGGCTTCTTCTCAGTGTCTCTGACATAGGGTTTCACTGTCCCGGGAAAGTCTCTGCTAACACCGTGCAGAGCGCTGTGCCCAATCTACAGAAACGTCTTGCGGTATCTCCTACAGGGAAAGTGCCAGGAGGGAATTGTGGAGCTTGTTCTCAGTGTCTCTGAGAATTGCTCTGATTATCCCTGTGACCTCTTTGCTAAGACTCTCCAGAGAGCCGTCCTCAAAACCAACACACGTCTTGACATATCTCCCACATTGATCGCAGTGTCTCCAGAAACGGCATTCAAGGAGCCAGGACCTTTTCTCCCTACACTGTCCATTGAGTTGTCCTCAAAACCAATATACATCCTGCTATATCTCCCACATGGAAAGTGCCAGGAGGGAGAAGTGGGGATTATGTTTAGACTTTCTCGGAACTGCTTCAAATCAACTAGATATCTTTGTGCTGTAAATCTCCCAACAGCCAAACGCAAAAGCAGCAAACATCTCGCTGTACGTCCCACATCCAAAGTGCCAAGAGAGAGCTTGCTCTCCCTGTCTTTGAGTACTGTTTTCACTGTCCCGGTTACCTCTTGGCTAACATTCTCTTCAGAGCTGCAGTGAAACCAGGAACCGCGTGGAGAAGGCACCCACACTGAAAGTGCCTGGAGGGAACATTGGGGCTTCTTCTCAGTGTCTCTGACATAGGGTTTCACTGTCCCGGGAAAGTCTCTGCTAACACCGTGCAGAGCGCTGTGCCCAATATACAGAAACGTCTTGCGGTATCTCCTACAGGGAAAGTGCCAGGAGGGAATTGTGGAGCTTGTTCTCAGTGTCTCTGAGAATTGCTCTGATTATCCCTGTGACCTCTTTGCTAAGACTCTCCAGAGAGCCGTCCTCAAAACCAACACACGTCTTGACATATCTCCCACATTGATCGCAGTGTCTCCAGAAACGGCATTCAAGGAGCCAGGACCTTTTCTCCCTACACTGTCCATTGAGTTGTCCTCAAAACCAATATACATCCTGCTATATCTCCCACATGGAAAGTGCCAGGAGGGAGAAGTGGGGATTATGTTTAGACTTTCTCGGAACTGCTTCAAATCAACTAGATATCTTTGTGCTGTAAATCTCCCAACAGCCAAACGCAAAAGCAGCAAACATCTCGCTGTACGTCCCACATCCAAAGTGCCAAGAGAGAGCTTGCTCTCCCTGTCTTTGAGTACTGTTTTCACTGTCCCGGTTACCTCTTTGCTAACATTCTCTTCAGAGCTGCAGTGAAACCAGGAACCGCGTGGAGAAGGCACCCACACTGAAAGTGCCTGGAGGGAACACTGGGGCTTCTTCTCAGTGTCTCTGACATAGGGTTTCACTGTCCCGGGAAAGTCTCTGCTAACACCGTGCAGAGCGCTGTGCCCAATATACAGAAACGTCTTGCGGTATCTCCTACAGGGAAAGTGCCAGGAGGGAATTGTGGAGCTTGTTCTCAGTGTCTCTGAGAATTGCTCTGATTATCCCTGTGACCTCTTTGCTAAGACTCTCCAGAGAGCCGTCCTCAAAACCAACACACGTCTTGACATATCTCCCACATTGATCGCAGTGTCTCCAGAAACGGCATTCAAGGAGCCAGGACCTTTTCTCCCTACACTGTCCATTGAGTTGTCCTCAAAACCAATATACATCCTGCTATATCTCCCACATGGAAAGTGCCAGGAGGGAGAAGTGGGGATTATGTTTAGACTTTCTCGGAACTGCTTCAAATCAACTAGATATCTTTGTGCTGTAAATCTCCCAACAGCCAAACGCAAAAGCAGCAAACATCTCGCTGTACGTCCCACATCCAAAGTGCCAAGAGAGAGCTTGCTCTCCCTGTCTTTGAGTACTGTTTGCACTGTCCCGGTTACCTCTTTGCTAACATTCTCTTCAGAGCTGCAGTGAAACCAGGAACCGCGTGGAGAAGGCACCCACACTGAAAGTGCCTGGAGGGAACACTGGGGCTTCTTCTCAGTGTCTCTGACATAGGGTTTCACTGTCCCGGGAAAGTCTCTGCTAACACCGTGCAGAGCGCTGTGCCCAATATACAGAAACGTCTTGCGGTATCTCCTACAGGGAAAGTGCCAGGAGGGAATTGTGGAGCTTGTTCTCAGTGTCTCTGAGAATTGCTCTGATTATCCCTGTGACCTCTTTGCTAAGACTCTCCAGAGAGCCGTCCTCAAAACCAACACACGTCTTGACATATCTCCCACATTGATCGCAGTGTCTCCAGAAACGGCATTCAAGGAGCCAGGACCTTTTCTCCCTACACTGTCCATTGAGTTGTCCTCAAAACCAATATACATCCTGCTATATCTCCCACATGGAAAGTGCCAGGAGGGAGAAGTGGGGATTATGTTTAGACTTTCTCGGAACTGCTTCAAATCAACTAGATATCTTTGTGCTGTAAATCTCCCAACAGCCAAACGCAAAAGCAGCAAACATCTCGCTGTACGTCCCACATCCAAAGTGCCAAGAGAGAGCTTGCTCTCCCTGTCTTTGAGTACTGTTTTCACTGTCCCGGTTACCTCTTTGCTAACATTCTCTTCAGAGCTGCAGTGAAACCAGGAACCGCGTGGAGAAGGCACCCACACTGAAAGTGCCTGGAGGGAACACTGGGGCTTCTTCTCAGTGTCTCTGACATAGGGTTTCACTGTCCCGGGAAAGTCTCTGCTAACACCGTGCAGAGCGCTGTGCCCAATATACAGAAACGTCTTGCGGTATCTCCTACAGGGAAAGTGCCAGGAGGGAATTGTGGAGCTTGTTCTCAGTGTCTCTGAGAATTGCTCTGATTATCCCTGTGACCTCTTTGCTAAGACTCTCCAGAGAGCCGTCCTCAAAACCAACACACGTCTTGACATATCTCCCACATTGATCGCAGTGTCTCCAGAAAGGGCATTCAAGGAGCCAGGACCTTTTCTCCCTACACTGTCCATTGAGTTGTCCTCAAAACCAATATACATCCTGCTATATCTCCCACATGGAAAGTGCCAGGAGGGAGAAGTGGGGATTATGTTTAGACTTTCTCGGAACTGCTTCAAATCAACTAGATATCTTTGTGCTGTAAATCTCCCAACAGCCAAACGCAAAAGCAGCAAACATCTCGCTGTACGTCCCACATCCAAAGTGCCAAGAGAGAGCTTGCTCTCCCTGTCTTTGAGTACTGTTTGCACTGTCCCGGTTACCTCTTTGCTAACATTCTCTTCAGAGCTGCAGTGAAACCAGGAACCGCGTGGAGAAGGCACCCACACTGAAAGTGCCTGGAGGGAACATTGGGGCTTCTTCTCAGTGTCTCTGACATAGGGTTTCACTGTCCCGGGAAAGTCTCTGCTAACACCGTGCAGAGCGCTGTGCCCAATATACAGAAACGTCTTGCGGTATCTCCTACAGGGAAAGTGCCAGGAGGGAATTGTGGAGCTTGTTCTCAGTGTCTCTGAGAATTGCTCTGATTATCCCTGTGACCTCTTTGCTAAGACTCTCCAGAGAGCCGTCCTCAAAACAAACACACATCTTGACATATCTCCCACATTGATCGCAGTGTCTCCAGAAACGGCATTCAAGGAGCCAGGACCTTTTCTCCCTACACTGTCCATTGAGTTGTCCTCAAAACCAATATACATCCTGCTATATCTCCCACATGGAAAGTGCCAGGAGGGAGAAGTGGGGATTATGTTTAGACTTTCTCGGAACTGCTTCAAATCAACTAGATATCTTTGTGCTGTAAATCTCCCAACAGCCAAACGCAAAAGCAGCAAACATCTCGCTGTACGTCCCACATCCAAAGTGCCAAGAGAGAGCTTGCTCTCCCTGTCTTTGAGTACTGTTTTCACTGTCCCGGTTACCTCTTTGCTAACATTCTCTTCAGAGCTGCAGTGAAACCAGGAACCGCGTGGAGAAGGCACCCACACTGAAAGTGCCTGGAGGGAACATTGGGGCTTCTTCTCAGTGTCTCTGACATAGGGTTTCACTGTCCCGGGAAAGTCTCTGCTAACACCGTGCAGAGCGCTGTGCCCAATCTACAGAAACGTCTTGCGGTATCTCCTACAGGGAAAGTGCCAGGAGGGAATTGTGGAGCTTGTTCTCAGTGTCTCTGAGAATTGCTCTGATTATCCCTGTGACCTCTTTGCTAAGACTCTCCAGAGAGCCGTCCTCAAAACCAACACACATCTTGACATATCTCCCACATTGATCGCAGTGTCTCCAGAAACGGCATTCAAGGAGCCAGGACCTTTTCTCCCTACACTGTCCATTGAGTTGTCCTCAAAACCAATATACATCCTGCTATATCTCCCACATGGAAAGTGCCAGGAGGGAGAAGTGGGGATTATGTTTAGACTTTCTCGGAACTGCTTCAAATCAACTAGATATCTTTGTGCTGTAAATCTCCCAACAGCCAAACGCAAAAGCAGCAAACATCTCGCTGTACGTCCCACATCCAAAGTGCCAAGAGAGAGCTTGCTCTCCCTGTCTTTGAGTACTGTTTGCACTGTCCCGGTTACCTCTTTGCTAACATTCTCTTCAGAGCTGCAGTGAAACCAGGAACCGCGTGGAGAAGGCACCCACACTGAAAGTGCCTGGAGGGAACATTGGGGCTTCTTCTCAGTGTCTCTGACATAGGGTTTCACTGTCCCGGGAAAGTCTCTGCTAACACCGTGCAGAGCGCTGTGCCCAATATACAGAAACGTCTTGCGGTATCTCCTACAGGGAAAGTGCCAGGAGGGAATTGTGGAGCTTGTTCTCAGTGTCTCTGAGAATTGCTCTGATTATCCCTGTGACCTCTTTGCTAAGACTCTCCAGAGAGCCGTCCTCAAAACAAACACACATCTTGACATATCTCCCACATTGATCGCAGTGTCTCCAGAAACGGCATTCAAGGAGCCAGGACCTTTTCTCCCTACACTGTCCATTGAGTTGTCCTCAAAACCAATATACATCCTGCTATATCTCCCACATGGAAAGTGCCAGGAGGGAGAAGTGGGGATTATGTTTAGACTTTCTCGGAACTGCTTCAAATCAACTAGATATCTTTGTGCTGTAAATCTCCCAACAGCCAAACGCAAAAGCAGCAAACATCTCGCTGTACGTCCCACATCCAAAGTGCCAAGAGAGAGCTTGCTCTCCCTGTCTTTGAGTACTGTTTTCACTGTCCCGGTTACCTCTTTGCTAACATTCTCTTCAGAGCTGCAGTGAAACCAGGAACCGCGTGGAGAAGGCACCCACACTGAAAGTGCCTGGAGGGAACATTGGGGCTTCTTCTCAGTGTCTCTGACATAGGGTTTCACTGTCCCGGGAAAGTCTCTGCTAACACCGTGCAGAGCGCTGTGCCCAATCTACAGAAACGTCTTGCGGTATCTCCTACAGGGAAAGTGCCAGGAGGGAATTGTGGAGCTTGTTCTCAGTGTCTCTGAGAATTGCTCTGATTATCCCTGTGACCTCTTTGCTAAGACTCTCCAGAGAGCCGTCCTCAAAACCAACACACGTCTTGACATATCTCCCACATTGATCGCAGTGTCTCCAGAAACGGCATTCAAGGAGCCAGGACCTTTTCTCCCTACACTGTCCATTGAGTTGTCCTCAAAACCAATATACATCCTGCTATATCTCCCACATGGAAAGTGCCAGGAGGGAGAAGTGGGGATTATGTTTAGACTTTCTCGGAACTGCTTCAAATCAACTAGATATCTTTGTGCTGTAAATCTCCCAACAGCCAAACGCAAAAGCAGCAAACATCTCGCTGTACGTCCCACATCCAAAGTGCCAAGAGAGAGCTTGCTCTCCCTGTCTTTGAGTACTGTTTTCACTGTCCCGGTTACCTCTTGGCTAACATTCTCTTCAGAGCTGCAGTGAAACCAGGAACCGCGTGGAGAAGGCACCCACACTGAAAGTGCCTGGAGGGAACATTGGGGCTTCTTCTCAGTGTCTCTGACATAGGGTTTCACTGTCCCGGGAAAGTCTCTGCTAACACCGTGCAGAGCGCTGTGCCCAATATACAGAAACGTCTTGCGGTATCTCCTACAGGGAAAGTGCCAGGAGGGAATTGTGGAGCTTGTTCTCAGTGTCTCTGAGAATTGCTCTGATTATCCCTGTGACCTCTTTGCTAAGACTCTCCAGAGAGCCGTCCTCAAAACCAACACACGTCTTGACATATCTCCCACATTGATCGCAGTGTCTCCAGAAACGGCATTCAAGGAGCCAGGACCTTTTCTCCCTACACTGTCCATTGAGTTGTCCTCAAAACCAATATACATCCTGCTATATCTCCCACATGGAAAGTGCCAGGAGGGAGAAGTGGGGATTATGTTTAGACTTTCTCGGAACTGCTTCAAATCAACTAGATATCTTTGTGCTGTAAATCTCCCAACAGCCAAACGCAAAAGCAGCAAACATCTCGCTGTACGTCCCACATCCAAAGTGCCAAGAGAGAGCTTGCTCTCCCTGTCTTTGAGTACTGTTTTCACTGTCCCGGTTACCTCTTTGCTAACATTCTCTTCAGAGCTGCAGTGAAACCAGGAACCGCGTGGAGAAGGCACCCACACTGAAAGTGCCTGGAGGGAACACTGGGGCTTCTTCTCAGTGTCTCTGACATAGGGTTTCACTGTCCCAGGAAAGTCTCTGCTAACACCGTGCAGAGCGCTGTGCCCAATATACAGAAACGTCTTGCGGTATCTCCTACAGGGAAAGTGCCAGGAGGGAATTGTGGAGCTTGTTCTCAGTGTCTCTGAGAATTGCTCTGATTATCCCTGTGACCTCTTTGCTAAGACTCTCCAGAGAGCCGTCCTCAAAACCAACACACGTCTTGACATATCTCCCACATTGATCGCAGTGTCTCCAGAAACGGCATTCAAGGAGCCAGGACCTTTTCTCCCTACACTGTCCATTGAGTTGTCCTCAAAACCAATATACATCCTGCTATATCTCCCACATGGAAAGTGCCAGGAGGGAGAAGTGGGGATTATGTTTAGACTTTCTCGGAACTGCTTCAAATCAACTAGATATCTTTGTGCTGTAAATCTCCCAACAGCCAAACGCAAAAGCAGCAAACATCTCGCTGTACGTCCCACATCCAAAGTGCCAAGAGAGAGCTTGCTCTCCCTGTCTTTGAGTACTGTTTTCACTGTCCCGGTTACCTCTTTGCTAACATTCTCTTCAGAGCTGCAGTGAAACCAGGAACCGCGTGGAGAAGGCACCCACACTGAAAGTGCCTGGAGGGAACATTGGGGCTTCTTCTCAGTGTCTCTGACATAGGGTTTCACTGTCCCGGGAAAGTCTCTGCTAACACCGTGCAGAGCGCTGTGCCCAATATACAGAAACGTCTTGCGGTATCTCCTACAGGGAAAGTGCCAGGAGGGAATTGTGGAGCTTGTTCTCAGTGTCTCTGAGAATTGCTCTGATTATCCCTGTGACCTCTTTGCTAAGACTCTCCAGAGAGCCGTCCTCAAAACAAACACACATCTTGACATATCTCCCACATTGATCGCAGTGTCTCCAGAAACGGCATTCAAGGAGCCAGGACCTTTTCTCCCTACACTGTCCATTGAGTTGTCCTCAAAACCAATATACATCCTGCTATATCTCCCACATGGAAAGTGCCAGGAGGGAGAAGTGGGGATTATGTTTAGACTTTCTCGGAACTGCTTCAAATCAACTAGATATCTTTGTGCTGTAAATCTCCCAACAGCCAAACGCAAAAGCAGCAAACATCTCGCTGTACGTCCCACATCCAAAGTGCCAAGAGAGAGCTTGCTCTCCCTGTCTTTGAGTACTGTTTTCACTGTCCCGGTTACCTCTTTGCTAACATTCTCTTCAGAGCTGCAGTGAAACCAGGAACCGCGTGGAGAAGGCACCCACACTGAAAGTGCCTGGAGGGAACATTGGGGCTTCTTCTCAGTGTCTCTGACATAGGGTTTCACTGTCCCGGGAAAGTCTCTGCTAACACCGTGCAGAGCGCTGTGCCCAATCTACAGAAACGTCTTGCGGTATCTCCTACAGGGAAAGTGCCAGGAGGGAATTGTGGAGCTTGTTCTCAGTGTCTCTGAGAATTGCTCTGATTATCCCTGTGACCTCTTTGCTAAGACTCTCCAGAGAGCCGTCCTCAAAACCAACACACGTCTTGACATATCTCCCACATTGATCGCAGTGTCTCCAGAAACGGCATTCAAGGAGCCAGGACCTTTTCTCCCTACACTGTCCATTGAGTTGTCCTCAAAACCAATATACATCCTGCTATATCTCCCACATGGAAAGTGCCAGGAGGGAGAAGTGGGGATTATGTTTAGACTTTCTCGGAACTGCTTCAAATCAACTAGATATCTTTGTGCTGTAAATCTCCCAACAGCCAAACGCAAAAGCAGCAAACATCTCGCTGTACGTCCCACATCCAAAGTGCCAAGAGAGAGCTTGCTCTCCCTGTCTTTGAGTACTGTTTTCACTGTCCCGGTTACCTCTTGGCTAACATTCTCTTCAGAGCTGCAGTGAAACCAGGAACCGCGTGGAGAAGGCACCCACACTGAAAGTGCCTGGAGGGAACATTGGGGCTTCTTCTCAGTGTCTCTGACATAGGGTTTCACTGTCCCGGGAAAGTCTCTGCTAACACCGTGCAGAGCGCTGTGCCCAATATACAGAAACGTCTTGCGGTATCTCCTACAGGGAAAGTGCCAGGAGGGAATTGTGGAGCTTGTTCTCAGTGTCTCTGAGAATTGCTCTGATTATCCCTGTGACCTCTTTGCTAAGACTCTCCAGAGAGCCGTCCTCAAAACCAACACACGTCTTGACATATCTCCCACATTGATCGCAGTGTCTCCAGAAACGGCATTCAAGGAGCCAGGACCTTTTCTCCCTACACTGTCCATTGAGTTGTCCTCAAAACCAATATACATCCTGCTATATCTCCCACATGGAAAGTGCCAGGAGGGAGAAGTGGGGATTATGTTTAGACTTTCTCGGAACTGCTTCAAATCAACTAGATATCTTTGTGCTGTAAATCTCCCAACAGCCAAACGCAAAAGCAGCAAACATCTCGCTGTACGTCCCACATCCAAAGTGCCAAGAGAGAGCTTGCTCTCCCTGTCTTTGAGTACTGTTTTCACTGTCCCGGTTACCTCTTTGCTAACATTCTCTTCAGAGCTGCAGTGAAACCAGGAACCGCGTGGAGAAGGCACCCACACTGAAAGTGCCTGGAGGGAACACTGGGGCTTCTTCTCAGTGTCTCTGACATAGGGTTTCACTGTCCCGGGAAAGTCTCTGCTAACACCGTGCAGAGCGCTGTGCCCAATATACAGAAACGTCTTGCGGTATCTCCTACAGGGAAAGTGCCAGGAGGGAATTGTGGAGCTTGTTCTCAGTGTCTCTGAGAATTGCTCTGATTATCCCTGTGACCTCTTTGCTAAGACTCTCCAGAGAGCCGTCCTCAAAACCAACACACGTCTTGACATATCTCCCACATTGATCGCAGTGTCTCCAGAAACGGCATTCAAGGAGCCAGGACCTTTTCTCCCTACACTGTCCATTGAGTTGTCCTCAAAACCAATATACATCCTGCTATATCTCCCACATGGAAAGTGCCAGGAGGGAGAAGTGGGGATTATGTTTAGACTTTCTCGGAACTGCTTCAAATCAACTAGATATCTTTGTGCTGTAAATCTCCCAACAGCCAAACGCAAAAGCAGCAAACATCTCGCTGTACGTCCCACATCCAAAGTGCCAAGAGAGAGCTTGCTCTCCCTGTCTTTGAGTACTGTTTGCACTGTCCCGGTTACCTCTTTGCTAACATTCTCTTCAGAGCTGCAGTGAAACCAGGAACCGCGTGGAGAAGGCACCCACACTGAAAGTGCCTGGAGGGAACACTGGGGCTTCTTCTCAGTGTCTCTGACATAGGGTTTCACTGTCCCGGGAAAGTCTCTGCTAACACCGTGCAGAGCGCTGTGCCCAATATACAGAAACGTCTTGCGGTATCTCCTACAGGGAAAGTGCCAGGAGGGAATTGTGGAGCTTGTTCTCAGTGTCTCTGAGAATTGCTCTGATTATCTGTGTGACCTCTTTGCTAAGACTCTCCAGAGAGCCGTCCTCAAAACCAACACACGTCTTGACATATCTCCCACATTGATCGCAGTGTCTCCAGAAACGGCATTCAAGGAGCCAGGACCTTTTCTCCCTACACTGTCCATTGAGTTGTC
Source organism: Chroicocephalus ridibundus (assembly GCF_963924245.1). Classification (NCBI taxonomy): domain Eukaryota; kingdom Metazoa; phylum Chordata; class Aves; order Charadriiformes; family Laridae; genus Chroicocephalus; species Chroicocephalus ridibundus. The sequence goes on from NW_026961681.1 coordinate 149,635, forward strand.
CTCAAAACCAATATACATCCTGCTATATCTCCCACATGGAAAGTGCCAGGAGGGAGAAGTGGGGATTATGTTTAGACTTTCTCGGAACTGCTTCAAATCAACTAGATATCTTTGTGCTGTAAATCTCCCAACAGCCAAACGCAAAAGCAGCAAACATCTCGCTGTACGTCCCACATCCAAAGTGCCAAGAGAGAGCTTGCTCTCCCTGTCTTTGAGTACTGTTTTCACTGTCCCGGTTACCTCTTTGCTAACATTCTCTTCAGAGCTGCAGTGAAACCAGGAACCGCGTGGAGAAGGCACCCACACTGAAAGTGCCTGGAGGGAACACTGGGGCTTCTTCTCAGTGTCTCTGACATAGGGTTTCACTGTCCCGGGAAAGTCTCTGCTAACACCGTGCAGAGCGCTGTGCCCAATATACAGAAACGTCTTGCGGTATCTCCTACAGGGAAAGTGCCAGGAGGGAATTGTGGAGCTTGTTCTCAGTGTCTCTGAGAATTGCTCTGATTATCCCTGTGACCTCTTTGCTAAGACTCTCCAGAGAGCCGTCCTCAAAACCAACACACGTCTTGACATATCTCCCACATTGATCGCAGTGTCTCCAGAAACGGCATTCAAGGAGCCAGGACCTTTTCTCCCTACACTGTCCATTGAGTTGTCCTCAAAACCAATATACATCCTGCTATATCTCCCACATGGAAAGTGCCAGGAGGGAGAAGTGGGGATTATGTTTAGACTTTCTCGGAACTGCTTCAAATCAACTAGATATCTTTGTGCTGTAAATCTCCCAACAGCCAAACGCAAAAGCAGCAAACATCTCGCTGTACGTCCCACATCCAAAGTGCCAAGAGAGAGCTTGCTCTCCCTGTCTTTGAGTACTGTTTGCACTGTCCCGGTTACCTCTTTGCTAACATTCTCTTCAGAGCTGCAGTGAAACCAGGAACCGCGTGGAGAAGGCACCCACACTGAAAGTGCCTGGAGGGAACATTGGGGCTTCTTCTCAGTGTCTCTGACATAGGGTTTCACTGTCCCGGGAAAGTCTCTGCTAACACCGTGCAGAGCGCTGTGCCCAATATACAGAAACGTCTTGCGGTATCTCCTACAGGGAAAGTGCCAGGAGGGAATTGTGGAGCTTGTTCTCAGTGTCTCTGAGAATTGCTCTGATTATCCCTGTGACCTCTTTGCTAAGACTCTCCAGAGAGCCGTCCTCAAAACCAACACACGTCTTGACATATCTCCCACATTGATCGCAGTGTCTCCAGAAACGGCATTCAAGGAGCCAGGACCTTTTCTCCCTACACTGTCCATTGAGTTGTCCTCAAAACCAATATACATCCTGCTATATCTCCCACATGGAAAGTGCCAGGAGGGAGAAGTGGGGATTATGTTTAGACTTTCTCGGAACTGCTTCAAATCAACTAGATATCTTTGTGCTGTAAATCTCCCAACAGCCAAACGCAAAAGCAGCAAACATCTCGCTGTACGTCCCACATCCAAAGTGCCAAGAGAGAGCTTGCTCTCCCTGTCTTTGAGTACTGTTTTCACTGTCCCGGTTACCTCTTTGCTAACATTCTCTTCAGAGCTGCAGTGAAACCAGGAACCGCGTGGAGAAGGCACCCACACTGAAAGTGCCTGGAGGGAACACTGGGGCTTCTTCTCAGTGTCTCTGACATAGGGTTTCACTGTCCCGGGAAAGTCTCTGCTAACACCGTGCAGAGCGCTGTGCCCAATCTACAGAAACGTCTTGCGGTATCTCCTACAGGGAAAGTGCCAGGAGGGAATCGTGGAGCTTGTTCTCAGTGTCTCTGAGAATTGCTCTGATTATCCCTGTGACCTCTTTGCTAAGACTCTCCAGAGAGCCGTCCTCAAAACCAACACACGTCTTGACATATCTCCCACATTGATCGCAGTGTCTCCAGAAACGGCATTCAAGGAGCCAGGACCTTTTCTCCCTACACTGTCCATTGAGTTGTCCTCAAAACCAATATACATCCTGCTATATCTCCCACATGGAAAGTGCCAGGAGGGAGAAGTGGGGATTATGTTTAGACTTTCTCGGAACTGCTTCAAATCAACTAGATATCTTTGTGCTGTAAATCTCCCAACAGCCAAACGCAAAAGCAGCAAACATCTCGCTGTACGTCCCACATCCAAAGTGCCAAGAGAGAGCTTGCTCTCCCTGTCTTTGAGTACTGTTTGCACTGTCCCGGTTACCTCTTTGCTAACATTCTCTTCAGAGCTGCAGTGAAACCAGGAACCGCGTGGAGAAGGCACCCACACTGAAAGTGCCTGGAGGGAACATTGGGGCTTCTTCTCAGTGTCTCTGACATAGGGTTTCACTGTCCCGGGAAAGTCTCTGCTAACACCGTGCAGAGCGCTGTGCCCAATATACAGAAACGTCTTGCGGTATCTCCTACAGGGAAAGTGCCAGGAGGGAATTGTGGAGCTTGTTCTCAGTGTCTCTGAGAATTGCTCTGATTATCCCTGTGACCTCTTTGCTAAGACTCTCCAGAGAGCCGTCCTCAAAACCAACACACGTCTTGACATATCTCCCACATTGATCGCAGTGTCTCCAGAAACGGCATTCAAGGAGCCAGGACCTTTTCTCCCTACACTGTCCATTGAGTTGTCCTCAAAACCAATATACATCCTGCTATATCTCCCACATGGAAAGTGCCAGGAGGGAGAAGTGGGGATTATGTTTAGACTTTCTCGGAACTGCTTCAAATCAACTAGATATCTTTGTGCTGTAAATCTCCCAACAGCCAAACGCAAAAGCAGCAAACATCTCGCTGTACGTCCCACATCCAAAGTGCCAAGAGAGAGCTTGCTCTCCCTGTCTTTGAGTACTGTTTTCACTGTCCCGGTTACCTCTTTGCTAACATTCTCTTCAGAGCTGCAGTGAAACCAGGAACCGCGTGGAGAAGGCACCCACACTGAAAGTGCCTGGAGGGAACATTGGGGCTTCTTCTCAGTGTCTCTGACATAGGGTTTCACTGTCCCGGGAAAGTCTCTGCTAACACCGTGCAGAGCGCTGTGCCCAATATACAGAAACGTCTTGCGGTATCTCCTACAGGGAAAGTGCCAGGAGGGAATTGTGGAGCTTGTTCTCAGTGTCTCTGAGAATTGCTCTGATTATCCCTGTGACCTCTTTGCTAAGACTCTCCAGAGAGCCGTCCTCAAAACCAACACACGTCTTGACATATCTCCCACATTGATCGCAGTGTCTCCAGAAACGGCATTCAAGGAGCCAGGACCTTTTCTCCCTACACTGTCCATTGAGTTGTCCTCAAAACCAATATACATCCTGCTATATCTCCCACATGGAAAGTGCCAGGAGGGAGAAGTGGGGATTATGTTTAGACTTTCTCGGAACTGCTTCAAATCAACTAGATATCTTTGTGCTGTAAATCTCCCAACAGCCAAACACAAAAGCAGCAAACATCTCGCTGTACGTCCCACATCCAAAGTGCCAAGAGAGAGCTTGCTCTCCCTGTCTTTGAGTACTGTTTTCACTGTCCCGGTTACCTCTTTGCTAACATTCTCTTCAGAGCTGCAGTGAAACCAGGTACCGCGTGGAGAAGGCACCCACACTGAAAGTGCCTGGAGGGAACATTGGGGCTTCTTCTCAGTGTCTCTGACATAGGGTTTCACTGTCCCGGGAAAGTCTCTGCTAACACCGTGCAGAGCGCTGTGCCCAATATACAGAAACGTCTTGCGGTATCTCCTACAGGGAAAGTGCCAGGAGGGAATTGTGGAGCTTGTTCTCAGTGTCTCTGAGAATTGCTCTGATTATCCCTGTGACCTCTTTGCTAAGACTCTCCAGAGAGCCGTCCTCAAAACCAACACACGTCTTGACATATCTCCCACATTGATCGCAGTGTCTCCAGAAACGGCATTCAAGGAGCCAGGACCTTTTCTCCCTACACTGTCCATTGAGTTGTCCTCAAAACCAATATACATCCTGCTATATCTCCCACATGGAAAGTGCCAGGAGGGAGAAGTGGGGATTATGTTTAGACTTTCTCGGAACTGCTTCAAATCAACTAGATATCTTTGTGCTGTAAATCTCCCAACAGCCAAACGCAAAAGCAGCAAACATCTCGCTGTACGTCCCACATCCAAAGTGCCAAGAGAGAGCTTGCTCTCCCTGTCTTTGAGTACTGTTTTCACTGTCCCGGTTACCTCTTTGCTAACATTCTCTTCAGAGCTGCAGTGAAACCAGGAACCGCGTGGAGAAGGCACCCACACTGAAAGTGCCTGGAGGGAACACTGGGGCTTCTTCTCAGTGTCTCTGACATAGGGTTTCACTGTCCCGGGAAAGTCTCTGCTAACACCGTGCAGAGCGCTGTGCCCAATATACAGAAACGTCTTGCGGTATCTCCTACAGGGAAAGTGCCAGGAGGGAATTGTGGAGCTTGTTCTCAGTGTCTCTGAGAATTGCTCTGATTATCCCTGTGACCTCTTTGCTAAGACTCTCCAGAGAGCCGTCCTCAAAACCAACACACGTCTTGACATATCTCCCACATTGATCGCAGTGTCTCCAGAAACGGCATTCAAGGAGCCAGGACCTTTTCTCCCTACACTGTCCATTGAGTTGTCCTCAAAACCAATATACATCCTGCTATATCTCCCACATGGAAAGTGCCAGGAGGGAGAAGTGGGGATTATGTTTAGACTTTCTCGGAACTGCTTCAAATCAACTAGATATCTTTGTGCTGTAAATCTCCCAACAGCCAAACGCAAAAGCAGCAAACATCTCGCTGTACGTCCCACATCCAAAGTGCCAAGAGAGAGCTTGCTCTCCCTGTCTTTGAGTACTGTTTGCACTGTCCCGGTTACCTCTTTGCTAACATTCTCTTCAGAGCTGCAGTGAAACCAGGAACCGCGTGGAGAAGGCACCCACACTGAAAGTGCCTGGAGGGAACATTGGGGCTTCTTCTCAGTGTCTCTGACATAGGGTTTCACTGTCCCGGGAAAGTCTCTGCTAACACCGTGCAGAGCGCTGTGCCCAATCTACAGAAACGTCTTGCGGTATCTCCTACAGGGAAAGTGCCAGGAGGGAATTGTGGAGCTTGTTCTCAGTGTCTCTGAGAATTGCTCTGATTATCCCTGTGACCTCTTTGCTAAGACTCTCCAGAGAGCCGTCCTCAAAACAAACACACATCTTGACATATCTCCCACATTGATCGCAGTGTCTCCAGAAACGGCATTCAAGGAGCCAGGACCTTTTCTCCCTACACTGTCCATTGAGTTGTCCTCAAAACCAATATACATCCTGCTATATCTCCCACATGGAAAGTGCCAGGAGGGAGAAGTGGGGATTATGTTTAGACTTTCTCGGAACTGCTTCAAATCAACTAGATATCTTTGTGCTGTAAATCTCCCAACAGCCAAACGCAAAAGCAGCAAACATCTCGCTGTACGTCCCACATCCAAAGTGCCAAGAGAGAGCTTGCTCTCCCTGTCTTTGAGTACTGTTTTCACTGTCCCGGTTACCTCTTTGCTAACATTCTCTTCAGAGCTGCAGTGAAACCAGGAACCGCGTGGAGAAGGCACCCACACTGAAAGTGCCTGGAGGGAACATTGGGGCTTCTTCTCAGTGTCTCTGACATAGGGTTTCACTGTCCCGGGAAAGTCTCTGCTAACACCGTGCAGAGCGCTGTGCCCAATATACAGAAACGTCTTGCGGTATCTCCTACAGGGAAAGTGCCAGGAGGGAATTGTGGAGCTTGTTCTCAGTGTCTCTGAGAATTGCTCTGATTATCCCTGTGACCTCTTTGCTAAGACTCTCCAGAGAGCCGTCCTCAAAACCAACACACGTCTTGACATATCTCCCACATTGATCGCAGTGTCTCCAGAAACGGCATTCAAGGAGCCAGGACCTTTTCTCCCTACACTGTCCATTGAGTTGTCCTCAAAACCAATATACATCCTGCTATATCTCCCACATGGAAAGTGCCAGGAGGGAGAAGTGGGGATTATGTTTAGACTTTCTCGGAACTGCTTCAAATCAACTAGATATCTTTGTGCTGTAAATCTCCCAACAGCCAAACGCAAAAGCAGCAAACATCTCGCTGTACGTCCCACATCCAAAGTGCCAAGAGAGAGCTTGCTCTCCCTGTCTTTGAGTACTGTTTTCACTGTCCCGGTTACCTCTTTGCTAACATTCTCTTCAGAGCTGCAGTGAAACCAGGAACCGCGTGGAGAAGGCACCCACACTGAAAGTGCCTGGAGGGAACATTGGGGCTTCTTCTCAGTGTCTCTGACATAGGGTTTCACTGTCCCGGGAAAGTCTCTGCTAACACCGTGCAGAGCGCTGTGCCCAATATACAGAAACGTCTTGCGGTATCTCCTACAGGGAAAGTGCCAGGAGGGAATTGTGGAGCTTGTTCTCAGTGTCTCTGAGAATTGCTCTGATTATCCCTGTGACCTCTTTGCTAAGACTCTCCAGAGAGCCGTCCTCAAAACCAACACACGTCTTGACATATCTCCCACATTGATCGCAGTGTCTCCAGAAACGGCATTCAAGGAGCCAGGACCTTTTCTCCCTACACTGTCCATTGAGTTGTCCTCAAAACCAATATACATCCTGCTATATCTCCCACATGGAAAGTGCCAGGAGGGAGAAGTGGGGATTATGTTTAGACTTTCTTGGAACTGCTTCAAATCAACTAGATATCTTTGTGCTGTAAATCTCCCAACAGCCAAACGCAAAAGCAGCAAACATCTCGCTGTACATCCCACATCCAAAGTGCCAAGAGAGAGCTTGCTCTCCCTGTCTTTGAGTACTGTTTTCACTGTCCCGGTTACCTCTTTGCTAACATTCTCTTCAGAGCTGCAGTGAAACCAGGAACCACGTGGAGAAGGCACCCACACTGAAAGTGCCTGGAAGGAACGTTTGGGCTTCTTCTCAGTGTCTCTGATATAGGGTTTCAAGGTCCCGGGAAAGTCTCTGCTAACACCGTGCAGAGCGCTGTGCCCAATCTACAGAAACGTCTTGCGGTATCTCCTACAGGGAAAGTGCCAGGAGGGAATTGTGGAGCTTGTTCTCAGTGTCTCTGAGAATTGCTCTGATTATCCCTGTGACCTCTTTGCTAAGACTCTCCAGAGAGCCGTCCTCAAAACCAACACACATCTTGACATATCTCCCACATTGATCGCAGTGTCTCCAGAAACGGCATTCAAGGAGCCAGGACCTTTTCTCCCTACACTGTCCATTGAGTTGTCCTCAAAACCAATATACATCCTGCTATATCTCCCACATGGAAAGTGCCAGGAGGGAGAAGTGGGGATTATGTTTAGACTTTCTCGGAACTGCTTCAAATCAACTAGATATCTTTGTGCTGTAAATCTCCCAACAGCCAAACGCAAAAGCAGCAAACATCTCGCTGTACGTCCCACATCCAAAGTGCCAAGAGAGAGCTTGCTCTCCCTGTCTTTGAGTACTGTTTTCACTGTCCCGGTTACCTCTTTGCTAACATTCTCTTCAGAGCTGCAGTGAAACCAGGAACCGCGTGGAGAAGGCACCCACACTGAAAGTGCCTGGAGGGAACATTGGGGCTTCTTCTCAGTGTCTCTGACATAGGGTTTCACTGTCCCGGGAAAGTCTCTGCTAACACCGTGCAGAGCGCTGTGCCCAATATACAGAAACGTCTTGCGGTATCTCCTACAGGGAAAGTGCCAGGAGGGAATTGTGGAGCTTGTTCTCAGTGTCTCTGAGAATTGCTCTGATTATCCCTGTGACCTCTTTGCTAAGACTCTCCAGAGAGCCGTCCTCAAAACCAACACACGTCTTGACATATCTCCCACATTGATCGCAGTGTCTCCAGAAACGGCATTCAAGGAGCCAGGACCTTTTCTCCCTACACTGTCCATTGAGTTGTCCTCAAAACCAATATACATCCTGCTATATCTCCCACATGGAAAGTGCCAGGAGGGAGAAGTGGGGATTATGTTTAGACTTTCTCGGAACTGCTTCAAATCAACTAGATATCTTTGTGCTGTAAATCTCCCAACAGCCAAACGCAAAAGCAGCAAACATCTCGCTGTACGTCCCACATCCAAAGTGCCAAGAGAGAGCTTGCTCTCCCTGTCTTTGAGTACTGTTTTCACTGTCCCGGTTACCTCTTTGCTAACATTCTCTTCAGAGCTGCAGTGAAACCAGGAACCGCGTGGAGAAGGCACCCACACTGAAAGTGCCTGGAGGGAACATTGGGGCTTCTTCTCAGTGTCTCTGACATAGGGTTTCACTGTCCCGGGAAAGTCTCTGCTAACACCGTGCAGAGCGCTGTGCCCAATATACAGAAACGTCTTGCGGTATCTCCTACAGGGAAAGTGCCAGGAGGGAATTGTGGAGCTTGTTCTCAGTGTCTCTGAGAATTGCTCTGATTATCCCTGTGACCTCTTTGCTAAGACTCTCCAGAGAGCCGTCCTCAAAACAAACACACATCTTGACATATCTCCCACATTGATCGCAGTGTCTCCAGAAACGGCATTCAAGGAGCCAGGACCTTTTCTCCCTACACTGTCCATTGAGTTGTCCTCAAAACCAATATACATCCTGCTATATCTCCCACATGGAAAGTGCCAGGAGGGAGAAGTGGGGATTATGTTTAGACTTTCTCGGAACTGCTTCAAATCAACTAGATATCTTTGTGCTGTAAATCTCCCAACAGCCAAACGCAAAAGCAGCAAACATCTCGCTGTACATCCCACATCCAAAGTGCCAAGAGAGAGCTTGCTCTCCCTGTCTTTGAGTACTGTTTTCACTGTCCCGGTTACCTCTTTGCTAACATTCTCTTCAGAGCTGCAGTGAAACCAGGAACCGCGTGGAGAAGGCACCCACACTGAAAGTGCCTGGAGGGAACATTGGGGCTTCTTCTCAGTGTCTCTGACATAGGGTTTCACTGTCCCGGGAAAGTCTCTGCTAACACCGTGCAGAGCGCTGTGCCCAATATACAGAAACGTCTTGCAGTATCTCCTACAGGGAAAGTGCCAGGAGGGAATTGTGGAGCTTGTTCTCAGTGTCTCTGAGAATTGCTCTGATTATCCCTGTGACCTCTTTGCTAAGACTCTCCAGAGAGCCGTCCTCAAAACCAACACACGTCTTGACATATCTCCCACATTGATCGCAGTGTCTCCAGAAAGGGCATTCAAGGAGCCAGGACCTTTTCTCCCTACACTGTCCATTGAGTTGTCCTCAAAACCAATATACATCCTGCTATATCTCCCACATGGAAAGTGCCAGGAGGGAGAAGTGGGGATTATGTTTAGACTTTCTCGGAACTGCTTCAAATCAACTAGATATCTTTGTGCTGTAAATCTCCCAACAGCCAAACACAAAAGCAGCAAACATCTCACTGTACGTCCCACATCCAAAGTGCCAAGAGAGAGCTTGCTCTCCCTGTCTTTGAGTACTGTTTTCACTGTCCCGGTTACCTCTTTGCTAACATTCTCTTCAGAGCTGCAGTGAAACCAGGAACCGCGTGGAGAAGGCACCCACACTGAAAGTGCCTGGAGGGAACATTGGGGCTTCTTCTCAGTGTCTCTGACATAGGGTTTCACTGTCCCGGGAAAGTCTCTGCTAACACCGTGCAGAGCGCTGTGCCCAATATACAGAAACGTCTTGCGGTATCTCCTACAGGGAAAGTGCCAGGAGGGAATTGTGGAGCTTGTTCTCAGTGTCTCTGAGAATTGCTCTGATTATCCCTGTGACCTCTTTGCTAAGACTCTCCAGAGAGCCGTCCTCAAAACCAACACACGTCTTGACATATCTCCCACATTGATCGCAGTGTCTCCAGAAACGGCATTCAAGGAGCCAGGACCTTTTCTCCCTACACTGTCCATTGAGTTGTCCTCAAAACCAATATACATCCTGCTATATCTCCCACATGGAAAGTGCCAGGAGGGAGAAGTGGGGATTATGTTTAGACTTTCTTGGAACTGCTTCAAATCAACTAGATATCTTTGTGCTGTAAATCTCCCAACAGCCAAACGCAAAAGCAGCAAACATCTCGCTGTACATCCCACATCCAAAGTGCCAAGAGAGAGCTTGCTCTCCCTGTCTTTGAGTACTGTTTTCACTGTCCCGGTTACCTCTTTGCTAACATTCTCTTCAGAGCTGCAGTGAAACCAGGAACCACGTGGAGAAGGCACCCACACTGAAAGTGCCTGGAAGGAACGTTTGGGCTTCTTCTCAGTGTCTCTGATATAGGGTTTCAAGGTCCCGGGAAAGTCTCTGCTAACACCGTGCAGAGCGCTGTGCCCAATCTACAGAAACGTCTTGCGGTATCTCCTACAGGGAAAGTGCCAGGAGGGAATTGTGGAGCTTGTTCTCAGTGTCTCTGAGAATTGCTCTGATTATCCCTGTGACCTCTTTGCTAAGACTCTCCAGAGAGCCGTCCTCAAAACCAACACACATCTTGACATATCTCCCACATTGATCGCAGTGTCTCCAGAAACGGCATTCAATGAGCCAGGACCTTTTCTCCCTACACTGTCCATTGAGTTGTCCTCAAAACCAATATACATCCTGCTATATCTCCCACATGGGAAGTGCCAGGAGGGAGAAGTGGGGATTATGTTTAGACTTTCTCGGAACTGCTTCAAATCAACTAGATATCTTTGTGCTGTAAATCTCCCAACAGCCAAACGCAAAAGCAGCAAACATCTCGCTGTACGTCCCACATCCAAAGTGCCAAGAGAGAGCTTGCTCTCCCTGTCTTTGAGTACTGTTTTCACTGTCCCGGTTACCTCTTTGCTAACATTCTCTTCAGAGCTGCAGTGAAACCAGGAACCGCGTGGAGAAGGCACCCACACTGAAAGTGCCTGGAGGGAACATTGGGGCTTCTTCTCAGTGTCTCTGACATAGGGTTTCACTGTCCCGGGAAAGTCTCTGCTAACACCGTGCAGAGCGCTGTGCCCAATATACAGAAACGTCTTGCGGTATCTCCTACAGGGAAAGTGCCAGGAGGGAATTGTGGAGCTTGTTCTCAGTGTCTCTGAGAATTGCTCTGATTATCCCTGTGACCTCTTTGCTAAGACTCTCCAGAGAGCCGTCCTCAAAACAAACACACATCTTGACATATCTCCCACATTGATCGCAGTGTCTCCAGAAACGGCATTCAAGGAGCCAGGACCTTTTCTCCCTACACTGTCCATTGAGTTGTCCTCAAAACCAATATACATCCTGCTATATCTCCCACATGGAAAGTGCCAGGAGGGAGAAGTGGGGATTATGTTTAGACTTTCTCGGAACTGCTTCAAATCAACTAGATATCTTTGTGCTGTAAATCTCCCAACAGCCAAACGCAAAAGCAGCAAACATCTCGCTGTACGTCCCACATCCAAAGTGCCAAGAGAGAGCTTGCTCTCCCTGTCTTTGAGTACTGTTTTCACTGTCCCGGTTACCTCTTTGCTAACATTCTCTTCAGAGCTGCAGTGAAACCAGGAACCGCGTGGAGAAGGCACCCACACTGAAAGTGCCTGGAGGGAACATTGGGGCTTCTTCTCAGTGTCTCTGACATAGGGTTTCACTGTCCCGGGAAAGTCTCTGCTAACACCGTGCAGAGCGCTGTGCCCAATATACAGAAACGTCTTGCGGTATCTCCTACAGGGAAAGTGCCAGGAGGGAATTGTGGAGCTTGTTCTCAGTGTCTCTGAGAATTGCTCTGATTATCCCTGTGACCTCTTTGCTAAGACTCTCCAGAGAGCCGTCCTCAAAACCAACACACGTCTTGACATATCTCCCACATTGATCGCAGTGTCTCCAGAAAGGGCATTCAAGGAGCCAGGACCTTTTCTCCCTACACTGTCCATTGAGTTGTCCTCAAAACCAATATACATCCTGCTATATCTCCCACATGGAAAGTGCCAGGAGGGAGAAGTGGGGATTATGTTTAGACTTTCTCGGAACTGCTTCAAATCAACTAGATATCTTTGTGCTGTAAATCTCCCAACAGCCAAACACAAAAGCAGCAAACATCTCACTGTACGTCCCACATCCAAAGTGCCAAGAGAGAGCTTGCTCTCCCTGTCTTTGAGTACTGTTTTCACTGTCCCGGTTACCTCTTTGCTAACATTCTCTTCAGAGCTGCAGTGAAACCAGGAACCGCGTGGAGAAGGCACCCACACTGAAAGTGCCTGGAGGGAACATTGGGGCTTCTTCTCAGTGTCTCTGACATAGGGTTTCACTGTCCCGGGAAAGTCTCTGCTAACACCGTGCAGAGCGCTGTGCCCAATATACAGAAACGTCTTGCGGTATCTCCTACAGGGAAAGTGCCAGGAGGGAATTGTGGAGCTTGTTCTCAGTGTCTCTGAGAATTGCTCTGATTATCCCTGTGACCTCTTTGCTAAGACTCTCCAGAGAGCCGTCCTCAAAACCAACACACGTCTTGACATATCTCCCACATTGATCGCAGTGTCTCCAGAAACGGCATTCAAGGAGCCAGGACCTTTTCTCCCTACACTGTCCATTGAGTTGTCCTCAAAACCAATATACATCCTGCTATATCTCCCACATGGAAAGTGCCAGGAGGGAGAAGTGGGGATTATGTTTAGACTTTCTTGGAACTGCTTCAAATCAACTAGATATCTTTGTGCTGTAAATCTCCCAACAGCCAAACGCAAAAGCAGCAAACATCTCGCTGTACATCCCACATCCAAAGTGCCAAGAGAGAGCTTGCTCTCCCTGTCTTTGAGTACTGTTTTCACTGTCCCGGTTACCTCTTTGCTAACATTCTCTTCAGAGCTGCAGTGAAACCAGGAACCACGTGGAGAAGGCACCCACACTGAAAGTGCCTGGAAGGAACGTTTGGGCTTCTTCTCAGTGTCTCTGATATAGGGTTTCAAGGTCCCGGGAAAGTCTCTGCTAACACCGTGCAGAGCGCTGTGCCCAATCTACAGAAACGTCTTGCGGTATCTCCTACAGGGAAAGTGCCAGGAGGGAATTGTGGAGCTTGTTCTCAGTGTCTCTGAGAATTGCTCTGATTATCCCTGTGACCTCTTTGCTAAGACTCTCCAGAGAGCCGTCCTCAAAACCAACACACATCTTGACATATCTCCCACATTGATCGCAGTGTCTCCAGAAACGGCATTCAATGAGCCAGGACCTTTTCTCCCTACAATGTCCATTGAGTTGTCCTCAAAACCAATATACATCCTGCTATATCTCCCACATGGAAAGTGCCAGGAGGGAGAAGTGGGGATTATGTTTAGACTTTCTCGGAACTGCTTCAAATCAACTAGATATCTTTGTGCTGTAAATCTCCCAACAGCCAAACGCAAAAGCAGCAAACATCTCGCTGTACGTCCCACATCCAAAGTGCCAAGAGAGAGCTTGCTCTCCCTGTCTTTGAGTACTGTTTTCACTGTCCCGGTTACCTCTTTGCTAACATTCTCTTCAGAGCTGCAGTGAAACCAGGAACCGCGTGGAGAAGGCACCCACACTGAAAGTGCCTGGAGGGAACATTGGGGCTTCTTCTCAGTGTCTCTGACATAGGGTTTCACTGTCCCGGGAAAGTCTCTGCTAACACCGTGCAGAGCGCTGTGCCCAATATACAGAAACGTCTTGCGGTATCTCCTACAGGGAAAGTGCCAGGAGGGAATTGTGGAGCTTGTTCTCAGTGTCTCTGAGAATTGCTCTGATTATCCCTGTGACCTCTTTGCTAAGACTCTCCAGAGAGCCGTCCTCAAAACAAACACACATCTTGACATATCTCCCACATTGATCGCAGTGTCTCCAGAAACGGCATTCAAGGAGCCAGGACCTTTTCTCCCTACACTGTCCATTGAGTTGTCCTCAAAACCAATATACATCCTGCTATATCTCCCACATGGAAAGTGCCAGGAGGGAGAAGTGGGGATTATGTTTAGACTTTCTCGGAACTGCTTCAAATCAACTAGATATCTTTGTGCTGTAAATCTCCCAACAGCCAAACGCAAAAGCAGCAAACATCTCGCTGTACGTCCCACATCCAAAGTGCCAAGAGAGAGCTTGCTCTCCCTGTCTTTGAGTACTGTTTTCACTGTCCCGGTTACCTCTTTGCTAACATTCTCTTCAGAGCTGCAGTGAAACCAGGAACCGCGTGGAGAAGGCACCCACACTGAAAGTGCCTGGAGGGAACATTGGGGCTTCTTCTCAGTGTCTCTGACATAGGGTTTCACTGTCCCGGGAAAGTCTCTGCTAACACCGTGCAGAGCGCTGTGCCCAATATACAGAAACGTCTTGCGGTATCTCCTACAGGGAAAGTGCCAGGAGGGAATTGTGGAGCTTGTTCTCAGTGTCTCTGAGAATTGCTCTGATTATCCCTGTGACCTCTTTGCTAAGACTCTCCAGAGAGCCGTCCTCAAAACAAACACACATCTTGACATATCTCCCACATTGATCGCAGTGTCTCCAGAAACGGCATTCAAGGAGCCAGGACCTTTTCTCCCTACACTGTCCATTGAGTTGTCCTCAAAACCAATATACATCCTGCTATATCTCCCACATGGAAAGTGCCAGGAGGGAGAAGTGGGGATTATGTTTAGACTTTCTCGGAACTGCTTCAAATCAACTAGATATCTTTGTGCTGTAAATCTCCCAACAGCCAAACGCAAAAGCAGCAAACATCTCGCTGTACATCCCACATCCAAAGTGCCAAGAGAGAGCTTGCTCTCCCTGTCTTTGAGTACTGTTTTCACTGTCCCGGTTACCTCTTTGCTAACATTCTCTTCAGAGCTGCAGTGAAACCAGGAACCGCGTGGAGAAGGCACCCACACTGAAAGTGCCTGGAGGGAACATTGGGGCTTCTTCTCAGTGTCTCTGACATAGGGTTTCACTGTCCCGGGAAAGTCTCTGCTAACACCGTGCAGAGCGCTGTGCCCAATATACAGAAACGTCTTGCAGTATCTCCTACAGGGAAAGTGCCAGGAGGGAATTGTGGAGCTTGTTCTCAGTGTCTCTGAGAATTGCTCTGATTATCCCTGTGACCTCTTTGCTAAGACTCTCCAGAGAGCCGTCCTCAAAACCAACACACGTCTTGACATATCTCCCACATTGATCGCAGTGTCTCCAGAAAGGGCATTCAAGGAGCCAGGACCTTTTCTCCCTACACTGTCCATTGAGTTGTCCTCAAAACCAATATACATCCTGCTATATCTCCCACATGGAAAGTGCCAGGAGGGAGAAGTGGGGATTATGTTTAGACTTTCTCGGAACTGCTTCAAATCAACTAGATATCTTTGTGCTGTAAATCTCCCAACAGCCAAACACAAAAGCAGCAAACATCTCACTGTACGTCCCACATCCAAAGTGCCAAGAGAGAGCTTGCTCTCCCTGTCTTTGAGTACTGTTTTCACTGTCCCGGTTACCTCTTTGCTAACATTCTCTTCAGAGCTGCAGTGAAACCAGGAACCGCGTGGAGAAGGCACCCACACTGAAAGTGCCTGGAGGGAACATTGGGGCTTCTTCTCAGTGTCTCTGACATAGGGTTTCACTGTCCCGGGAAAGTCTCTGCTAACACCGTGCAGAGCGCTGTGCCCAATATACAGAAACGTCTTGCGGTATCTCCTACAGGGAAAGTGCCAGGAGGGAATTGTGGAGCTTGTTCTCAGTGTCTCTGAGAATTGCTCTGATTATCCCTGTGACCTCTTTGCTAAGACTCTCCAGAGAGCCGTCCTCAAAACCAACACACGTCTTGACATATCTCCCACATTGATCGCAGTGTCTCCAGAAACGGCATTCAAGGAGCCAGGACCTTTTCTCCCTACACTGTCCATTGAGTTGTCCTCAAAACCAATATACATCCTGCTATATCTCCCACATGGAAAGTGCCAGGAGGGAGAAGTGGGGATTATGTTTAGACTTTCTTGGAACTGCTTCAAATCAACTAGATATCTTTGTGCTGTAAATCTCCCAACAGCCAAACGCAAAAGCAGCAAACATCTCGCTGTACATCCCACATCCAAAGTGCCAAGAGAGAGCTTGCTCTCCCTGTCTTTGAGTACTGTTTTCACTGTCCCGGTTACCTCTTTGCTAACATTCTCTTCAGAGCTGCAGTGAAACCAGGAACCACGTGGAGAAGGCACCCACACTGAAAGTGCCTGGAAGGAACGTTTGGGCTTCTTCTCAGTGTCTCTGATATAGGGTTTCAAGGTCCCGGGAAAGTCTCTGCTAACACCGTGCAGAGCGCTGTGCCCAATCTACAGAAACGTCTTGCGGTATCTCCTACAGGGAAAGTGCCAGGAGGGAATTGTGGAGCTTGTTCTCAGTGTCTCTGAGAATTGCTCTGATTATCCCTGTGACCTCTTTGCTAAGACTCTCCAGAGAGCCGTCCTCAAAACCAACACACATCTTGACATATCTCCCACATTGATCGCAGTGTCTCCAGAAACGGCATTCAATGAGCCAGGACCTTTTCTCCCTACACTGTCCATTGAGTTGTCCTCAAAACCAATATACATCCTGCTATATCTCCCACATGGAAAGTGCCAGGAGGGAGAAGTGGGGATTATGTTTAGACTTTCTCGGAACTGCTTCAAATCAACTAGATATCTTTGTGCTGTAAATCTCCCAACAGCCAAACGCAAAAGCAGCAAACATCTCGCTGTACGTCCCACATCCAAAGTGCCAAGAGAGAGCTTGCTCTCCCTGTCTTTGAGTACTGTTTTCACTGTCCCGGTTACCTCTTTGCTAACATTCTCTTCAGAGCTGCAGTGAAACCAGGAACCGCGTGGAGAAGGCACCCACACTGAAAGTGCCTGGAGGGAACATTGGGGCTTCTTCTCAGTGTCTCTGACATAGGGTTTCACTGTCCCGGGAAAGTCTCTGCTAACACCGTGCAGAGCGCTGTGCCCAATATACAGAAACGTCTTGCGGTATCTCCTACAGGGAAAGTGCCAGGAGGGAATTGTGGAGCTTGTTCTCAGTGTCTCTGAGAATTGCTCTGATTATCCCTGTGACCTCTTTGCTAAGACTCTCCAGAGAGCCGTCCTCAAAACAAACACACATCTTGACATATCTCCCACATTGATCGCAGTGTCTCCAGAAACGGCATTCAAGGAGCCAGGACCTTTTCTCCCTACACTGTCCATTGAGTTGTCCTCAAAACCAATATACATCCTGCTATATCTCCCACATGGAAAGTGCCAGGAGGGAGAAGTGGGGATTATGTTTAGACTTTCTCGGAACTGCTTCAAATCAACTAGATATCTTTGTGCTGTAAATCTCCCAACAGCCAAACGCAAAAGCAGCAAACATCTCGCTGTACGTCCCACATCCAAAGTGCCAAGAGAGAGCTTGCTCTCCCTGTCTTTGAGTACTGTTTTCACTGTCCCGGTTACCTCTTTGCTAACATTCTCTTCAGAGCTGCAGTGAAACCAGGAACCGCGTGGAGAAGGCACCCACACTGAAAGTGCCTGGAGGGAACATTGGGGCTTCTTCTCAGTGTCTCTGACATAGGGTTTCACTGTCCCGGGAAAGTCTCTGCTAACACCGTGCAGAGCGCTGTGCCCAATATACAGAAACGTCTTGCGGTATCTCCTACAGGGAAAGTGCCAGGAGGGAATTGTGGAGCTTGTTCTCAGTGTCTCTGAGAATTGCTCTGATTATCCCTGTGACCTCTTTGCTAAGACTCTCCAGAGAGCCGTCCTCAAAACAAACACACATCTTGACATATCTCCCACATTGATCGCAGTGTCTCCAGAAACGGCATTCAAGGAGCCAGGACCTTTTCTCCCTACACTGTCCATTGAGTTGTCCTCAAAACCAATATACATCCTGCTATATCTCCCACATGGAAAGTGCCAGGAGGGAGAAGTGGGGATTATGTTTAGACTTTCTCGGAACTGCTTCAAATCAACTAGATATCTTTGTGCTGTAAATCTCCCAACAGCCAAACGCAAAAGCAGCAAACATCTCGCTGTACATCCCACATCCAAAGTGCCAAGAGAGAGCTTGCTCTCCCTGTCTTTGAGTACTGTTTTCACTGTCCCGGTTACCTCTTTGCTAACATTCTCTTCAGAGCTGCAGTGAAACCAGGAACCGCGTGGAGAAGGCACCCACACTGAAAGTGCCTGGAGGGAACATTGGGGCTTCTTCTCAGTGTCTCTGACATAGGGTTTCACTGTCCCGGGAAAGTCTCTGCTAACACCGTGCAGAGCGCTGTGCCCAATATACAGAAACGTCTTGCAGTATCTCCTACAGGGAAAGTGCCAGGAGGGAATTGTGGAGCTTGTTCTCAGTGTCTCTGAGAATTGCTCTGATTATCCCTGTGACCTCTTTGCTAAGACTCTCCAGAGAGCCGTCCTCAAAACCAACACACGTCTTGACATATCTCCCACATTGATCGCAGTGTCTCCAGAAAGGGCATTCAAGGAGCCAGGACCTTTTCTCCCTACACTGTCCATTGAGTTGTCCTCAAAACCAATATACATCCTGCTATATCTCCCACATGGAAAGTGCCAGGAGGGAGAAGTGGGGATTATGTTTAGACTTTCTCGGAACTGCTTCAAATCAACTAGATATCTTTGTGCTGTAAATCTCCCAACAGCCAAACACAAAAGCAGCAAACATCTCACTGTACGTCCCACATCCAAAGTGCCAAGAGAGAGCTTGCTCTCCCTGTCTTTGAGTACTGTTTTCACTGTCCCGGTTACCTCTTTGCTAACATTCTCTTCAGAGCTGCAGTGAAACCAGGAACCGCGTGGAGAAGGCACCCACACTGAAAGTGCCTGGAGGGAACATTGGGGCTTCTTCTCAGTGTCTCTGACATAGGGTTTCACTGTCCCGGGAAAGTCTCTGCTAACACCGTGCAGAGCGCTGTGCCCAATATACAGAAACGTCTTGCGGTATCTCCTACAGGGAAAGTGCCAGGAGGGAATTGTGGAGCTTGTTCTCAGTGTCTCTGAGAATTGCTCTGATTATCCCTGTGACCTCTTTGCTAAGACTCTCCAGAGAGCCGTCCTCAAAACCAACACACATCTTGACATATCTCCCACATTGATCGCAGTGTCTCCAGAAACGGCATTCAATGAGCCAGGACCTTTTCTCCCTACACTGTCCATTGAGTTGTCCTCAAAACCAATATACATCCTGCTATATCTCCCACATGGAAAGTGCCAGGAGGGAGAAGTGGGGATTATGTTTAGACTTTCTCGGAACTGCTTCAAATCAACTAGATATCTTTGTGCTGTAAATCTCCCAACAGCCAAACGCAAAAGCAGCAAACATCTCGCTGTACGTCCCACATCCAAAGTGCCAAGAGAGAGCTTGCTCTCCCTGTCTTTGAGTACTGTTTTCACTGTCCCGGTTACCTCTTTGCTAACATTCTCTTCAGAGCTGCAGTGAAACCAGGAACCGCGTGGAGAAGGCACCCACACTGAAAGTGCCTGGAGGGAACATTGGGGCTTCTTCTCAGTGTCTCTGACATAGGGTTTCACTGTCCCGGGAAAGTCTCTGCTAACACCGTGCAGAGCGCTGTGCCCAATATACAGAAACGTCTTGCGGTATCTCCTACAGGGAAAGTGCCAGGAGGGAATTGTGGAGCTTGTTCTCAGTGTCTCTGAGAATTGCTCTGATTATCCCTGTGACCTCTTTGCTAAGACTCTCCAGAGAGCCGTCCTCAAAACAAACACACATCTTGACATATCTCCCACATTGATCGCAGTGTCTCCAGAAACGGCATTCAAGGAGCCAGGACCTTTTCTCCCTACACTGTCCATTGAGTTGTCCTCAAAACCAATATACATCCTGCTATATCTCCCACATGGAAAGTGCCAGGAGGGAGAAGTGGGGATTATGTTTAGACTTTCTCGGAACTGCTTCAAATCAACTAGATATCTTTGTGCTGTAAATCTCCCAACAGCCAAACGCAAAAGCAGCAAACATCTCGCTGTACGTCCCACATCCAAAGTGCCAAGAGAGAGCTTGCTCTCCCTGTCTTTGAGTACTGTTTTCACTGTCCCGGTTACCTCTTTGCTAACATTCTCTTCAGAGCTGCAGTGAAACCAGGAACCGCGTGGAGAAGGCACCCACACTGAAAGTGCCTGGAGGGAACATTGGGGCTTCTTCTCAGTGTCTCTGACATAGGGTTTCACTGTCCCGGGAAAGTCTCTGCTAACACCGTGCACAGCGCTGTGCCCAATATACAGAAACGTCTTGCGGTATCTCCTACAGGGAAAGTGCCAGGAGGGAATTGTGGAGCTTGTTCTCAGTGTCTCTGAGAATTGCTCTGATTATCCCTGTGACCTCTTTGCTAAGACTCTCCAGAGAGCCGTCCTCAAAACAAACACACATCTTGACATATCTCCCACATTGATCGCAGTGTCTCCAGAAACGGCATTCAAGGAGCCAGGACCTTTTCTCCCTACACTGTCCATTGAGTTGTCCTCAAAACCAATATACATCCTGCTATATCTCCCACATGGAAAGTGCCAGGAGGGAGAAGTGGGGATTATGTTTAGACTTTCTCGGAACTGCTTCAAATCAACTAGATATCTTTGTGCTGTAAATCTCCCAACAGCCAAACACAAAAGCAGCAAACATCTCACTGTACGTCCCACATCCAAAGTGCCAAGAGAGAGCTTGCTCTCCCTGTCTTTGAGTACTGTTTTCACTGTCCCGGTTACCTCTTTGCTAACATTCTCTTCAGAGCTGCAGTGAAACCAGGAACCGCGTGGAGAAGGCACCCACACTGAAAGTGCCTGGAGGGAACATTGGGGCTTCTTCTCAGTGTCTCTGACATAGGGTTTCACTGTCCCGGGAAAGTCTCTGCTAACACCGTGCAGAGCGCTGTGCCCAATATACAGAAACGTCTTGCGGTATCTCCTACAGGGAAAGTGCCAGGAGGGAATTGTGGAGCTTGTTCTCAGTGTCTCTGAGAATTGCTCTGATTATCCCTGTGACCTCTTTGCTAAGACTCTCCAGAGAGCCGTCCTCAAAACCAACACACATCTTGACATATCTCCCACATTGATCGCAGTGTCTCCAGAAACGGCATTCAATGAGCCAGGACCTTTTCTCCCTACACTGTCCATTGAGTTGTCCTCAAAACCAATATACATCCTGCTATATCTCCCACATGGAAAGTGCCAGGAGGGAGAAGTGGGGATTATGTTTAGACTTTCTCGGAACTGCTTCAAATCAACTAGATATCTTTGTGCTGTAAATCTCCCAACAGCCAAACGCAAAAGCAGCAAACATCTCGCTGTACGTCCCACATCCAAAGTGCCAAGAGAGAGCTTGCTCTCCCTGTCTTTGAGTACTGTTTTCACTGTCCCGGTTACCTCTTTGCTAACATTCTCTTCAGAGCTGCAGTGAAACCAGGAACCGCGTGGAGAAGGCACCCACACTGAAAGTGCCTGGAGGGAACATTGGGGCTTCTTCTCAGTGTCTCTGACATAGGGTTTCACTGTCCCGGGAAAGTCTCTGCTAACACCGTGCAGAGCGCTGTGCCCAATATACAGAAACGTCTTGCGGTATCTCCTACAGGGAAAGTGCCAGGAGGGAATTGTGGAGCTTGTTCTCAGTGTCTCTGAGAATTGCTCTGATTATCCCTGTGACCTCTTTGCTAAGACTCTCCAGAGAGCCGTCCTCAAAACCAACACACGTCTTGACATATCTCCCACATTGATCGCAGTGTCTCCAGAAACGGCATTCAAGGAGCCAGGACCTTTTCTCCCTACACTGTCCATTGAGTTGTCCTCAAAACCAATATACATCCTGCTATATCTCCCACATGGAAAGTGCCAGGAGGGAGAAGTGGGGATTATGTTTAGACTTTCTCGGAACTGCTTCAAATCAACTAGATATCTTTGTGCTGTAAATCTCCCAACAGCCAAACACAAAAGCAGCAAACATCTCACTGTACGTCCCACATCCAAAGTGCCAAGAGAGAGCTTGCTCTCCCTGTCTTTGAGTACTGTTTTCACTGTCCCGGTTACCTCTTTGCTAACATTCTCTTCAGAGCTGCAGTGAAACCAGGAACCGCGTGGAGAAGGCACCCACACTGAAAGTGCCTGGAGGGAACATTGGGGCTTCTTCTCAGTGTCTCTGACATAGGGTTTCACTGTCCCGGGAAAGTCTCTGCTAACACCGTGCAGAGCGCTGTGCCCAATATACAGAAACGTCTTGCGGTATCTCCTACAGGGAAAGTGCCAGGAGGGAATTGTGGAGCTTGTTCTCAGTGTCTCTGAGAATTGCTCTGATTATCCCTGTGACCTCTTTGCTAAGACTCTCCAGAGAGCCGTCCTCAAAACCAACACACGTCTTGACATATCTCCCACATTGATCGCAGTGTCTCCAGAAACGGCATTCAAGGAGCCAGGACCTTTTCTCCCTACACTGTCCATTGAGTTGTCCTCAAAACCAATATACATCCTGCTATATCTCCCACATGGAAAGTGCCAGGAGGGAGAAGTGGGGATTATGTTTAGACTTTCTCGGAACTGCTTCAAATCAACTAGATATCTTTGTGCTGTAAATCTCCCAACAGCCAAACGCAAAAGCAGCAAACATCTCGCTGTACGTCCCACATCCAAAGTGCCAAGAGAGAGCTTGCTCTCCCTGTCTTTGAGTACTGTTTGCACTGTCCCGGTTACCTCTTTGCTAACATTCTCTTCAGAGCTGCAGTGAAACCAGGTACCGCGTGGAGAAGGCACCCACACTGAAAGTGCCTGGAGGGAACATTGGGGCTTCTTCTCAGTGTCTCTGACATAGGGTTTCACTGTCCCGGGAAAGTCTCTGCTAACACCGTGCAGAGCGCTGTGCCCAATATACAGAAACGTCTTGCGGTATCTCCTACAGGGAAAGTGCCAGGAGGGAATTGTGGAGCTTGTTCTCAGTGTCTCTGAGAATTGCTCTGATTATCCCTGTGACCTCTTTGCTAAGACTCTCCAGAGAGCCGTCCTCAAAACCAACACACATCTTGACATATCTCCCACATTGATCGCAGTGTCTCCAGAAACGGCATTCAATGAGCCAGGACCTTTTCTCCCTACACTGTCCATTGAGTTGTCCTCAAAACCAATATACATCCTGCTATATCTCCCACATGGAAAGTGCCAGGAGGGAGAAGTGGGGATTATGTTTAGACTTTCTCGGAACTGCTTCAAATCAACTAGATATCTTTGTGCTGTAAATCTCCCAACAGCCAAACGCAAAAGCAGCAAACATCTCGCTGTACGTCCCACATCCAAAGTGCCAAGAGAGAGCTTGCTCTCCCTGTCTTTGAGTACTGTTTTCACTGTCCCGGTTACCTCTTTGCTAACATTCTCTTCAGAGCTGCAGTGAAACCAGGTACCGCGTGGAGAAGGCACCCACACTGAAAGTGCCTGGAGGGAACATTGGGGCTTCTTCTCAGTGTCTCTGACATAGGGTTTCACTGTCCCGGGAAAGTCTCTGCTAACACCGTGCAGAGCGCTGTGCCCAATATACAGAAACGTCTTGCGGTATCTCCTACAGGGAAAGTGCCAGGAGGGAATTGTGGAGCTTGTTCTCAGTGTCTCTGAGAATTGCTCTGATTATCCCTGTGACCTCTTTGCTAAGACTCTCCAGAGAGCCGTCCTCAAAACCAACACACATCTTGACATATCTCCCACATTGATCGCAGTGTCTCCAGAAACGGCATTCAATGAGCCAGGACCTTTTCTCCCTACACTGTCCATTGAGTTGTCCTCAAAACCAATATACATCCTGCTATATCTCCCACATGGAAAGTGCCAGGAGGGAGAAGTGGGGATTATGTTTAGACTTTCTCGGAACTGCTTCAAATCAACTAGATATCTTTGTGCTGTAAATCTCCCAACAGCCAAACGCAAAAGCAGCAAACATCTCGCTGTACGTCCCACATCCAAAGTGCCAAGAGAGAGCTTGCTCTCCCTGTCTTTGAGTACTGTTTTCACTGTCCCGGTTACCTCTTTGCTAACATTCTCTTCAGAGCTGCAGTGAAACCAGGAACCGCGTGGAGAAGGCACCCACACTGAAAGTGCCTGGAGGGAACATTGGGGCTTCTTCTCAGTGTCTCTGACATAGGGTTTCACTGTCCCGGGAAAGTCTCTGCTAACACCGTGCAGAGCGCTGTGCCCAATATACAGAAACGTCTTGCGGTATCTCCTACAGGGAAAGTGCCAGGAGGGAATTGTGGAGCTTGTTCTCAGTGTCTCTGAGAATTGCTCTGATTATCCCTGTGACCTCTTTGCTAAGACTCTCCAGAGAGCCGTCCTCAAAACCAACACACGTCTTGACATATCTCCCACATTGATCGCAGTGTCTCCAGAAACGGCATTTAAGGAGCCAGGACCTTTTCTCCCTACACTGTCCATTGAGTTGTCCTCAAAACCAATATACATCCTGCTATATCTCCCACATGGAAAGTGCCAGGAGGGAGAAGTGGGGATTATGTTTAGACTTTCTCGGAACTGCTTCAAATCAACTAGATATCTTTGTGCTGTAAATCTCCCAACAGCCAAACACAAAAGCAGCAAACATCTCACTGTACGTCCCACATCCAAAGTGCCAAGAGAGAGCTTGCTCTCCCTGTCTTTGAGTACTGTTTTCACTGTCCCGGTTACCTCTTTGCTAACATTCTCTTCAGAGCTGCAGTGAAACCAGGAACCGCGTGGAGAAGGCACCCACACTGAAAGTGCCTGGAGGGAACATTGGGGCTTCTTCTCAGTGTCTCTGACATAGGGTTTCACTGTCCCGGGAAAGTCTCTGCTAACACCGTGCAGAGCGCTGTGCCCAATATACAGAAACGTCTTGCGGTATCTCCTACAGGGAAAGTGCCAGGAGGGAATTGTGGAGCTTGTTCTCAGTGTCTCTGAGAATTGCTCTGATTATCCCTGTGACCTCTTTGCTAAGACTCTCCAGAGAGCCGTCCTCAAAACCAACACACGTCTTGACATATCTCCCACATTGATCGCAGTGTCTCCAGAAACGGCATTCAAGGAGCCAGGACCTTTTCTCCCTACACTGTCCATTGAGTTGTCCTCAAAACCAATATACATCCTGCTATATCTCCCACATGGAAAGTGCCAGGAGGGAGAAGTGGGGATTATGTTTAGACTTTCTCGGAACTGCTTCAAATCAACTAGATATCTTTGTGCTGTAAATCTCCCAACAGCCAAACGCAAAAGCAGCAAACATCTCGCTGTACGTCCCACATCCAAAGTGCCAAGAGAGAGCTTGCTCTCCCTGTCTTTGAGTACTGTTTTCACTGTCCCGGTTACCTCTTTGCTAACATTCTCTTCAGAGCTGCAGTGAAACCAGGTACCGCGTGGAGAAGGCACCCACACTGAAAGTGCCTGGAGGGAACATTGGGGCTTCTTCTCAGTGTCTCTGACATAGGGTTTCACTGTCCCGGGAAAGTCTCTGCTAACACCGTGCAGAGCGCTGTGCCCAATATACAGAAACGTCTTGCGGTATCTCCTACAGGGAAAGTGCCAGGAGGGAATTGTGGAGCTTGTTCTCAGTGTCTCTGAGAATTGCTCTGATTATCCCTGTGACCTCTTTGCTAAGACTCTCCAGAGAGCCGTCCTCAAAACCAACACACATCTTGACATATCTCCCACATTGATCGCAGTGTCTCCAGAAACGGCATTCAATGAGCCAGGACCTTTTCTCCCTACACTGTCCATTGAGTTGTCCTCAAAACCAATATACATCCTGCTATATCTCCCACATGGAAAGTGCCAGGAGGGAGAAGTGGGGATTATGTTTAGACTTTCTCGGAACTGCTTCAAATCAACTAGATATCTTTGTGCTGTAAATCTCCCAACAGCCAAACGCAAAAGCAGCAAACATCTCGCTGTACGTCCCACATCCAAAGTGCCAAGAGAGAGCTTGCTCTCCCTGTCTTTGAGTACTGTTTTCACTGTCCCGGTTACCTCTTTGCTAACATTCTCTTCAGAGCTGCAGTGAAACCAGGAACCGCGTGGAGAAGGCACCCACACTGAAAGTGCCTGGAGGGAACATTGGGGCTTCTTCTCAGTGTCTCTGACATAGGGTTTCACTGTCCCGGGAAAGTCTCTGCTAACACCGTGCAGAGCGCTGTGCCCAATATACAGAAACGTCTTGCGGTATCTCCTACAGGGAAAGTGCCAGGAGGGAATTGTGGAGCTTGTTCTCAGTGTCTCTGAGAATTGCTCTGATTATCCCTGTGACCTCTTTGCTAAGACTCTCCAGAGAGCCGTCCTCAAAACAAACACACATCTTGACATATCTCCCACATTGATCGCAGTGTCTCCAGAAACGGCATTCAAGGAGCCAGGACCTTTTCTCCCTACACTGTCCATTGAGTTGTCCTCAAAACCAATATACATCCTGCTATATCTCCCACATGGAAAGTGCCAGGAGGGAGAAGTGGGGATTATGTTTAGACTTTCTCGGAACTGCTTCAAATCAACTAGATATCTTTGTGCTGTAAATCTCCCAACAGCCAAACGCAAAAGCAGCAAACATCTCGCTGTACGTCCCACATCCAAAGTGCCAAGAGAGAGCTTGCTCTCCCTGTCTTTGAGTACTGTTTTCACTGTCCCGGTTACCTCTTTGCTAACATTCTCTTCAGAGCTGCAGTGAAACCAGGAACCGCGTGGAGAAGGCACCCACACTGAAAGTGCCTGGAGGGAACATTGGGGCTTCTTCTCAGTGTCTCTGACATAGGGTTTCACTGTCCCGGGAAAGTCTCTGCTAACACCGTGCAGAGCGCTGTGCCCAATATACAGAAACGTCTTGCGGTATCTCCTACAGGGAAAGTGCCAGGAGGGAATTGTGGAGCTTGTTCTCAGTGTCTCTGAGAATTGCTCTGATTATCCCTGTGACCTCTTTGCTAAGACTCTCCAGAGAGCCGTCCTCAAAACCAACACACGTCTTGACATATCTCCCACATTGATCGCAGTGTCTCCAGAAACGGCATTCAAGGAGCCAGGACCTTTTCTCCCTACACTGTCCATTGAGTTGTCCTCAAAACCAATATACATCCTGCTATATCTCCCACATGGAAAGTGCCAGGAGGGAGAAGTGGGGATTATGTTTAGACTTTCTTGGAACTGCTTCAAATCAACTAGATATCTTTGTGCTGTAAATCTCCCAACAGCCAAACGCAAAAGCAGCAAACATCTCGCTGTACATCCCACATCCAAAGTGCCAAGAGAGAGCTTGCTCTCCCTGTCTTTGAGTACTGTTTTCACTGTCCCGGTTACCTCTTTGCTAACATTCTCTTCAGAGCTGCAGTGAAACCAGGAACCACGTGGAGAAGGCACCCACACTGAAAGTGCCTGGAAGGAACGTTTGGGCTTCTTCTCAGTGTCTCTGATATAGGGTTTCAAGGTCCCGGGAAAGTCTCTGCTAACACCGTGCAGAGCGCTGTGCCCAATCTACAGAAACTTCTTGCGGTATCTCCTACAGGGAAAGTGCCAGGAGGGAATTGTGGAGCTTGTTCTCAGTGTCTCTGAGAATTGCTCTGATTATCCCTGTGACCTCTTTGCTAAGACTCTCCAGAGAGCCGTCCTCAAAACCAACACACGTCTTGACATATCTCCCACATTGATCGCAGTGTCTCCAGAAACGGCATTCAAGGAGCCAGGACCTTTTCTCCCTACACTGTCCATTGAGTTGTCCTCAAAACCAATATACATCCTGCTATATCTCCCACATGGAAAGTGCCAGGAGGGAGAAGTGGGGATTATGTTTAGACTTTCTCGGAACTGCTTCAAATCAACTAGATATCTTTGTGCTGTAAATCTCCCAACAGCCAAACGCAAAAGCAGCAAACATCTCGCTGTACGTCCCACATCCAAAGTGCCAAGAGAGAGCTTGCTCTCCCTGTCTTTGAGTACTGTTTTCACTGTCCCGGTTACCTCTTTGCTAACATTCTCTTCAGAGCTGCAGTGAAACCAGGAACCGCGTGGAGAAGGCACCCACACTGAAAGTGCCTGGAGGGAACATTGGGGCTTCTTCTCAGTGTCTCTGACATAGGGTTTCACTGTCCCGGGAAAGTCTCTGCTAACACCGTGCAGAGCGCTGTGCCCAATATACAGAAACGTCTTGCGGTATCTCCTACAGGGAAAGTGCCAGGAGGGAATTGTGGAGCTTGTTCTCAGTGTCTCTGAGAATTGCTCTGATTATCCCTGTGACCTCTTTGCTAAGACTCTCCAGAGAGCCGTCCTCAAAACAAACACACATCTTGACATATCTCCCACATTGATCGCAGTGTCTCCAGAAACGGCATTCAAGGAGCCAGGACCTTTTCTCCCTACACTGTCCATTGAGTTGTCCTCAAAACCAATATACATCCTGCTATATCTCCCACATGGAAAGTGCCAGGAGGGAGAAGTGGGGATTATGTTTAGACTTTCTCGGAACTGCTTCAAATCAACTAGATATCTTTGTGCTGTAAATCTCCCAACAGCCAAACGCAAAAGCAGCAAACATCTCGCTGTACGTCCCACATCCAAAGTGCCAAGAGAGAGCTTGCTCTCCCTGTCTTTGAGTACTGTTTTCACTGTCCCGGTTACCTCTTTGCTAACATTCTCTTCAGAGCTGCAGTGAAACCAGGAACCGCGTGGAGAAGGCACCCACACTGAAAGTGCCTGGAGGGAACATTGGGGCTTCTTCTCAGTGTCTCTGACATAGGGTTTCACTGTCCCGGGAAAGTCTCTGCTAACACCGTGCAGAGCGCTGTGCCCAATATACAGAAACGTCTTGCGGTATCTCCTACAGGGAAAGTGCCAGGAGGGAATTGTGGAGCTTGTTCTCAGTGTCTCTGAGAATTGCTCTGATTATCCCTGTGACCTCTTTGCTAAGACTCTCCAGAGAGCCGTCCTCAAAACCAACACACGTCTTGACATATCTCCCACATTGATCGCAGTGTCTCCAGAAACGGCATTCAAGGAGCCAGGACCTTTTCTCCCTACACTGTCCATTGAGTTGTCCTCAAAACCAATATACATCCTGCTATATCTCCCACATGGAAAGTGCCAGGAGGGAGAAGTGGGGATTATGTTTAGACTTTCTCGGAACTGCTTCAAATCAACTAGATATCTTTGTGCTGTAAATCTCCCAACAGCCAAACGCAAAAGCAGCAAACATCTCGCTGTACATCCCACATCCAAAGTGCCAAGAGAGAGCTTGCTCTCCCTGTCTTTGAGTACTGTTTTCACTGTCCCGGTTACCTCTTTGCTAACATTCTCTTCAGAGCTGCAGTGAAACCAGGAACCGCGTGGAGAAGGCACCCACACTGAAAGTGCCTGGAGGGAACATTGGGGCTTCTTCTCAGTGTCTCTGACATAGGGTTTCACTGTCCCGGGAAAGTCTCTGCTAACACCGTGCAGAGCGCTGTGCCCAATATACAGAAACGTCTTGCAGTATCTCCTACAGGGAAAGTGCCAGGAGGGAATTGTGGAGCTTGTTCTCAGTGTCTCTGAGAATTGCTCTGATTATCCCTGTGACCTCTTTGCTAAGACTCTCCAGAGAGCCGTCCTCAAAACCAACACACGTCTTGACATATCTCCCACATTGATCGCAGTGTCTCCAGAAAGGGCATTCAAGGAGCCAGGACCTTTTCTCCCTACACTGTCCATTGAGTTGTCCTCAAAACCAATATACATCCTGCTATATCTCCCACATGGAAAGTGCCAGGAGGGAGAAGTGGGGATTATGTTTAGACTTTCTCGGAACTGCTTCAAATCAACTAGATATCTTTGTGCTGTAAATCTCCCAACAGCCAAACACAAAAGCAGCAAACATCTCACTGTACGTCCCACATCCAAAGTGCCAAGAGAGAGCTTGCTCTCCCTGTCTTTGAGTACTGTTTTCACTGTCCCGGTTACCTCTTTGCTAACATTCTCTTCAGAGCTGCAGTGAAACCAGGAACCGCGTGGAGAAGGCACCCACACTGAAAGTGCCTGGAGGGAACATTGGGGCTTCTTCTCAGTGTCTCTGACATAGGGTTTCACTGTCCCGGGAAAGTCTCTGCTAACACCGTGCAGAGCGCTGTGCCCAATATACAGAAACGTCTTGCGGTATCTCCTACAGGGAAAGTGCCAGGAGGGAATTGTGGAGCTTGTTCTCAGTGTCTCTGAGAATTGCTCTGATTATCCCTGTGACCTCTTTGCTAAGACTCTCCAGAGAGCCGTCCTCAAAACCAACACACGTCTTGACATATCTCCCACATTGATCGCAGTGTCTCCAGAAAGGGCATTCAAGGAGCCAGGACCTTTTCTCCCTACACTGTCCATTGAGTTGTCCTCAAAACCAATATACATCCTGCTATATCTCCCACATGGAAAGTGCCAGGAGGGAGAAGTGGGGATTATGTTTAGACTTTCTCGGAACTGCTTCAAATCAACTAGATATCTTTGTGCTGTAAATCTCCCAACAGCCAAACGCAAAAGCAGCAAACATCTCGCTGTACGTCCCACATCCAAAGTGCCAAGAGAGAGCTTGCTCTCCCTGTCTTTGAGTACTGTTTTCACTGTCCCGGTTACCTCTTTGCTAACATTCTCTTCAGAGCTGCAGTGAAACCAGGTACCGCGTGGAGAAGGCACCCACACTGAAAGTGCCTGGAGGGAACATTGGGGCTTCTTCTCAGTGTCTCTGACATAGGGTTTCACTGTCCCGGGAAAGTCTCTGCTAACACCGTGCAGAGCGCTGTGCCCAATATACAGAAACGTCTTGCGGTATCTCCTACAAGGAAAGTGCCAGGAGGGAATTGTGGAGCTTGTTCTCAGTGTCTCTGAGAATTGCTCTGATTATCCCTGTGACCTCTTTGCTAAGACTCTCCAGAGAGCCGTCCTCAAAACCAACACACGTCTTGACATATCTCCCACATTGATCGCAGTGTCTCCAGAAAGGGCATTCAAGGAGCCAGGACCTTTTCTCCCTACACTGTCCATTGAGTTGTCCTCAAAACCAATATACATCCTGCTATATCTCCCACATGGAAAGTGCCAGGAGGGAGAAGTGGGGATTATGTTTAGACTTTCTCGGAACTGCTTCAAATCAACTAGATATCTTTGTGCTGTAAATCTCCCAACAGCCAAACACAAAAGCAGCAAACATCTCGCTGTACGTCCCACATCCAAAGTGCCAAGAGAGAGCTTGCTCTCCCTGTCTTTGAGTACTGTTTTCACTGTCCCGGTTACCTCTTTGCTAACATTCTCTTCAGAGCTGCAGTGAAACCAGGTACCGCGTGGAGAAGGCACCCACACTGAAAGTGCCTGGAGGGAACATTGGGGCTTCTTCTCAGTGTCTCTGACATAGGGTTTCACTGTCCCGGGAAAGTCTCTGCTAACACCGTGCAGAGCGCTGTGCCCAATATACAGAAACGTCTTGCGGTATCTCCTACAAGGAAAGTGCCAGGAGGGAATTGTGGAGCTTGTTCTCAGTGTCTCTGAGAATTGCTCTGATTATCCCTGTGACCTCTTTGCTAAGACTCTCCAGAGAGCCGTCCTCAAAACCAACACACGTCTTGACATATCTCCCACATTGATCGCAGTGTCTCCAGAAACGGCATTCAAGGAGCCAGGACCTTTTCTCCCTACACTGTCCATTGAGTTGTCCTCAAAACCAATATACATCCTGCTATATCTCCCACATGGAAAGTGCCAGGAGGGAGAAGTGGGGATTATGTTTAGACTTTCTCGGAACTGCTTCAAATCAACTAGATATCTTTGTGCTGTAAATCTCCCAACAGCCAAACACAAAAGCAGCAAACATCTCACTGTACGTCCCACATCCAAAGTGCCAAGAGAGAGCTTGCTCTCCCTGTCTTTGAGTACTGTTTTCACTGTCCCGGTTACCTCTTTGCTAACATTCTCTTCAGAGCTGCAGTGAAACCAGGAACCGCGTGGAGAAGGCACCCACACTGAAAGTGCCTGGAGGGAACATTGGGGCTTCTTCTCAGTGTCTCTGACATAGGGTTTCACTGTCCCGGGAAAGTCTCTGCTAACACCGTGCAGAGCGCTGTGCCCAATATACAGAAACGTCTTGCGGTATCTCCTACAGGGAAAGTGCCAGGAGGGAATTGTGGAGCTTGTTCTCAGTGTCTCTGAGAATTGCTCTGATTATCCCTGTGACCTCTTTGCTAAGACTCTCCAGAGAGCCGTCCTCAAAACCAACACACGTCTTGACATATCTCCCACATTGATCGCAGTGTCTCCAGAAACGGCATTCAAGGAGCCAGGACCTTTTCTCCCTACACTGTCCATTGAGTTGTCCTCAAAACCAATATACATCCTGCTATATCTCCCACATGGAAAGTGCCAGGAGGGAGAAGTGGGGATTATGTTTAGACTTTCTTGGAACTGCTTCAAATCAACTAGATATCTTTGTGCTGTAAATCTCCCAACAGCCAAACGCAAAAGCAGCAAACATCTCGCTGTACATCCCACATCCAAAGTGCCAAGAGAGAGCTTGCTCTCCCTGTCTTTGAGTACTGTTTTCACTGTCCCGGTTACCTCTTTGCTAACATTCTCTTCAGAGCTGCAGTGAAACCAGGAACCACGTGGAGAAGGCACCCACACTGAAAGTGCCTGGAAGGAACGTTTGGGCTTCTTCTCAGTGTCTCTGATATAGGGTTTCAAGGTCCCGGGAAAGTCTCTGCTAACACCGTGCAGAGCGCTGTGCCCAATCTACAGAAACGTCTTGCGGTATCTCCTACAGGGAAAGTGCCAGGAGGGAATTGTGGAGCTTGTTCTCAGTGTCTCTGAGAATTGCTCTGATTATCCCTGTGACCTCTTTGCTAAGACTCTCCAGAGAGCCGTCCTCAAAACCAACACACATCTTGACATATCTCCCACATTGATCGCAGTGTCTCCAGAAACGGCATTCAATGAGCCAGGACCTTTTCTCCCTACAATGTCCATTGAGTTGTCCTCAAAACCAATATACATCCTGCTATATCTCCCACATGGAAAGTGCCAGGAGGGAGAAGTGGGGATTATGTTTAGACTTTCTCGGAACTGCTTCAAATCAACTAGATATCTTTGTGCTGTAAATCTCCCAACAGCCAAACGCAAAAGCAGCAAACATCTCGCTGTACGTCCCACATCCAAAGTGCCAAGAGAGAGCTTGCTCTCCCTGTCTTTGAGTACTGTTTTCACTGTCCCGGTTACCTCTTTGCTAACATTCTCTTCAGAGCTGCAGTGAAACCAGGAACCGCGTGGAGAAGGCACCCACACTGAAAGTGCCTGGAGGGAACATTGGGGCTTCTTCTCAGTGTCTCTGACATAGGGTTTCACTGTCCCGGGAAAGTCTCTGCTAACACCGTGCAGAGCGCTGTGCCCAATATACAGAAACGTCTTGCGGTATCTCCTACAGGGAAAGTGCCAGGAGGGAATTGTGGAGCTTGTTCTCAGTGTCTCTGAGAATTGCTCTGATTATCCCTGTGACCTCTTTGCTAAGACTCTCCAGAGAGCCGTCCTCAAAACAAACACACATCTTGACATATCTCCCACATTGATCGCAGTGTCTCCAGAAACGGCATTCAAGGAGCCAGGACCTTTTCTCCCTACACTGTCCATTGAGTTGTCCTCAAAACCAATATACATCCTGCTATATCTCCCACATGGAAAGTGCCAGGAGGGAGAAGTGGGGATTATGTTTAGACTTTCTCGGAACTGCTTCAAATCAACTAGATATCTTTGTGCTGTAAATCTCCCAACAGCCAAACGCAAAAGCAGCAAACATCTCGCTGTACGTCCCACATCCAAAGTGCCAAGAGAGAGCTTGCTCTCCCTGTCTTTGAGTACTGTTTTCACTGTCCCGGTTACCTCTTTGCTAACATTCTCTTCAGAGCTGCAGTGAAACCAGGAACCGCGTGGAGAAGGCACCCACACTGAAAGTGCCTGGAGGGAACATTGGGGCTTCTTCTCAGTGTCTCTGACATAGGGTTTCACTGTCCCGGGAAAGTCTCTGCTAACACCGTGCAGAGCGCTGTGCCCAATATACAGAAACGTCTTGCGGTATCTCCTACAGGGAAAGTGCCAGGAGGGAATTGTGGAGCTTGTTCTCAGTGTCTCTGAGAATTGCTCTGATTATCCCTGTGACCTCTTTGCTAAGACTCTCCAGAGAGCCGTCCTCAAAACAAACACACATCTTGACATATCTCCCACATTGATCGCAGTGTCTCCAGAAACGGCATTCAAGGAGCCAGGACCTTTTCTCCCTACACTGTCCATTGAGTTGTCCTCAAAACCAATATACATCCTGCTATATCTCCCACATGGAAAGTGCCAGGAGGGAGAAGTGGGGATTATGTTTAGACTTTCTCGGAACTGCTTCAAATCAACTAGATATCTTTGTGCTGTAAATCTCCCAACAGCCAAACGCAAAAGCAGCAAACATCTCGCTGTACATCCCACATCCAAAGTGCCAAGAGAGAGCTTGCTCTCCCTGTCTTTGAGTACTGTTTTCACTGTCCCGGTTACCTCTTTGCTAACATTCTCTTCAGAGCTGCAGTGAAACCAGGAACCGCGTGGAGAAGGCACCCACACTGAAAGTGCCTGGAGGGAACATTGGGGCTTCTTCTCAGTGTCTCTGACATAGGGTTTCACTGTCCCGGGAAAGTCTCTGCTAACACCGTGCAGAGCGCTGTGCCCAATATACAGAAACGTCTTGCAGTATCTCCTACAGGGAAAGTGCCAGGAGGGAATTGTGGAGCTTGTTCTCAGTGTCTCTGAGAATTGCTCTGATTATCCCTGTGACCTCTTTGCTAAGACTCTCCAGAGAGCCGTCCTCAAAACCAACACACGTCTTGACATATCTCCCACATTGATCGCAGTGTCTCCAGAAAGGGCATTCAAGGAGCCAGGACCTTTTCTCCCTACACTGTCCATTGAGTTGTCCTCAAAACCAATATACATCCTGCTATATCTCCCACATGGAAAGTGCCAGGAGGGAGAAGTGGGGATTATGTTTAGACTTTCTCGGAACTGCTTCAAATCAACTAGATATCTTTGTGCTGTAAATCTCCCAACAGCCAAACACAAAAGCAGCAAACATCTCACTGTACGTCCCACATCCAAAGTGCCAAGAGAGAGCTTGCTCTCCCTGTCTTTGAGTACTGTTTTCACTGTCCCGGTTACCTCTTTGCTAACATTCTCTTCAGAGCTGCAGTGAAACCAGGAACCGCGTGGAGAAGGCACCCACACTGAAAGTGCCTGGAGGGAACATTGGGGCTTCTTCTCAGTGTCTCTGACATAGGGTTTCACTGTCCCGGGAAAGTCTCTGCTAACACCGTGCAGAGCGCTGTGCCCAATATACAGAAACGTCTTGCGGTATCTCCTACAGGGAAAGTGCCAGGAGGGAATTGTGGAGCTTGTTCTCAGTGTCTCTGAGAATTGCTCTGATTATCCCTGTGACCTCTTTGCTAAGACTCTCCAGAGAGCCGTCCTCAAAACCAACACACGTCTTGACATATCTCCCACATTGATCGCAGTGTCTCCAGAAACGGCATTCAAGGAGCCAGGACCTTTTCTCCCTACACTGTCCATTGAGTTGTCCTCAAAACCAATATACATCCTGCTATATCTCCCACATGGAAAGTGCCAGGAGGGAGAAGTGGGGATTATGTTTAGACTTTCTCGGAACTGCTTCAAATCAACTAGATATCTTTGTGCTGTAAATCTCCCAACAGCCAAACGCAAAAGCAGCAAACATCTCGCTGTACGTCCCACATCCAAAGTGCCAAGAGAGAGCTTGCTCTCCCTGTCTTTGAGTACTGTTTTCACTGTCCCGGTTACCTCTTTGCTAACATTCTCTTCAGAGCTGCAGTGAAACCAGGAACCACGTGGAGAAGGCACCCACACTGAAAGTGCCTGGAAGGAACGTTTGGGCTTCTTCTCAGTGTCTCTGATATAGGGTTTCAAGGTCCCGGGAAAGTCTCTGCTAACACCGTGCAGAGCGCTGTGCCCAATCTACAGAAACGTCTTGCGGTATCTCCTACAGGGAAAGTGCCAGGAGGGAATTGTGGAGCTTGTTCTCAGTGTCTCTGAGAATTGCTCTGATTATCCCTGTGACCTCTTTGCTAAGACTCTCCAGAGAGCCGTCCTCAAAACCAACACACATCTTGACATATCTCCCACATTGATCGCAGTGTCTCCAGAAACGGCATTCAATGAGCCAGGACCTTTTCTCCCTACACTGTCCATTGAGTTGTCCTCAAAACCAATATACATCCTGCTATATCTCCCACATGGAAAGTGCCAGGAGGGAGAAGTGGGGATTATGTTTAGACTTTCTCGGAACTGCTTCAAATCAACTAGATATCTTTGTGCTGTAAATCTCCCAACAGCCAAACGCAAAAGCAGCAAACATCTCGCTGTACGTCCCACATCCAAAGTGCCAAGAGAGAGCTTGCTCTCCCTGTCTTTGAGTACTGTTTGCACTGTCCCGGTTACCTCTTTGCTAACATTCTCTTCAGAGCTGCAGTGAAACCAGGAACCGCGTGGAGAAGGCACCCACACTGAAAGTGCCTGGAGGGAACATTGGGGCTTCTTCTCAGTGTCTCTGACATAGGGTTTCACTGTCCCGGGAAAGTCTCTGCTAACACCGTGCAGAGCGCTGTGCCCAATATACAGAAACGTCTTGCGGTATCTCCTACAGGGAAAGTGCCAGGAGGGAATTGTGGAGCTTGTTCTCAGTGTCTCTGAGAATTGCTCTGATTATCCCTGTGACCTCTTTGCTAAGACTCTCCAGAGAGCCGTCCTCAAAACAAACACACATCTTGACATATCTCCCACATTGATCGCAGTGTCTCCAGAAACGGCATTCAAGGAGCCAGGACCTTTTCTCCCTACACTGTCCATTGAGTTGTCCTCAAAACCAATATACATCCTGCTATATCTCCCACATGGAAAGTGCCAGGAGGGAGAAGTGGGGATTATGTTTAGACTTTCTCGGAACTGCTTCAAATCAACTAGATATCTTTGTGCTGTAAATCTCCCAACAGCCAAACGCAAAAGCAGCAAACATCTCGCTGTACGTCCCACATCCAAAGTGCCAAGAGAGAGCTTGCTCTCCCTGTCTTTGAGTACTGTTTTCACTGTCCCGGTTACCTCTTTGCTAACATTCTCTTCAGAGCTGCAGTGAAACCAGGAACCGCGTGGAGAAGGCACCCACACTGAAAGTGCCTGGAGGGAACATTGGGGCTTCTTCTCAGTGTCTCTGACATAGGGTTTCACTGTCCCGGGAAAGTCTCTGCTAACACCGTGCAGAGCGCTGTGCCCAATATACAGAAACGTCTTGCGGTATCTCCTACAGGGAAAGTGCCAGGAGGGAATTGTGGAGCTTGTTCTCAGTGTCTCTGAGAATTGCTCTGATTATCCCTGTGACCTCTTTGCTAAGACTCTCCAGAGAGCCGTCCTCAAAACAAACACACATCTTGACATATCTCCCACATTGATCGCAGTGTCTCCAGAAACGGCATTCAAGGAGCCAGGACCTTTTCTCCCTACACTGTCCATTGAGTTGTCCTCAAAACCAATATACATCCTGCTATATCTCCCACATGGAAAGTGCCAGGAGGGAGAAGTGGGGATTATGTTTAGACTTTCTCGGAACTGCTTCAAATCAACTAGATATCTTTGTGCTGTAAATCTCCCAACAGCCAAACACAAAAGCAGCAAACATCTCACTGTACGTCCCACATCCAAAGTGCCAAGAGAGAGCTTGCTCTCCCTGTCTTTGAGTACTGTTTTCACTGTCCCGGTTACCTCTTTGCTAACATTCTCTTCAGAGCTGCAGTGAAACCAGGAACCGCGTGGAGAAGGCACCCACACTGAAAGTGCCTGGAGGGAACATTGGGGCTTCTTCTCAGTGTCTCTGACATAGGGTTTCACTGTCCCGGGAAAGTCTCTGCTAACACCGTGCAGAGCGCTGTGCCCAATATACAGAAACGTCTTGCAGTATCTCCTACAGGGAAAGTGCCAGGAGGGAATTGTGGAGCTTGTTCTCAGTGTCTCTGAGAATTGCTCTGATTATCCCTGTGACCTCTTTGCTAAGACTCTCCAGAGAGCCGTCCTCAAAACCAACACACGTCTTGACATATCTCCCACATTGATCGCAGTGTCTCCAGAAAGGGCATTCAAGGAGCCAGGACCTTTTCTCCCTACACTGTCCATTGAGTTGTCCTCAAAACCAATATACATCCTGCTATATCTCCCACATGGAAAGTGCCAGGAGGGAGAAGTGGGGATTATGTTTAGACTTTCTCGGAACTGCTTCAAATCAACTAGATATCTTTGTGCTGTAAATCTCCCAACAGCCAAACGCAAAAGCAGCAAACATCTCGCTGTACGTCCCACATCCAAAGTGCCAAGAGAGAGCTTGCTCTCCCTGTCTTTGAGTACTGTTTTCACTGTCCCGGTTACCTCTTTGCTAACATTCTCTTCAGAGCTGCAGTGAAACCAGGAACCACGTGGAGAAGGCACCCACACTGAAAGTGCCTGGAAGGAACGTTTGGGCTTCTTCTCAGTGTCTCTGATATAGGGTTTCAAGGTCCCGGGAAAGTCTCTGCTAACACCGTGCAGAGCGCTGTGCCCAATCTACAGAAACGTCTTGCGGTATCTCCTACAGGGAAAGTGCCAGGAGGGAATTGTGGAGCTTGTTCTCAGTGTCTCTGAGAATTGCTCTGATTATCCCTGTGACCTCTTTGCTAAGACTCTCCAGAGAGCCGTCCTCAAAACCAACACACGTCTTGACATATCTCCCACATTGATCGCAGTGTCTCCAGAAACGGCATTCAAGGAGCCAGGACCTTTTCTCCCTACACTGTCCATTGAGTTGTCCTCAAAACCAATATACATCCTGCTATATCTCCCACATGGAAAGTGCCAGGAGGGAGAAGTGGGGATTATGTTTAGACTTTCTCGGAACTGCTTCAAATCAACTAGATATCTTTGTGCTGTAAATCTCCCAACAGCCAAACGCAAAAGCAGCAAACATCTCGCTGTACGTCCCACATCCAAAGTGCCAAGAGAGAGCTTGCTCTCCCTGTCTTTGAGTACTGTTTGCACTGTCCCGGTTACCTCTTTGCTAACATTCTCTTCAGAGCTGCAGTGAAACCAGGAACCGCGTGGAGAAGGCACCCACACTGAAAGTGCCTGGAGGGAACATTGGGGCTTCTTCTCAGTGTCTCTGACATAGGGTTTCACTGTCCCGGGAAAGTCTCTGCTAACACCGTGCAGAGCGCTGTGCCCAATATACAGAAACGTCTTGCGGTATCTCCTACAGGGAAAGTGCCAGGAGGGAATTGTGGAGCTTGTTCTCAGTGTCTCTGAGAATTGCTCTGATTATCCCTGTGACCTCTTTGCTAAGACTCTCCAGAGAGCCGTCCTCAAAACAAACACACATCTTGACATATCTCCCACATTGATCGCAGTGTCTCCAGAAACGGCATTCAAGGAGCCAGGACCTTTTCTCCCTACACTGTCCATTGAGTTGTCCTCAAAACCAATATACATCCTGCTATATCTCCCACATGGAAAGTGCCAGGAGGGAGAAGTGGGGATTATGTTTAGACTTTCTCGGAACTGCTTCAAATCAACTAGATATCTTTGTGCTGTAAATCTCCCAACAGCCAAACGCAAAAGCAGCAAACATCTCGCTGTACGTCCCACATCCAAAGTGCCAAGAGAGAGCTTGCTCTCCCTGTCTTTGAGTACTGTTTTCACTGTCCCGGTTACCTCTTTGCTAACATTCTCTTCAGAGCTGCAGTGAAACCAGGAACCGCGTGGAGAAGGCACCCACACTGAAAGTGCCTGGAGGGAACATTGGGGCTTCTTCTCAGTGTCTCTGACATAGGGTTTCACTGTCCCGGGAAAGTCTCTGCTAACACCGTGCAGAGCGCTGTGCCCAATATACAGAAACGTCTTGCGGTATCTCCTACAGGGAAAGTGCCAGGAGGGAATTGTGGAGCTTGTTCTCAGTGTCTCTGAGAATTGCTCTGATTATCCCTGTGACCTCTTTGCTAAGACTCTCCAGAGAGCCGTCCTCAAAACAAACACACATCTTGACATATCTCCCACATTGATCGCAGTGTCTCCAGAAACGGCATTCAAGGAGCCAGGACCTTTTCTCCCTACACTGTCCATTGAGTTGTCCTCAAAACCAATATACATCCTGCTATATCTCCCACATGGAAAGTGCCAGGAGGGAGAAGTGGGGATTATGTTTAGACTTTCTCGGAACTGCTTCAAATCAACTAGATATCTTTGTGCTGTAAATCTCCCAACAGCCAAACGCAAAAGCAGCAAACATCTCGCTGTACATCCCACATCCAAAGTGCCAAGAGAGAGCTTGCTCTCCCTGTCTTTGAGTACTGTTTTCACTGTCCCGGTTACCTCTTTGCTAACATTCTCTTCAGAGCTGCAGTGAAACCAGGAACCGCGTGGAGAAGGCACCCACACTGAAAGTGCCTGGAGGGAACATTGGGGCTTCTTCTCAGTGTCTCTGACATAGGGTTTCACTGTCCCGGGAAAGTCTCTGCTAACACCGTGCAGAGCGCTGTGCCCAATATACAGAAACGTCTTGCAGTATCTCCTACAGGGAAAGTGCCAGGAGGGAATTGTGGAGCTTGTTCTCAGTGTCTCTGAGAATTGCTCTGATTATCCCTGTGACCTCTTTGCTAAGACTCTCCAGAGAGCCGTCCTCAAAACCAACACACGTCTTGACATATCTCCCACATTGATCGCAGTGTCTCCAGAAAGGGCATTCAAGGAGCCAGGACCTTTTCTCCCTACACTGTCCATTGAGTTGTCCTCAAAACCAATATACATCCTGCTATATCTCCCACATGGAAAGTGCCAGGAGGGAGAAGTGGGGATTATGTTTAGACTTTCTCGGAACTGCTTCAAATCAACTAGATATCTTTGTGCTGTAAATCTCCCAACAGCC
This sequence comes from Chroicocephalus ridibundus, assembly GCF_963924245.1. Lineage (NCBI taxonomy): Eukaryota > Metazoa > Chordata > Aves > Charadriiformes > Laridae > Chroicocephalus > Chroicocephalus ridibundus. Next base: position 190,505 of record NW_026961681.1, read on the forward strand.
AAACACAAAAGCAGCAAACATCTCACTGTACGTCCCACATCCAAAGTGCCAAGAGAGAGCTTGCTCTCCCTGTCTTTGAGTACTGTTTTCACTGTCCCGGTTACCTCTTTGCTAACATTCTCTTCAGAGCTGCAGTGAAACCAGGAACCGCGTGGAGAAGGCACCCACACTGAAAGTGCCTGGAGGGAACATTGGGGCTTCTTCTCAGTGTCTCTGACATAGGGTTTCACTGTCCCGGGAAAGTCTCTGCTAACACCGTGCAGAGCGCTGTGCCCAATATACAGAAACGTCTTGCGGTATCTCCTACAGGGAAAGTGCCAGGAGGGAATTGTGGAGCTTGTTCTCAGTGTCTCTGAGAATTGCTCTGATTATCCCTGTGACCTCTTTGCTAAGACTCTCCAGAGAGCCGTCCTCAAAACAAACACACATCTTGACATATCTCCCACATTGATCGCAGTGTCTCCAGAAACGGCATTCAAGGAGCCAGGACCTTTTCTCCCTACACTGTCCATTGAGTTGTCCTCAAAACCAATATACATCCTGCTATATCTCCCACATGGAAAGTGCCAGGAGGGAGAAGTGGGGATTATGTTTAGACTTTCTCGGAACTGCTTCAAATCAACTAGATATCTTTGTGCTGTAAATCTCCCAACAGCCAAACGCAAAAGCAGCAAACATCTCGCTGTACGTCCCACATCCAAAGTGCCAAGAGAGAGCTTGCTCTCCCTGTCTTTGAGTACTGTTTTCACTGTCCCGGTTACCTCTTTGCTAACATTCTCTTCAGAGCTGCAGTGAAACCAGGAACCGCGTGGAGAAGGCACCCACACTGAAAGTGCCTGGAGGGAACATTGGGGCTTCTTCTCAGTGTCTCTGACATAGGGTTTCACTGTCCCGGGAAAGTCTCTGCTAACACCGTGCAGAGCGCTGTGCCCAATATACAGAAACGTCTTGCGGTATCTCCTACAGGGAAAGTGCCAGGAGGGAATTGTGGAGCTTGTTCTCAGTGTCTCTGAGAATTGCTCTGATTATCCCTGTGACCTCTTTGCTAAGACTCTCCAGAGAGCCGTCCTCAAAACCAACACACATCTTGACATATCTCCCACATTGATCGCAGTGTCTCCAGAAACGGCATTCAAGGAGCCAGGACCTTTTCTCCCTACACTGTCCATTGAGTTGTCCTCAAAACCAATATACATCCTGCTATATCTCCCACATGGAAAGTGCCAGGAGGGAGAAGTGGGGATTATGTTTAGACTTTCTCGGAACTGCTTCAAATCAACTAGATATCTTTGTGCTGTAAATCTCCCAACAGCCAAACGCAAAAGCAGCAAACATCTCGCTGTACGTCCCACATCCAAAGTGCCAAGAGAGAGCTTGCTCTCCCTGTCTTTGAGTACTGTTTTCACTGTCCCGGTTACCTCTTTGCTAACATTCTCTTCAGAGCTGCAGTGAAACCAGGAACCGCGTGGAGAAGGCACCCACACTGAAAGTGCCTGGAGGGAACATTGGGGCTTCTTCTCAGTGTCTCTGACATAGGGTTTCACTGTCCCGGGAAAGTCTCTGCTAACACCGTGCAGAGCGCTGTGCCCAATATACAGAAACGTCTTGCGGTATCTCCTACAGGGAAAGTGCCAGGAGGGAATTGTGGAGCTTGTTCTCAGTGTCTCTGAGAATTGCTCTGATTATCCCTGTGACCTCTTTGCTAAGACTCTCCAGAGAGCCGTCCTCAAAACCAACACACATCTTGACATATCTCCCACATTGATCGCAGTGTCTCCAGAAACGGCATTCAATGAGCCAGGACCTTTTCTCCCTACACTGTCCATTGAGTTGTCCTCAAAACCAATATACATCCTGCTATATCTCCCACATGGAAAGTGCCAGGAGGGAGAAGTGGGGATTATGTTTAGACTTTCTCGGAACTGCTTCAAATCAACTAGATATCTTTGTGCTGTAAATCTCCCAACAGCCAAACGCAAAAGCAGCAAACATCTCGCTGTACGTCCCACATCCAAAGTGCCAAGAGAGAGCTTGCTCTCCCTGTCTTTGAGTACTGTTTTCACTGTCCCGGTTACCTCTTTGCTAACATTCTCTTCAGAGCTGCAGTGAAACCAGGAACCGCGTGGAGAAGGCACCCACACTGAAAGTGCCTGGAGGGAACATTGGGGCTTCTTCTCAGTGTCTCTGACATAGGGTTTCACTGTCCCGGGAAAGTCTCTGCTAACACCGTGCAGAGCGCTGTGCCCAATATACAGAAACGTCTTGCGGTATCTCCTACAGGGAAAGTGCCAGGAGGGAATTGTGGAGCTTGTTCTCAGTGTCTCTGAGAATTGCTCTGATTATCCCTGTGACCTCTTTGCTAAGACTCTCCAGAGAGCCGTCCTCAAAACCAACACACGTCTTGACATATCTCCCACATTGATCGCAGTGTCTCCAGAAACGGCATTCAAGGAGCCAGGACCTTTTCTCCCTACACTGTCCATTGAGTTGTCCTCAAAACCAATATACATCCTGCTATATCTCCCACATGGAAAGTGCCAGGAGGGAGAAGTGGGGATTATGTTTAGACTTTCTCGGAACTGCTTCAAATCAACTAGATATCTTTGTGCTGTAAATCTCCCAACAGCCAAACACAAAAGCAGCAAACATCTCACTGTACGTCCCACATCCAAAGTGCCAAGAGAGAGCTTGCTCTCCCTGTCTTTGAGTACTGTTTTCACTGTCCCGGTTACCTCTTTGCTAACATTCTCTTCAGAGCTGCAGTGAAACCAGGAACCGCGTGGAGAAGGCACCCACACTGAAAGTGCCTGGAGGGAACATTGGGGCTTCTTCTCAGTGTCTCTGACATAGGGTTTCACTGTCCCGGGAAAGTCTCTGCTAACACCGTGCAGAGCGCTGTGCCCAATATACAGAAACGTCTTGCGGTATCTCCTACAGGGAAAGTGCCAGGAGGGAATTGTGGAGCTTGTTCTCAGTGTCTCTGAGAATTGCTCTGATTATCCCTGTGACCTCTTTGCTAAGACTCTCCAGAGAGCCGTCCTCAAAACCAACACACGTCTTGACATATCTCCCACATTGATCGCAGTGTCTCCAGAAACGGCATTCAAGGAGCCAGGACCTTTTCTCCCTACACTGTCCATTGAGTTGTCCTCAAAACCAATATACATCCTGCTATATCTCCCACATGGAAAGTGCCAGGAGGGAGAAGTGGGGATTATGTTTAGACTTTCTCGGAACTGCTTCAAATCAACTAGATATCTTTGTGCTGTAAATCTCCCAACAGCCAAACGCAAAAGCAGCAAACATCTCGCTGTACGTCCCACATCCAAAGTGCCAAGAGAGAGCTTGCTCTCCCTGTCTTTGAGTACTGTTTTCACTGTCCCGGTTACCTCTTTGCTAACATTCTCTTCAGAGCTGCAGTGAAACCAGGAACCGCGTGGAGAAGGCACCCACACTGAAAGTGCCTGGAGGGAACATTGGGGCTTCTTCTCAGTGTCTCTGACATAGGGTTTCACTGTCCCGGGAAAGTCTCTGCTAACACCGTGCAGAGCGCTGTGCCCAATATACAGAAACGTCTTGCGGTATCTCCTACAGGGAAAGTGCCAGGAGGGAATTGTGGAGCTTGTTCTCAGTGTCTCTGAGAATTGCTCTGATTATCCCTGTGACCTCTTTGCTAAGACTCTCCAGAGAGCCGTCCTCAAAACCAACACACGTCTTGACATATCTCCCACATTGATCGCAGTGTCTCCAGAAACGGCATTCAAGGAGCCAGGACCTTTTCTCCCTACACTGTCCATTGAGTTGTCCTCAAAACCAATATACATCCTGCTATATCTCCCACATGGAAAGTGCCAGGAGGGAGAAGTGGGGATTATGTTTAGACTTTCTCGGAACTGCTTCAAATCAACTAGATATCTTTGTGCTGTAAATCTCCCAACAGCCAAACACAAAAGCAGCAAACATCTCACTGTACGTCCCACATCCAAAGTGCCAAGAGAGAGCTTGCTCTCCCTGTCTTTGAGTACTGTTTTCACTGTCCCGGTTACCTCTTTGCTAACATTCTCTTCAGAGCTGCAGTGAAACCAGGAACCGCGTGGAGAAGGCACCCACACTGAAAGTGCCTGGAGGGAACATTGGGGCTTCTTCTCAGTGTCTCTGACATAGGGTTTCACTGTCCCGGGAAAGTCTCTGCTAACACCGTGCAGAGCGCTGTGCCCAATATACAGAAACGTCTTGCGGTATCTCCTACAGGGAAAGTGCCAGGAGGGAATTGTGGAGCTTGTTCTCAGTGTCTCTGAGAATTGCTCTGATTATCCCTGTGACCTCTTTGCTAAGACTCTCCAGAGAGCCGTCCTCAAAACCAACACACGTCTTGACATATCTCCCACATTGATCGCAGTGTCTCCAGAAACGGCATTCAAGGAGCCAGGACCTTTTCTCCCTACACTGTCCATTGAGTTGTCCTCAAAACCAATATACATCCTGCTATATCTCCCACATGGAAAGTGCCAGGAGGGAGAAGTGGGGATTATGTTTAGACTTTCTCGGAACTGCTTCAAATCAACTAGATATCTTTGTGCTGTAAATCTCCCAACAGCCAAACGCAAAAGCAGCAAACATCTCGCTGTACGTCCCACATCCAAAGTGCCAAGAGAGAGCTTGCTCTCCCTGTCTTTGAGTACTGTTTTCACTGTCCCGGTTACCTCTTTGCTAACATTCTCTTCAGAGCTGCAGTGAAACCAGGTACCGCGTGGAGAAGGCACCCACACTGAAAGTGCCTGGAGGGAACATTGGGGCTTCTTCTCAGTGTCTCTGACATAGGGTTTCACTGTCCCGGGAAAGTCTCTGCTAACACCGTGCAGAGCGCTGTGCCCAATATACAGAAACGTCTTGCGGTATCTCCTACAGGGAAAGTGCCAGGAGGGAATTGTGGAGCTTGTTCTCAGTGTCTCTGAGAATTGCTCTGATTATCCCTGTGACCTCTTTGCTAAGACTCTCCAGAGAGCCGTCCTCAAAACCAACACACATCTTGACATATCTCCCACATTGATCGCAGTGTCTCCAGAAACGGCATTCAATGAGCCAGGACCTTTTCTCCCTACACTGTCCATTGAGTTGTCCTCAAAACCAATATACATCCTGCTATATCTCCCACATGGAAAGTGCCAGGAGGGAGAAGTGGGGATTATGTTTAGACTTTCTCGGAACTGCTTCAAATCAACTAGATATCTTTGTGCTGTAAATCTCCCAACAGCCAAACGCAAAAGCAGCAAACATCTCGCTGTACGTCCCACATCCAAAGTGCCAAGAGAGAGCTTGCTCTCCCTGTCTTTGAGTACTGTTTTCACTGTCCCGGTTACCTCTTTGCTAACATTCTCTTCAGAGCTGCAGTGAAACCAGGAACCGCGTGGAGAAGGCACCCACACTGAAAGTGCCTGGAGGGAACATTGGGGCTTCTTCTCAGTGTCTCTGACATAGGGTTTCACTGTCCCGGGAAAGTCTCTGCTAACACCGTGCAGAGCGCTGTGCCCAATATACAGAAACGTCTTGCGGTATCTCCTACAGGGAAAGTGCCAGGAGGGAATTGTGGAGCTTGTTCTCAGTGTCTCTGAGAATTGCTCTGATTATCCCTGTGACCTCTTTGCTAAGACTCTCCAGAGAGCCGTCCTCAAAACCAACACACGTCTTGACATATCTCCCACATTGATCGCAGTGTCTCCAGAAACGGCATTCAAGGAGCCAGGACCTTTTCTCCCTACACTGTCCATTGAGTTGTCCTCAAAACCAATATACATCCTGCTATATCTCCCACATGGAAAGTGCCAGGAGGGAGAAGTGGGGATTATGTTTAGACTTTCTCGGAACTGCTTCAAATCAACTAGATATCTTTGTGCTGTAAATCTCCCAACAGCCAAACACAAAAGCAGCAAACATCTCACTGTACGTCCCACATCCAAAGTGCCAAGAGAGAGCTTGCTCTCCCTGTCTTTGAGTACTGTTTTCACTGTCCCGGTTACCTCTTTGCTAACATTCTCTTCAGAGCTGCAGTGAAACCAGGAACCGCGTGGAGAAGGCACCCACACTGAAAGTGCCTGGAGGGAACATTGGGGCTTCTTCTCAGTGTCTCTGACATAGGGTTTCACTGTCCCGGGAAAGTCTCTGCTAACACCGTGCAGAGCGCTGTGCCCAATATACAGAAACGTCTTGCGGTATCTCCTACAGGGAAAGTGCCAGGAGGGAATTGTGGAGCTTGTTCTCAGTGTCTCTGAGAATTGCTCTGATTATCCCTGTGACCTCTTTGCTAAGACTCTCCAGAGAGCCGTCCTCAAAACCAACACACGTCTTGACATATCTCCCACATTGATCGCAGTGTCTCCAGAAACGGCATTCAAGGAGCCAGGACCTTTTCTCCCTACACTGTCCATTGAGTTGTCCTCAAAACCAATATACATCCTGCTATATCTCCCACATGGAAAGTGCCAGGAGGGAGAAGTGGGGATTATGTTTAGACTTTCTCGGAACTGCTTCAAATCAACTAGATATCTTTGTGCTGTAAATCTCCCAACAGCCAAACGCAAAAGCAGCAAACATCTCGCTGTACGTCCCACATCCAAAGTGCCAAGAGAGAGCTTGCTCTCCCTGTCTTTGAGTACTGTTTTCACTGTCCCGGTTACCTCTTTGCTAACATTCTCTTCAGAGCTGCAGTGAAACCAGGTACCGCGTGGAGAAGGCACCCACACTGAAAGTGCCTGGAGGGAACATTGGGGCTTCTTCTCAGTGTCTCTGACATAGGGTTTCACTGTCCCGGGAAAGTCTCTGCTAACACCGTGCAGAGCGCTGTGCCCAATATACAGAAACGTCTTGCGGTATCTCCTACAGGGAAAGTGCCAGGAGGGAATTGTGGAGCTTGTTCTCAGTGTCTCTGAGAATTGCTCTGATTATCCCTGTGACCTCTTTGCTAAGACTCTCCAGAGAGCCGTCCTCAAAACCAACACACATCTTGACATATCTCCCACATTGATCGCAGTGTCTCCAGAAACGGCATTCAATGAGCCAGGACCTTTTCTCCCTACACTGTCCATTGAGTTGTCCTCAAAACCAATATACATCCTGCTATATCTCCCACATGGAAAGTGCCAGGAGGGAGAAGTGGGGATTATGTTTAGACTTTCTCGGAACTGCTTCAAATCAACTAGATATCTTTGTGCTGTAAATCTCCCAACAGCCAAACGCAAAAGCAGCAAACATCTCGCTGTACGTCCCACATCCAAAGTGCCAAGAGAGAGCTTGCTCTCCCTGTCTTTGAGTACTGTTTTCACTGTCCCGGTTACCTCTTTGCTAACATTCTCTTCAGAGCTGCAGTGAAACCAGGAACCGCGTGGAGAAGGCACCCACACTGAAAGTGCCTGGAGGGAACATTGGGGCTTCTTCTCAGTGTCTCTGACATAGGGTTTCACTGTCCCGGGAAAGTCTCTGCTAACACCGTGCAGAGCGCTGTGCCCAATATACAGAAACGTCTTGCGGTATCTCCTACAGGGAAAGTGCCAGGAGGGAATTGTGGAGCTTGTTCTCAGTGTCTCTGAGAATTGCTCTGATTATCCCTGTGACCTCTTTGCTAAGACTCTCCAGAGAGCCGTCCTCAAAACCAACACACGTCTTGACATATCTCCCACATTGATCGCAGTGTCTCCAGAAACGGCATTCAAGGAGCCAGGACCTTTTCTCCCTACACTGTCCATTGAGTTGTCCTCAAAACCAATATACATCCTGCTATATCTCCCACATGGAAAGTGCCAGGAGGGAGAAGTGGGGATTATGTTTAGACTTTCTTGGAACTGCTTCAAATCAACTAGATATCTTTGTGCTGTAAATCTCCCAACAGCCAAACGCAAAAGCAGCAAACATCTCGCTGTACATCCCACATCCAAAGTGCCAAGAGAGAGCTTGCTCTCCCTGTCTTTGAGTACTGTTTTCACTGTCCCGGTTACCTCTTTGCTAACATTCTCTTCAGAGCTGCAGTGAAACCAGGAACCACGTGGAGAAGGCACCCACACTGAAAGTGCCTGGAAGGAACGTTTGGGCTTCTTCTCAGTGTCTCTGATATAGGGTTTCAAGGTCCCGGGAAAGTCTCTGCTAACACCGTGCAGAGCGCTGTGCCCAATCTACAGAAACGTCTTGCGGTATCTCCTACAGGGAAAGTGCCAGGAGGGAATTGTGGAGCTTGTTCTCAGTGTCTCTGAGAATTGCTCTGATTATCCCTGTGACCTCTTTGCTAAGACTCTCCAGAGAGCCGTCCTCAAAACCAACACACATCTTGACATATCTCCCACATTGATCGCAGTGTCTCCAGAAACGGCATTCAAGGAGCCAGGACCTTTTCTCCCTACACTGTCCATTGAGTTGTCCTCAAAACCAATATACATCCTGCTATATCTCCCACATGGAAAGTGCCAGGAGGGAGAAGTGGGGATTATGTTTAGACTTTCTCGGAACTGCTTCAAATCAACTAGATATCTTTGTGCTGTAAATCTCCCAACAGCCAAACGCAAAAGCAGCAAACATCTCGCTGTACATCCCACATCCAAAGTGCCAAGAGAGAGCTTGCTCTCCCTGTCTTTGAGTACTGTTTTCACTGTCCCGGTTACCTCTTTGCTAACATTCTCTTCAGAGCTGCAGTGAAACCAGGAACCGCGTGGAGAAGGCACCCACACTGAAAGTGCCTGGAGGGAACACTGGGGCTTCTTCTCAGTGTCTCTGACATAGGGTTTCACTGTCCCGGGAAAGTCTCTGCTAACACCGTGCAGAGCGCTGTGCCCAATATACAGAAACGTCTTGCAGTATCTCCTACAGGGAAAGTGCCAGGAGGGAATTGTGGAGCTTGTTCTCAGTGTCTCTGAGAATTGCTCTGATTATCCCTGTGACCTCTTTGCTAAGACTCTCCAGAGAGCCGTCCTCAAAACCAACACACGTCTTGACATATCTCCCACATTGATCGCAGTGTCTCCAGAAAGGGCATTCAAGGAGCCAGGACCTTTTCTCCCTACACTGTCCATTGAGTTGTCCTCAAAACCAATATACATCCTGCTATATCTCCCACATGGAAAGTGCCAGGAGGGAGAAGTGGGGATTATGTTTAGACTTTCTCGGAACTGCTTCAAATCAACTAGATATCTTTGTGCTGTAAATCTCCCAACAGCCAAACACAAAAGCAGCAAACATCTCACTGTACGTCCCACATCCAAAGTGCCAAGAGAGAGCTTGCTCTCCCTGTCTTTGAGTACTGTTTTCACTGTCCCGGTTACCTCTTTGCTAACATTCTCTTCAGAGCTGCAGTGAAACCAGGAACCGCGTGGAGAAGGCACCCACACTGAAAGTGCCTGGAGGGAACATTGGGGCTTCTTCTCAGTGTCTCTGACATAGGGTTTCACTGTCCCGGGAAAGTCTCTGCTAACACCGTGCAGAGCGCTGTGCCCAATATACAGAAACGTCTTGCGGTATCTCCTACAGGGAAAGTGCCAGGAGGGAATTGTGGAGCTTGTTCTCAGTGTCTCTGAGAATTGCTCTGATTATCCCTGTGACCTCTTTGCTAAGACTCTCCAGAGAGCCGTCCTCAAAACCAACACACGTCTTGACATATCTCCCACATTGATCGCAGTGTCTCCAGAAACGGCATTCAAGGAGCCAGGACCTTTTCTCCCTACACTGTCCATTGAGTTGTCCTCAAAACCAATATACATCCTGCTATATCTCCCACATGGAAAGTGCCAGGAGGGAGAAGTGGGGATTATGTTTAGACTTTCTCGGAACTGCTTCAAATCAACTAGATATCTTTGTGCTGTAAATCTCCCAACAGCCAAACGCAAAAGCAGCAAACATCTCGCTGTACGTCCCACATCCAAAGTGCCAAGAGAGAGCTTGCTCTCCCTGTCTTTGAGTACTGTTTTCACTGTCCCGGTTACCTCTTTGCTAACATTCTCTTCAGAGCTGCAGTGAAACCAGGTACCGCGTGGAGAAGGCACCCACACTGAAAGTGCCTGGAGGGAACATTGGGGCTTCTTCTCAGTGTCTCTGACATAGGGTTTCACTGTCCCGGGAAAGTCTCTGCTAACACCGTGCAGAGCGCTGTGCCCAATATACAGAAACGTCTTGCGGTATCTCCTACAGGGAAAGTGCCAGGAGGGAATTGTGGAGCTTGTTCTCAGTGTCTCTGAGAATTGCTCTGATTATCCCTGTGACCTCTTTGCTAAGACTCTCCAGAGAGCCGTCCTCAAAACCAACACACATCTTGACATATCTCCCACATTGATCGCAGTGTCTCCAGAAACGGCATTCAATGAGCCAGGACCTTTTCTCCCTACACTGTCCATTGAGTTGTCCTCAAAACCAATATACATCCTGCTATATCTCCCACATGGAAAGTGCCAGGAGGGAGAAGTGGGGATTATGTTTAGACTTTCTCGGAACTGCTTCAAATCAACTAGATATCTTTGTGCTGTAAATCTCCCAACAGCCAAACGCAAAAGCAGCAAACATCTCGCTGTACGTCCCACATCCAAAGTGCCAAGAGAGAGCTTGCTCTCCCTGTCTTTGAGTACTGTTTTCACTGTCCCGGTTACCTCTTTGCTAACATTCTCTTCAGAGCTGCAGTGAAACCAGGAACCGCGTGGAGAAGGCACCCACACTGAAAGTGCCTGGAGGGAACATTGGGGCTTCTTCTCAGTGTCTCTGACATAGGGTTTCACTGTCCCGGGAAAGTCTCTGCTAACACCGTGCAGAGCGCTGTGCCCAATATACAGAAACGTCTTGCGGTATCTCCTACAGGGAAAGTGCCAGGAGGGAATTGTGGAGCTTGTTCTCAGTGTCTCTGAGAATTGCTCTGATTATCCCTGTGACCTCTTTGCTAAGACTCTCCAGAGAGCCGTCCTCAAAACCAACACACATCTTGACATATCTCCCACATTGATCGCAGTGTCTCCAGAAACGGCATTCAAGGAGCCAGGACCTTTTCTCCCTACACTGTCCATTGAGTTGTCCTCAAAACCAATATACATCCTGCTATATCTCCCACATGGAAAGTGCCAGGAGGGAGAAGTGGGGATTATGTTTAGACTTTCTCGGAACTGCTTCAAATCAACTAGATATCTTTGTGCTGTAAATCTCCCAACAGCCAAACGCAAAAGCAGCAAACATCTCGCTGTACATCCCACATCCAAAGTGCCAAGAGAGAGCTTGCTCTCCCTGTCTTTGAGTACTGTTTTCACTGTCCCGGTTACCTCTTTGCTAACATTCTCTTCAGAGCTGCAGTGAAACCAGGAACCACGTGGAGAAGGCACCCACACTGAAAGTGCCTGGAAGGAACGTTTGGGCTTCTTCTCAGTGTCTCTGATATAGGGTTTCAAGGTCCCGGGAAAGTCTCTGCTAACACCGTGCAGAGCGCTGTGCCCAATATACAGAAACGTCTTGCGGTATCTCCTACAGGGAAAGTGCCAGGAGGGAATTGTGGAGCTTGTTCTCAGTGTCTCTGAGAATTGCTCTGATTATCCCTGTGACCTCTTTGCTAAGACTCTCCAGAGAGCCGTCCTCAAAACCAACACACATCTTGACATATCTCCCACATTGATCGCAGTGTCTCCAGAAACGGCATTCAATGAGCCAGGACCTTTTCTCCCTACACTGTCCATTGAGTTGTCCTCAAAACCAATATACATCCTGCTATATCTCCCACATGGAAAGTGCCAGGAGGGAGAAGTGGGGATTATGTTTAGACTTTCTCGGAACTGCTTCAAATCAACTAGATATCTTTGTGCTGTAAATCTCCCAACAGCCAAACGCAAAAGCAGCAAACATCTCGCTGTACGTCCCACATCCAAAGTGCCAAGAGAGAGCTTGCTCTCCCTGTCTTTGAGTACTGTTTTCACTGTCCCGGTTACCTCTTTGCTAACATTCTCTTCAGAGCTGCAGTGAAACCAGGAACCGCGTGGAGAAGGCACCCACACTGAAAGTGCCTGGAGGGAACATTGGGGCTTCTTCTCAGTGTCTCTGACATAGGGTTTCACTGTCCCGGGAAAGTCTCTGCTAACACCGTGCAGAGCGCTGTGCCCAATATACAGAAACGTCTTGCGGTATCTCCTACAGGGAAAGTGCCAGGAGGGAATTGTGGAGCTTGTTCTCAGTGTCTCTGAGAATTGCTCTGATTATCCCTGTGACCTCTTTGCTAAGACTCTCCAGAGAGCCGTCCTCAAAACCAACACACGTCTTGACATATCTCCCACATTGATCGCAGTGTCTCCAGAAACGGCATTCAAGGAGCCAGGACCTTTTCTCCCTACACTGTCCATTGAGTTGTCCTCAAAACCAATATACATCCTGCTATATCTCCCACATGGAAAGTGCCAGGAGGGAGAAGTGGGGATTATGTTTAGACTTTCTTGGAACTGCTTCAAATCAACTAGATATCTTTGTGCTGTAAATCTCCCAACAGCCAAACGCAAAAGCAGCAAACATCTCGCTGTACATCCCACATCCAAAGTGCCAAGAGAGAGCTTGCTCTCCCTGTCTTTGAGTACTGTTTTCACTGTCCCGGTTACCTCTTTGCTAACATTCTCTTCAGAGCTGCAGTGAAACCAGGAACCACGTGGAGAAGGCACCCACACTGAAAGTGCCTGGAAGGAACGTTTGGGCTTCTTCTCAGTGTCTCTGATATAGGGTTTCAAGGTCCCGGGAAAGTCTCTGCTAACACCGTGCAGAGCGCTGTGCCCAATCTACAGAAACGTCTTGCGGTATCTCCTACAGGGAAAGTGCCAGGAGGGAATTGTGGAGCTTGTTCTCAGTGTCTCTGAGAATTGCTCTGATTATCCCTGTGACCTCTTTGCTAAGACTCTCCAGAGAGCCGTCCTCAAAACCAACACACATCTTGACATATCTCCCACATTGATCGCAGTGTCTCCAGAAACGGCATTCAATGAGCCAGGACCTTTTCTCCCTACACTGTCCATTGAGTTGTCCTCAAAACCAATATACATCCTGCTATATCTCCCACATGGAAAGTGCCAGGAGGGAGAAGTGGGGATTATGTTTAGACTTTCTCGGAACTGCTTCAAATCAACTAGATATCTTTGTGCTGTAAATCTCCCAACAGCCAAACGCAAAAGCAGCAAACATCTCGCTGTACGTCCCACATCCAAAGTGCCAAGAGAGAGCTTGCTCTCCCTGTCTTTGAGTACTGTTTTCACTGTCCCGGTTACCTCTTTGCTAACATTCTCTTCAGAGCTGCAGTGAAACCAGGAACCGCGTGGAGAAGGCACCCACACTGAAAGTGCCTGGAGGGAACATTGGGGCTTCTTCTCAGTGTCTCTGACATAGGGTTTCACTGTCCCGGGAAAGTCTCTGCTAACACCGTGCAGAGCGCTGTGCCCAATATACAGAAACGTCTTGCGGTATCTCCTACAGGGAAAGTGCCAGGAGGGAATTGTGGAGCTTGTTCTCAGTGTCTCTGAGAATTGCTCTGATTATCCCTGTGACCTCTTTGCTAAGACTCTCCAGAGAGCCGTCCTCAAAACAAACACACATCTTGACATATCTCCCACATTGATCGCAGTGTCTCCAGAAACGGCATTCAAGGAGCCAGGACCTTTTCTCCCTACACTGTCCATTGAGTTGTCCTCAAAACCAATATACATCCTGCTATATCTCCCACATGGAAAGTGCCAGGAGGGAGAAGTGGGGATTATGTTTAGACTTTCTCGGAACTGCTTCAAATCAACTAGATATCTTTGTGCTGTAAATCTCCCAACAGCCAAACGCAAAAGCAGCAAACATCTCGCTGTACGTCCCACATCCAAAGTGCCAAGAGAGAGCTTGCTCTCCCTGTCTTTGAGTACTGTTTTCACTGTCCCGGTTACCTCTTTGCTAACATTCTCTTCAGAGCTGCAGTGAAACCAGGAACCGCGTGGAGAAGGCACCCACACTGAAAGTGCCTGGAGGGAACATTGGGGCTTCTTCTCAGTGTCTCTGACATAGGGTTTCACTGTCCCGGGAAAGTCTCTGCTAACACCGTGCAGAGCGCTGTGCCCAATATACAGAAACGTCTTGCGGTATCTCCTACAGGGAAAGTGCCAGGAGGGAATTGTGGAGCTTGTTCTCAGTGTCTCTGAGAATTGCTCTGATTATCCCTGTGACCTCTTTGCTAAGACTCTCCAGAGAGCCGTCCTCAAAACCAACACACGTCTTGACATATCTCCCACATTGATCGCAGTGTCTCCAGAAACGGCATTCAAGGAGCCAGGACCTTTTCTCCCTACACTGTCCATTGAGTTGTCCTCAAAACCAATATACATCCTGCTATATCTCCCACATGGAAAGTGCCAGGAGGGAGAAGTGGGGATTATGTTTAGACTTTCTCGGAACTGCTTCAAATCAACTAGATATCTTTGTGCTGTAAATCTCCCAACAGCCAAACGCAAAAGCAGCAAACATCTCGCTGTACATCCCACATCCAAAGTGCCAAGAGAGAGCTTGCTCTCCCTGTCTTTGAGTACTGTTTTCACTGTCCCGGTTACCTCTTTGCTAACATTCTCTTCAGAGCTGCAGTGAAACCAGGAACCGCGTGGAGAAGGCACCCACACTGAAAGTGCCTGGAGGGAACACTGGGGCTTCTTCTCAGTGTCTCTGACATAGGGTTTCACTGTCCCGGGAAAGTCTCTGCTAACACCGTGCAGAGCGCTGTGCCCAATATACAGAAACGTCTTGCAGTATCTCCTACAGGGAAAGTGCCAGGAGGGAATTGTGGAGCTTGTTCTCAGTGTCTCTGAGAATTGCTCTGATTATCCCTGTGACCTCTTTGCTAAGACTCTCCAGAGAGCCGTCCTCAAAACCAACACACGTCTTGACATATCTCCCACATTGATCGCAGTGTCTCCAGAAACGGCATTCAAGGAGCCAGGACCTTTTCTCCCTACACTGTCCATTGAGTTGTCCTCAAAACCAATATACATCCTGCTATATCTCCCACATGGAAAGTGCCAGGAGGGAGAAGTGGGGATTATGTTTAGACTTTCTCGGAACTGCTTCAAATCAACTAGATATCTTTGTGCTGTAAATCTCCCAACAGCCAAACGCAAAAGCAGCAAACATCTCGCTGTACGTCCCACATCCAAAGTGCCAAGAGAGAGCTTGCTCTCCCTGTCTTTGAGTACTGTTTTCACTGTCCCGGTTACCTCTTTGCTAACATTCTCTTCAGAGCTGCAGTGAAACCAGGTACCGCGTGGAGAAGGCACCCACACTGAAAGTGCCTGGAGGGAACATTGGGGCTTCTTCTCAGTGTCTCTGACATAGGGTTTCACTGTCCCGGGAAAGTCTCTGCTAACACCGTGCAGAGCGCTGTGCCCAATATACAGAAACGTCTTGCGGTATCTCCTACAAGGAAAGTGCCAGGAGGGAATTGTGGAGCTTGTTCTCAGTGTCTCTGAGAATTGCTCTGATTATCCCTGTGACCTCTTTGCTAAGACTCTCCAGAGAGCCGTCCTCAAAACCAACACACATCTTGACATATCTCCCACATTGATCGCAGTGTCTCCAGAAACGGCATTCAATGAGCCAGGACCTTTTCTCCCTACACTGTCCATTGAGTTGTCCTCAAAACCAATATACATCCTGCTATATCTCCCACATGGAAAGTGCCAGGAGGGAGAAGTGGGGATTATGTTTAGACTTTCTCGGAACTGCTTCAAATCAACTAGATATCTTTGTGCTGTAAATCTCCCAACAGCCAAACGCAAAAGCAGCAAACATCTCGCTGTACGTCCCACATCCAAAGTGCCAAGAGAGAGCTTGCTCTCCCTGTCTTTGAGTACTGTTTTCACTGTCCCGGTTACCTCTTTGCTAACATTCTCTTCAGAGCTGCAGTGAAACCAGGAACCGCGTGGAGAAGGCACCCACACTGAAAGTGCCTGGAGGGAACATTGGGGCTTCTTCTCAGTGTCTCTGACATAGGGTTTCACTGTCCCGGGAAAGTCTCTGCTAACACCGTGCAGAGCGCTGTGCCCAATATACAGAAACGTCTTGCGGTATCTCCTACAGGGAAAGTGCCAGGAGGGAATTGTGGAGCTTGTTCTCAGTGTCTCTGAGAATTGCTCTGATTATCCCTGTGACCTCTTTGCTAAGACTCTCCAGAGAGCCGTCCTCAAAACAAACACACATCTTGACATATCTCCCACATTGATCGCAGTGTCTCCAGAAACGGCATTCAAGGAGCCAGGACCTTTTCTCCCTACACTGTCCATTGAGTTGTCCTCAAAACCAATATACATCCTGCTATATCTCCCACATGGAAAGTGCCAGGAGGGAGAAGTGGGGATTATGTTTAGACTTTCTCGGAACTGCTTCAAATCAACTAGATATCTTTGTGCTGTAAATCTCCCAACAGCCAAACGCAAAAGCAGCAAACATCTCGCTGTACGTCCCACATCCAAAGTGCCAAGAGAGAGCTTGCTCTCCCTGTCTTTGAGTACTGTTTGCACTGTCCCGGTTACCTCTTTGCTAACATTCTCTTCAGAGCTGCAGTGAAACCAGGAACCGCGTGGAGAAGGCACCCACACTGAAAGTGCCTGGAGGGAACATTGGGGCTTCTTCTCAGTGTCTCTGACATAGGGTTTCACTGTCCCGGGAAAGTCTCTGCTAACACCGTGCAGAGCGCTGTGCCCAATATACAGAAACGTCTTGCGGTATCTCCTACAGGGAAAGTGCCAGGAGGGAATTGTGGAGCTTGTTCTCAGTGTCTCTGAGAATTGCTCTGATTATCCCTGTGACCTCTTTGCTAAGACTCTCCAGAGAGCCGTCCTCAAAACCAACACACGTCTTGACATATCTCCCACATTGATCGCAGTGTCTCCAGAAACGGCATTCAAGGAGCCAGGACCTTTTCTCCCTACACTGTCCATTGAGTTGTCCTCAAAACCAATATACATCCTGCTATATCTCCCACATGGAAAGTGCCAGGAGGGAGAAGTGGGGATTATGTTTAGACTTTCTCGGAACTGCTTCAAATCAACTAGATATCTTTGTGCTGTAAATCTCCCAACAGCCAAACGCAAAAGCAGCAAACATCTCGCTGTACGTCCCACATCCAAAGTGCCAAGAGAGAGCTTGCTCTCCCTGTCTTTGAGTACTGTTTTCACTGTCCCGGTTACCTCTTGGCTAACATTCTCTTCAGAGCTGCAGTGAAACCAGGAACCGCGTGGAGAAGGCACCCACACTGAAAGTGCCTGGAGGGAACACTGGGGCTTCTTCTCAGTGTCTCTGACATAGGGTTTCACTGTCCCGGGAAAGTCTCTGCTAACACCGTGCAGAGCGCTGTGCCCAATATACAGAAACGTCTTGCGGTATCTCCTACAGGGAAAGTGCCAGGAGGGAATTGTGGAGCTTGTTCTCAGTGTCTCTGAGAATTGCTCTGATTATCCCTGTGACCTCTTTGCTAAGACTCTCCAGAGAGCCGTCCTCAAAACCAACACACGTCTTGACATATCTCCCACATTGATCGCAGTGTCTCCAGAAACGGCATTCAAGGAGCCAGGACCTTTTCTCCCTACACTGTCCATTGAGTTGTCCTCAAAACCAATATACATCCTGCTATATCTCCCACATGGAAAGTGCCAGGAGGGAGAAGTGGGGATTATGTTTAGACTTTCTCGGAACTGCTTCAAATCAACTAGATATCTTTGTGCTGTAAATCTCCCAACAGCCAAACGCAAAAGCAGCAAACATCTCGCTGTACGTCCCACATCCAAAGTGCCAAGAGAGAGCTTGCTCTCCCTGTCTTTGAGTACTGTTTTCACTGTCCCGGTTACCTCTTTGCTAACATTCTCTTCAGAGCTGCAGTGAAACCAGGAACCGCGTGGATAAGGCACCCACACTGAAAGTGCCTGGAGGGAACACTGGGGCTTCTTCTCAGTGTCTCTGACATAGGGTTTCACTGTCCCGGGAAAGTCTCTGCTAACACCGTGCAGAGCGCTGTGCCCAATATACAGAAACGTCTTGCGGTATCTCCTACAGGGAAAGTGCCAGGAGGGAATTGTGGAGCTTGTTCTCAGTGTCTCTGAGAATTGCTCTGATTATCCCTGTGACCTCTTTGCTAAGACTCTCCAGAGAGCCGTCCTCAAAACCAACACACATCTTGACATATCTCCCACATTGATCGCAGTGTCTCCAGAAACGGCATTCAAGGAGCCAGGACCTTTTCTCCCTACACTGTCCATTGAGTTGTCCTCAAAACCAATATACATCCTGCTATATCTCCCACATGGAAAGTGCCAGGAGGGAGAAGTGGGGATTATGTTTAGACTTTCTCGGAACTGCTTCAAATCAACTAGATATCTTTGTGCTGTAAATCTCCCAACAGCCAAACGCAAAAGCAGCAAACATCTCGCTGTACGTCCCACATCCAAAGTGCCAAGAGAGAGCTTGCTCTCCCTGTCTTTGAGTACTGTTTTCACTGTCCCGGTTACCTCTTTGCTAACATTCTCTTCAGAGCTGCAGTGAAACCAGGTACCGCGTGGAGAAGGCACCCACACTGAAAGTGCCTGGAGGGAACATTGGGGCTTCTTCTCAGTGTCTCTGACATAGGGTTTCACTGTCCCGGGAAAGTCTCTGCTAACACCGTGCAGAGCGCTGTGCCCAATATACAGAAACGTCTTGCGGTATCTCCTACAGGGAAAGTGCCAGGAGGGAATTGTGGAGCTTGTTCTCAGTGTCTCTGAGAATTGCTCTGATTATCCCTGTGACCTCTTTGCTAAGACTCTCCAGAGAGCCGTCCTCAAAACCAACACACATCTTGACATATCTCCCACATTGATCGCAGTGTCTCCAGAAACGGCATTCAATGAGCCAGGACCTTTTCTCCCTACACTGTCCATTGAGTTGTCCTCAAAACCAATATACATCCTGCTATATCTCCCACATGGAAAGTGCCAGGAGGGAGAAGTGGGGATTATGTTTAGACTTTCTCGGAACTGCTTCAAATCAACTAGATATCTTTGTGCTGTAAATCTCCCAACAGCCAAACGCAAAAGCAGCAAACATCTCGCTGTACGTCCCACATCCAAAGTGCCAAGAGAGAGCTTGCTCTCCCTGTCTTTGAGTACTGTTTTCACTGTCCCGGTTACCTCTTTGCTAACATTCTCTTCAGAGCTGCAGTGAAACCAGGAACCGCGTGGAGAAGGCACCCACACTGAAAGTGCCTGGAGGGAACATTGGGGCTTCTTCTCAGTGTCTCTGACATAGGGTTTCACTGTCCCGGGAAAGTCTCTGCTAACACCGTGCAGAGCGCTGTGCCCAATATACAGAAACGTCTTGCGGTATCTCCTACAGGGAAAGTGCCAGGAGGGAATTGTGGAGCTTGTTCTCAGTGTCTCTGAGAATTGCTCTGATTATCCCTGTGACCTCTTTGCTAAGACTCTCCAGAGAGCCGTCCTCAAAACCAACACACGTCTTGACATATCTCCCACATTGATCGCAGTGTCTCCAGAAACGGCATTCAAGGAGCCAGGACCTTTTCTCCCTACACTGTCCATTGAGTTGTCCTCAAAACCAATATACATCCTGCTATATCTCCCACATGGAAAGTGCCAGGAGGGAGAAGTGGGGATTATGTTTAGACTTTCTCGGAACTGCTTCAAATCAACTAGATATCTTTGTGCTGTAAATCTCCCAACAGCCAAACACAAAAGCAGCAAACATCTCACTGTACGTCCCACATCCAAAGTGCCAAGAGAGAGCTTGCTCTCCCTGTCTTTGAGTACTGTTTTCACTGTCCCGGTTACCTCTTTGCTAACATTCTCTTCAGAGCTGCAGTGAAACCAGGAACCGCGTGGAGAAGGCACCCACACTGAAAGTGCCTGGAGGGAACATTGGGGCTTCTTCTCAGTGTCTCTGACATAGGGTTTCACTGTCCCGGGAAAGTCTCTGCTAACACCGTGCAGAGCGCTGTGCCCAATATACAGAAACGTCTTGCGGTATCTCCTACAGGGAAAGTGCCAGGAGGGAATTGTGGAGCTTGTTCTCAGTGTCTCTGAGAATTGCTCTGATTATCCCTGTGACCTCTTTGCTAAGACTCTCCAGAGAGCCGTCCTCAAAACCAACACACGTCTTGACATATCTCCCACATTGATCGCAGTGTCTCCAGAAACGGCATTCAAGGAGCCAGGACCTTTTCTCCCTACACTGTCCATTGAGTTGTCCTCAAAACCAATATACATCCTGCTATATCTCCCACATGGAAAGTGCCAGGAGGGAGAAGTGGGGATTATGTTTAGACTTTCTCGGAACTGCTTCAAATCAACTAGATATCTTTGTGCTGTAAATCTCCCAACAGCCAAACGCAAAAGCAGCAAACATCTCGCTGTACGTCCCACATCCAAAGTGCCAAGAGAGAGCTTGCTCTCCCTGTCTTTGAGTACTGTTTTCACTGTCCCGGTTACCTCTTTGCTAACATTCTCTTCAGAGCTGCAGTGAAACCAGGTACCGCGTGGAGAAGGCACCCACACTGAAAGTGCCTGGAGGGAACATTGGGGCTTCTTCTCAGTGTCTCTGACATAGGGTTTCACTGTCCCGGGAAAGTCTCTGCTAACACCGTGCAGAGCGCTGTGCCCAATATACAGAAACGTCTTGCGGTATCTCCTACAGGGAAAGTGCCAGGAGGGAATTGTGGAGCTTGTTCTCAGTGTCTCTGAGAATTGCTCTGATTATCCCTGTGACCTCTTTGCTAAGACTCTCCAGAGAGCCGTCCTCAAAACCAACACACATCTTGACATATCTCCCACATTGATCGCAGTGTCTCCAGAAACGGCATTCAATGAGCCAGGACCTTTTCTCCCTACACTGTCCATTGAGTTGTCCTCAAAACCAATATACATCCTGCTATATCTCCCACATGGAAAGTGCCAGGAGGGAGAAGTGGGGATTATGTTTAGACTTTCTCGGAACTGCTTCAAATCAACTAGATATCTTTGTGCTGTAAATCTCCCAACAGCCAAACGCAAAAGCAGCAAACATCTCGCTGTACGTCCCACATCCAAAGTGCCAAGAGAGAGCTTGCTCTCCCTGTCTTTGAGTACTGTTTTCACTGTCCCGGTTACCTCTTTGCTAACATTCTCTTCAGAGCTGCAGTGAAACCAGGAACCGCGTGGAGAAGGCACCCACACTGAAAGTGCCTGGAGGGAACATTGGGGCTTCTTCTCAGTGTCTCTGACATAGGGTTTCACTGTCCCGGGAAAGTCTCTGCTAACACCGTGCAGAGCGCTGTGCCCAATATACAGAAACGTCTTGCGGTATCTCCTACAGGGAAAGTGCCAGGAGGGAATTGTGGAGCTTGTTCTCAGTGTCTCTGAGAATTGCTCTGATTATCCCTGTGACCTCTTTGCTAAGACTCTCCAGAGAGCCGTCCTCAAAACAAACACACATCTTGACATATCTCCCACATTGATCGCAGTGTCTCCAGAAACGGCATTCAAGGAGCCAGGACCTTTTCTCCCTACACTGTCCATTGAGTTGTCCTCAAAACCAATATACATCCTGCTATATCTCCCACATGGAAAGTGCCAGGAGGGAGAAGTGGGGATTATGTTTAGACTTTCTCGGAACTGCTTCAAATCAACTAGATATCTTTGTGCTGTAAATCTCCCAACAGCCAAACGCAAAAGCAGCAAACATCTCGCTGTAC
Organism: Chroicocephalus ridibundus; assembly: GCF_963924245.1. Lineage (NCBI taxonomy): Eukaryota > Metazoa > Chordata > Aves > Charadriiformes > Laridae > Chroicocephalus > Chroicocephalus ridibundus. The sequence goes on from NW_026961681.1 coordinate 212,217, forward strand.
GTCCCACATCCAAAGTGCCAAGAGAGAGCTTGCTCTCCCTGTCTTTGAGTACTGTTTTCACTGTCCCGGTTACCTCTTTGCTAACATTCTCTTCAGAGCTGCAGTGAAACCAGGAACCGCGTGGAGAAGGCACCCACACTGAAAGTGCCTGGAGGGAACATTGGGGCTTCTTCTCAGTGTCTCTGACATAGGGTTTCACTGTCCCGGGAAAGTCTCTGCTAACACCGTGCAGAGCGCTGTGCCCAATATACAGAAACGTCTTGCGGTATCTCCTACAGGGAAAGTGCCAGGAGGGAATTGTGGAGCTTGTTCTCAGTGTCTCTGAGAATTGCTCTGATTATCCCTGTGACCTCTTTGCTAAGACTCTCCAGAGAGCCGTCCTCAAAACCAACACACGTCTTGACATATCTCCCACATTGATCGCAGTGTCTCCAGAAACGGCATTCAAGGAGCCAGGACCTTTTCTCCCTACACTGTCCATTGAGTTGTCCTCAAAACCAATATACATCCTGCTATATCTCCCACATGGAAAGTGCCAGGAGGGAGAAGTGGGGATTATGTTTAGACTTTCTTGGAACTGCTTCAAATCAACTAGATATCTTTGTGCTGTAAATCTCCCAACAGCCAAACGCAAAAGCAGCAAACATCTCGCTGTACATCCCACATCCAAAGTGCCAAGAGAGAGCTTGCTCTCCCTGTCTTTGAGTACTGTTTTCACTGTCCCGGTTACCTCTTTGCTAACATTCTCTTCAGAGCTGCAGTGAAACCAGGAACCACGTGGAGAAGGCACCCACACTGAAAGTGCCTGGAAGGAACGTTTGGGCTTCTTCTCAGTGTCTCTGATATAGGGTTTCAAGGTCCCGGGAAAGTCTCTGCTAACACCGTGCAGAGCGCTGTGCCCAATCTACAGAAACGTCTTGCGGTATCTCCTACAGGGAAAGTGCCAGGAGGGAATTGTGGAGCTTGTTCTCAGTGTCTCTGAGAATTGCTCTGATTATCCCTGTGACCTCTTTGCTAAGACTCTCCAGAGAGCCGTCCTCAAAACCAACACACATCTTGACATATCTCCCACATTGATCGCAGTGTCTCCAGAAACGGCATTCAAGGAGCCAGGACCTTTTCTCCCTACACTGTCCATTGAGTTGTCCTCAAAACCAATATACATCCTGCTATATCTCCCACATGGAAAGTGCCAGGAGGGAGAAGTGGGGATTATGTTTAGACTTTCTCGGAACTGCTTCAAATCAACTAGATATCTTTGTGCTGTAAATCTCCCAACAGCCAAACGCAAAAGCAGCAAACATCTCGCTGTACATCCCACATCCAAAGTGCCAAGAGAGAGCTTGCTCTCCCTGTCTTTGAGTACTGTTTTCACTGTCCCGGTTACCTCTTTGCTAACATTCTCTTCAGAGCTGCAGTGAAACCAGGAACCGCGTGGAGAAGGCACCCACACTGAAAGTGCCTGGAGGGAACACTGGGGCTTCTTCTCAGTGTCTCTGACATAGGGTTTCACTGTCCCGGGAAAGTCTCTGCTAACACCGTGCAGAGCGCTGTGCCCAATATACAGAAACGTCTTGCAGTATCTCCTACAGGGAAAGTGCCAGGAGGGAATTGTGGAGCTTGTTCTCAGTGTCTCTGAGAATTGCTCTGATTATCCCTGTGACCTCTTTGCTAAGACTCTCCAGAGAGCCGTCCTCAAAACCAACACACGTCTTGACATATCTCCCACATTGATCGCAGTGTCTCCAGAAAGGGCATTCAAGGAGCCAGGACCTTTTCTCCCTACACTGTCCATTGAGTTGTCCTCAAAACCAATATACATCCTGCTATATCTCCCACATGGAAAGTGCCAGGAGGGAGAAGTGGGGATTATGTTTAGACTTTCTCGGAACTGCTTCAAATCAACTAGATATCTTTGTGCTGTAAATCTCCCAACAGCCAAACACAAAAGCAGCAAACATCTCACTGTACGTCCCACATCCAAAGTGCCAAGAGAGAGCTTGCTCTCCCTGTCTTTGAGTACTGTTTTCACTGTCCCGGTTACCTCTTTGCTAACATTCTCTTCAGAGCTGCAGTGAAACCAGGAACCGCGTGGAGAAGGCACCCACACTGAAAGTGCCTGGAGGGAACATTGGGGCTTCTTCTCAGTGTCTCTGACATAGGGTTTCACTGTCCCGGGAAAGTCTCTGCTAACACCGTGCAGAGCGCTGTGCCCAATATACAGAAACGTCTTGCGGTATCTCCTACAGGGAAAGTGCCAGGAGGGAATTGTGGAGCTTGTTCTCAGTGTCTCTGAGAATTGCTCTGATTATCCCTGTGACCTCTTTGCTAAGACTCTCCAGAGAGCCGTCCTCAAAACCAACACACGTCTTGACATATCTCCCACATTGATCGCAGTGTCTCCAGAAACGGCATTCAAGGAGCCAGGACCTTTTCTCCCTACACTGTCCATTGAGTTGTCCTCAAAACCAATATACATCCTGCTATATCTCCCACATGGAAAGTGCCAGGAGGGAGAAGTGGGGATTATGTTTAGACTTTCTCGGAACTGCTTCAAATCAACTAGATATCTTTGTGCTGTAAATCTCCCAACAGCCAAACGCAAAAGCAGCAAACATCTCGCTGTACGTCCCACATCCAAAGTGCCAAGAGAGAGCTTGCTCTCCCTGTCTTTGAGTACTGTTTTCACTGTCCCGGTTACCTCTTTGCTAACATTCTCTTCAGAGCTGCAGTGAAACCAGGTACCGCGTGGAGAAGGCACCCACACTGAAAGTGCCTGGAGGGAACATTGGGGCTTCTTCTCAGTGTCTCTGACATAGGGTTTCACTGTCCCGGGAAAGTCTCTGCTAACACCGTGCAGAGCGCTGTGCCCAATATACAGAAACGTCTTGCGGTATCTCCTACAGGGAAAGTGCCAGGAGGGAATTGTGGAGCTTGTTCTCAGTGTCTCTGAGAATTGCTCTGATTATCCCTGTGACCTCTTTGCTAAGACTCTCCAGAGAGCCGTCCTCAAAACCAACACACATCTTGACATATCTCCCACATTGATCGCAGTGTCTCCAGAAACGGCATTCAATGAGCCAGGACCTTTTCTCCCTACACTGTCCATTGAGTTGTCCTCAAAACCAATATACATCCTGCTATATCTCCCACATGGAAAGTGCCAGGAGGGAGAAGTGGGGATTATGTTTAGACTTTCTCGGAACTGCTTCAAATCAACTAGATATCTTTGTGCTGTAAATCTCCCAACAGCCAAACGCAAAAGCAGCAAACATCTCGCTGTACGTCCCACATCCAAAGTGCCAAGAGAGAGCTTGCTCTCCCTGTCTTTGAGTACTGTTTTCACTGTCCCGGTTACCTCTTTGCTAACATTCTCTTCAGAGCTGCAGTGAAACCAGGAACCGCGTGGAGAAGGCACCCACACTGAAAGTGCCTGGAGGGAACATTGGGGCTTCTTCTCAGTGTCTCTGACATAGGGTTTCACTGTCCCGGGAAAGTCTCTGCTAACACCGTGCAGAGCGCTGTGCCCAATATACAGAAACGTCTTGCGGTATCTCCTACAGGGAAAGTGCCAGGAGGGAATTGTGGAGCTTGTTCTCAGTGTCTCTGAGAATTGCTCTGATTATCCCTGTGACCTCTTTGCTAAGACTCTCCAGAGAGCCGTCCTCAAAACCAACACACGTCTTGACATATCTCCCACATTGATCGCAGTGTCTCCAGAAAGGGCATTCAAGGAGCCAGGACCTTTTCTCCCTACACTGTCCATTGAGTTGTCCTCAAAACCAATATACATCCTGCTATATCTCCCACATGGAAAGTGCCAGGAGGGAGAAGTGGGGATTATGTTTAGACTTTCTCGGAACTGCTTCAAATCAACTAGATATCTTTGTGCTGTAAATCTCCCAACAGCCAAACACAAAAGCAGCAAACATCTCACTGTACGTCCCACATCCAAAGTGCCAAGAGAGAGCTTGCTCTCCCTGTCTTTGAGTACTGTTTTCACTGTCCCGGTTACCTCTTTGCTAACATTCTCTTCAGAGCTGCAGTGAAACCAGGAACCGCGTGGAGAAGGCACCCACACTGAAAGTGCCTGGAGGGAACATTGGGGCTTCTTCTCAGTGTCTCTGACATAGGGTTTCACTGTCCCGGGAAAGTCTCTGCTAACACCGTGCAGAGCGCTGTGCCCAATATACAGAAACGTCTTGCGGTATCTCCTACAGGGAAAGTGCCAGGAGGGAATTGTGGAGCTTGTTCTCAGTGTCTCTGAGAATTGCTCTGATTATCCCTGTGACCTCTTTGCTAAGACTCTCCAGAGAGCCGTCCTCAAAACCAACACACGTCTTGACATATCTCCCACATTGATCGCAGTGTCTCCAGAAACGGCATTCAAGGAGCCAGGACCTTTTCTCCCTACACTGTCCATTGAGTTGTCCTCAAAACCAATATACATCCTGCTATATCTCCCACATGGAAAGTGCCAGGAGGGAGAAGTGGGGATTATGTTTAGACTTTCTCGGAACTGCTTCAAATCAACTAGATATCTTTGTGCTGTAAATCTCCCAACAGCCAAACGCAAAAGCAGCAAACATCTCGCTGTACGTCCCACATCCAAAGTGCCAAGAGAGAGCTTGCTCTCCCTGTCTTTGAGTACTGTTTTCACTGTCCCGGTTACCTCTTTGCTAACATTCTCTTCAGAGCTGCAGTGAAACCAGGTACCGCGTGGAGAAGGCACCCACACTGAAAGTGCCTGGAGGGAACATTGGGGCTTCTTCTCAGTGTCTCTGACATAGGGTTTCACTGTCCCGGGAAAGTCTCTGCTAACACCGTGCAGAGCGCTGTGCCCAATATACAGAAACGTCTTGCGGTATCTCCTACAGGGAAAGTGCCAGGAGGGAATTGTGGAGCTTGTTCTCAGTGTCTCTGAGAATTGCTCTGATTATCCCTGTGACCTCTTTGCTAAGACTCTCCAGAGAGCCGTCCTCAAAACCAACACACATCTTGACATATCTCCCACATTGATCGCAGTGTCTCCAGAAACGGCATTCAATGAGCCAGGACCTTTTCTCCCTACACTGTCCATTGAGTTGTCCTCAAAACCAATATACATCCTGCTATATCTCCCACATGGAAAGTGCCAGGAGGGAGAAGTGGGGATTATGTTTAGACTTTCTCGGAACTGCTTCAAATCAACTAGATATCTTTGTGCTGTAAATCTCCCAACAGCCAAACGCAAAAGCAGCAAACATCTCGCTGTACGTCCCACATCCAAAGTGCCAAGAGAGAGCTTGCTCTCCCTGTCTTTGAGTACTGTTTTCACTGTCCCGGTTACCTCTTTGCTAACATTCTCTTCAGAGCTGCAGTGAAACCAGGAACCGCGTGGAGAAGGCACCCACACTGAAAGTGCCTGGAGGGAACATTGGGGCTTCTTCTCAGTGTCTCTGACATAGGGTTTCACTGTCCCGGGAAAGTCTCTGCTAACACCGTGCAGAGCGCTGTGCCCAATATACAGAAACGTCTTGCGGTATCTCCTACAGGGAAAGTGCCAGGAGGGAATTGTGGAGCTTGTTCTCAGTGTCTCTGAGAATTGCTCTGATTATCCCTGTGACCTCTTTGCTAAGACTCTCCAGAGAGCCGTCCTCAAAACAAACACACATCTTGACATATCTCCCACATTGATCGCAGTGTCTCCAGAAACGGCATTCAAGGAGCCAGGACCTTTTCTCCCTACACTGTCCATTGAGTTGTCCTCAAAACCAATATACATCCTGCTATATCTCCCACATGGAAAGTGCCAGGAGGGAGAAGTGGGGATTATGTTTAGACTTTCTCGGAACTGCTTCAAATCAACTAGATATCTTTGTGCTGTAAATCTCCCAACAGCCAAACGCAAAAGCAGCAAACATCTCGCTGTACATCCCACATCCAAAGTGCCAAGAGAGAGCTTGCTCTCCCTGTCTTTGAGTACTGTTTTCACTGTCCCGGTTACCTCTTTGCTAACATTCTCTTCAGAGCTGCAGTGAAACCAGGAACCACGTGGAGAAGGCACCCACACTGAAAGTGCCTGGAAGGAACGTTTGGGCTTCTTCTCAGTGTCTCTGATATAGGGTTTCAAGGTCCCGGGAAAGTCTCTGCTAACACCGTGCAGAGCGCTGTGCCCAATATACAGAAACGTCTTGCGGTATCTCCTACAGGGAAAGTGCCAGGAGGGAATTGTGGAGCTTGTTCTCAGTGTCTCTGAGAATTGCTCTGATTATCCCTGTGACCTCTTTGCTAAGACTCTCCAGAGAGCCGTCCTCAAAACCAACACACATCTTGACATATCTCCCACATTGATCGCAGTGTCTCCAGAAACGGCATTCAATGAGCCAGGACCTTTTCTCCCTACACTGTCCATTGAGTTGTCCTCAAAACCAATATACATCCTGCTATATCTCCCACATGGAAAGTGCCAGGAGGGAGAAGTGGGGATTATGTTTAGACTTTCTCGGAACTGCTTCAAATCAACTAGATATCTTTGTGCTGTAAATCTCCCAACAGCCAAACGCAAAAGCAGCAAACATCTCGCTGTACGTCCCACATCCAAAGTGCCAAGAGAGAGCTTGCTCTCCCTGTCTTTGAGTACTGTTTTCACTGTCCCGGTTACCTCTTTGCTAACATTCTCTTCAGAGCTGCAGTGAAACCAGGAACCGCGTGGAGAAGGCACCCACACTGAAAGTGCCTGGAGGGAACATTGGGGCTTCTTCTCAGTGTCTCTGACATAGGGTTTCACTGTCCCGGGAAAGTCTCTGCTAACACCGTGCAGAGCGCTGTGCCCAATATACAGAAACGTCTTGCGGTATCTCCTACAGGGAAAGTGCCAGGAGGGAATTGTGGAGCTTGTTCTCAGTGTCTCTGAGAATTGCTCTGATTATCCCTGTGACCTCTTTGCTAAGACTCTCCAGAGAGCCGTCCTCAAAACCAACACACGTCTTGACATATCTCCCACATTGATCGCAGTGTCTCCAGAAACGGCATTCAAGGAGCCAGGACCTTTTCTCCCTACACTGTCCATTGAGTTGTCCTCAAAACCAATATACATCCTGCTATATCTCCCACATGGAAAGTGCCAGGAGGGAGAAGTGGGGATTATGTTTAGACTTTCTTGGAACTGCTTCAAATCAACTAGATATCTTTGTGCTGTAAATCTCCCAACAGCCAAACGCAAAAGCAGCAAACATCTCGCTGTACATCCCACATCCAAAGTGCCAAGAGAGAGCTTGCTCTCCCTGTCTTTGAGTACTGTTTTCACTGTCCCGGTTACCTCTTTGCTAACATTCTCTTCAGAGCTGCAGTGAAACCAGGAACCACGTGGAGAAGGCACCCACACTGAAAGTGCCTGGAAGGAACGTTTGGGCTTCTTCTCAGTGTCTCTGATATAGGGTTTCAAGGTCCCGGGAAAGTCTCTGCTAACACCGTGCAGAGCGCTGTGCCCAATCTACAGAAACGTCTTGCGGTATCTCCTACAGGGAAAGTGCCAGGAGGGAATTGTGGAGCTTGTTCTCAGTGTCTCTGAGAATTGCTCTGATTATCCCTGTGACCTCTTTGCTAAGACTCTCCAGAGAGCCGTCCTCAAAACCAACACACATCTTGACATATCTCCCACATTGATCGCAGTGTCTCCAGAAACGGCATTCAATGAGCCAGGACCTTTTCTCCCTACACTGTCCATTGAGTTGTCCTCAAAACCAATATACATCCTGCTATATCTCCCACATGGAAAGTGCCAGGAGGGAGAAGTGGGGATTATGTTTAGACTTTCTCGGAACTGCTTCAAATCAACTAGATATCTTTGTGCTGTAAATCTCCCAACAGCCAAACGCAAAAGCAGCAAACATCTCGCTGTACGTCCCACATCCAAAGTGCCAAGAGAGAGCTTGCTCTCCCTGTCTTTGAGTACTGTTTTCACTGTCCCGGTTACCTCTTTGCTAACATTCTCTTCAGAGCTGCAGTGAAACCAGGAACCGCGTGGAGAAGGCACCCACACTGAAAGTGCCTGGAGGGAACATTGGGGCTTCTTCTCAGTGTCTCTGACATAGGGTTTCACTGTCCCGGGAAAGTCTCTGCTAACACCGTGCAGAGCGCTGTGCCCAATATACAGAAACGTCTTGCGGTATCTCCTACAGGGAAAGTGCCAGGAGGGAATTGTGGAGCTTGTTCTCAGTGTCTCTGAGAATTGCTCTGATTATCCCTGTGACCTCTTTGCTAAGACTCTCCAGAGAGCCGTCCTCAAAACAAACACACATCTTGACATATCTCCCACATTGATCGCAGTGTCTCCAGAAACGGCATTCAAGGAGCCAGGACCTTTTCTCCCTACACTGTCCATTGAGTTGTCCTCAAAACCAATATACATCCTGCTATATCTCCCACATGGAAAGTGCCAGGAGGGAGAAGTGGGGATTATGTTTAGACTTTCTCGGAACTGCTTCAAATCAACTAGATATCTTTGTGCTGTAAATCTCCCAACAGCCAAACGCAAAAGCAGCAAACATCTCGCTGTACGTCCCACATCCAAAGTGCCAAGAGAGAGCTTGCTCTCCCTGTCTTTGAGTACTGTTTTCACTGTCCCGGTTACCTCTTTGCTAACATTCTCTTCAGAGCTGCAGTGAAACCAGGAACCGCGTGGAGAAGGCACCCACACTGAAAGTGCCTGGAGGGAACATTGGGGCTTCTTCTCAGTGTCTCTGACATAGGGTTTCACTGTCCCGGGAAAGTCTCTGCTAACACCGTGCAGAGCGCTGTGCCCAATATACAGAAACGTCTTGCGGTATCTCCTACAGGGAAAGTGCCAGGAGGGAATTGTGGAGCTTGTTCTCAGTGTCTCTGAGAATTGCTCTGATTATCCCTGTGACCTCTTTGCTAAGACTCTCCAGAGAGCCGTCCTCAAAACCAACACACGTCTTGACATATCTCCCACATTGATCGCAGTGTCTCCAGAAACGGCATTCAAGGAGCCAGGACCTTTTCTCCCTACACTGTCCATTGAGTTGTCCTCAAAACCAATATACATCCTGCTATATCTCCCACATGGAAAGTGCCAGGAGGGAGAAGTGGGGATTATGTTTAGACTTTCTCGGAACTGCTTCAAATCAACTAGATATCTTTGTGCTGTAAATCTCCCAACAGCCAAACGCAAAAGCAGCAAACATCTCGCTGTACATCCCACATCCAAAGTGCCAAGAGAGAGCTTGCTCTCCCTGTCTTTGAGTACTGTTTTCACTGTCCCGGTTACCTCTTTGCTAACATTCTCTTCAGAGCTGCAGTGAAACCAGGAACCGCGTGGAGAAGGCACCCACACTGAAAGTGCCTGGAGGGAACACTGGGGCTTCTTCTCAGTGTCTCTGACATAGGGTTTCACTGTCCCGGGAAAGTCTCTGCTAACACCGTGCAGAGCGCTGTGCCCAATATACAGAAACGTCTTGCAGTATCTCCTACAGGGAAAGTGCCAGGAGGGAATTGTGGAGCTTGTTCTCAGTGTCTCTGAGAATTGCTCTGATTATCCCTGTGACCTCTTTGCTAAGACTCTCCAGAGAGCCGTCCTCAAAACCAACACACGTCTTGACATATCTCCCACATTGATCGCAGTGTCTCCAGAAACGGCATTCAAGGAGCCAGGACCTTTTCTCCCTACACTGTCCATTGAGTTGTCCTCAAAACCAATATACATCCTGCTATATCTCCCACATGGAAAGTGCCAGGAGGGAGAAGTGGGGATTATGTTTAGACTTTCTCGGAACTGCTTCAAATCAACTAGATATCTTTGTGCTGTAAATCTCCCAACAGCCAAACGCAAAAGCAGCAAACATCTCGCTGTACGTCCCACATCCAAAGTGCCAAGAGAGAGCTTGCTCTCCCTGTCTTTGAGTACTGTTTTCACTGTCCCGGTTACCTCTTTGCTAACATTCTCTTCAGAGCTGCAGTGAAACCAGGTACCGCGTGGAGAAGGCACCCACACTGAAAGTGCCTGGAGGGAACATTGGGGCTTCTTCTCAGTGTCTCTGACATAGGGTTTCACTGTCCCGGGAAAGTCTCTGCTAACACCGTGCAGAGCGCTGTGCCCAATATACAGAAACGTCTTGCGGTATCTCCTACAAGGAAAGTGCCAGGAGGGAATTGTGGAGCTTGTTCTCAGTGTCTCTGAGAATTGCTCTGATTATCCCTGTGACCTCTTTGCTAAGACTCTCCAGAGAGCCGTCCTCAAAACCAACACACATCTTGACATATCTCCCACATTGATCGCAGTGTCTCCAGAAACGGCATTCAATGAGCCAGGACCTTTTCTCCCTACACTGTCCATTGAGTTGTCCTCAAAACCAATATACATCCTGCTATATCTCCCACATGGAAAGTGCCAGGAGGGAGAAGTGGGGATTATGTTTAGACTTTCTCGGAACTGCTTCAAATCAACTAGATATCTTTGTGCTGTAAATCTCCCAACAGCCAAACGCAAAAGCAGCAAACATCTCGCTGTACGTCCCACATCCAAAGTGCCAAGAGAGAGCTTGCTCTCCCTGTCTTTGAGTACTGTTTTCACTGTCCCGGTTACCTCTTTGCTAACATTCTCTTCAGAGCTGCAGTGAAACCAGGAACCGCGTGGAGAAGGCACCCACACTGAAAGTGCCTGGAGGGAACATTGGGGCTTCTTCTCAGTGTCTCTGACATAGGGTTTCACTGTCCCGGGAAAGTCTCTGCTAACACCGTGCAGAGCGCTGTGCCCAATATACAGAAACGTCTTGCGGTATCTCCTACAGGGAAAGTGCCAGGAGGGAATTGTGGAGCTTGTTCTCAGTGTCTCTGAGAATTGCTCTGATTATCCCTGTGACCTCTTTGCTAAGACTCTCCAGAGAGCCGTCCTCAAAACAAACACACATCTTGACATATCTCCCACATTGATCGCAGTGTCTCCAGAAACGGCATTCAAGGAGCCAGGACCTTTTCTCCCTACACTGTCCATTGAGTTGTCCTCAAAACCAATATACATCCTGCTATATCTCCCACATGGAAAGTGCCAGGAGGGAGAAGTGGGGATTATGTTTAGACTTTCTCGGAACTGCTTCAAATCAACTAGATATCTTTGTGCTGTAAATCTCCCAACAGCCAAACGCAAAAGCAGCAAACATCTCGCTGTACGTCCCACATCCAAAGTGCCAAGAGAGAGCTTGCTCTCCCTGTCTTTGAGTACTGTTTGCACTGTCCCGGTTACCTCTTTGCTAACATTCTCTTCAGAGCTGCAGTGAAACCAGGAACCGCGTGGAGAAGGCACCCACACTGAAAGTGCCTGGAGGGAACATTGGGGCTTCTTCTCAGTGTCTCTGACATAGGGTTTCACTGTCCCGGGAAAGTCTCTGCTAACACCGTGCAGAGCGCTGTGCCCAATATACAGAAACGTCTTGCGGTATCTCCTACAGGGAAAGTGCCAGGAGGGAATTGTGGAGCTTGTTCTCAGTGTCTCTGAGAATTGCTCTGATTATCCCTGTGACCTCTTTGCTAAGACTCTCCAGAGAGCCGTCCTCAAAACCAACACACGTCTTGACATATCTCCCACATTGATCGCAGTGTCTCCAGAAACGGCATTCAAGGAGCCAGGACCTTTTCTCCCTACACTGTCCATTGAGTTGTCCTCAAAACCAATATACATCCTGCTATATCTCCCACATGGAAAGTGCCAGGAGGGAGAAGTGGGGATTATGTTTAGACTTTCTCGGAACTGCTTCAAATCAACTAGATATCTTTGTGCTGTAAATCTCCCAACAGCCAAACGCAAAAGCAGCAAACATCTCGCTGTACGTCCCACATCCAAAGTGCCAAGAGAGAGCTTGCTCTCCCTGTCTTTGAGTACTGTTTTCACTGTCCCGGTTACCTCTTGGCTAACATTCTCTTCAGAGCTGCAGTGAAACCAGGAACCGCGTGGAGAAGGCACCCACACTGAAAGTGCCTGGAGGGAACACTGGGGCTTCTTCTCAGTGTCTCTGACATAGGGTTTCACTGTCCCGGGAAAGTCTCTGCTAACACCGTGCAGAGCGCTGTGCCCAATATACAGAAACGTCTTGCGGTATCTCCTACAGGGAAAGTGCCAGGAGGGAATTGTGGAGCTTGTTCTCAGTGTCTCTGAGAATTGCTCTGATTATCCCTGTGACCTCTTTGCTAAGACTCTCCAGAGAGCCGTCCTCAAAACCAACACACGTCTTGACATATCTCCCACATTGATCGCAGTGTCTCCAGAAACGGCATTCAAGGAGCCAGGACCTTTTCTCCCTACACTGTCCATTGAGTTGTCCTCAAAACCAATATACATCCTGCTATATCTCCCACATGGAAAGTGCCAGGAGGGAGAAGTGGGGATTATGTTTAGACTTTCTCGGAACTGCTTCAAATCAACTAGATATCTTTGTGCTGTAAATCTCCCAACAGCCAAACGCAAAAGCAGCAAACATCTCGCTGTACGTCCCACATCCAAAGTGCCAAGAGAGAGCTTGCTCTCCCTGTCTTTGAGTACTGTTTTCACTGTCCCGGTTACCTCTTTGCTAACATTCTCTTCAGAGCTGCAGTGAAACCAGGAACCGCGTGGATAAGGCACCCACACTGAAAGTGCCTGGAGGGAACACTGGGGCTTCTTCTCAGTGTCTCTGACATAGGGTTTCACTGTCCCGGGAAAGTCTCTGCTAACACCGTGCAGAGCGCTGTGCCCAATATACAGAAACGTCTTGCGGTATCTCCTACAGGGAAAGTGCCAGGAGGGAATTGTGGAGCTTGTTCTCAGTGTCTCTGAGAATTGCTCTGATTATCTGTGTGACCTCTTTGCTAAGACTCTCCAGAGAGCCGTCCTCAAAACAAACACACATCTTGACATATCTCCCACATTGATCGCAGTGTCTCCAGAAACGGCATTCAAGGAGCCAGGACCTTTTCTCCCTACACTGTCCATTGAGTTGTCCTCAAAACCAATATACATCCTGCTATATCTCCCACATGGAAAGTGCCAGGAGGGAGAAGTGGGGATTATGTTTAGACTTTCTCGGAACTGCTTCAAATCAACTAGATATCTTTGTGCTGTAAATCTCCCAACAGCCAAACGCAAAAGCAGCAAACATCTCGCTGTACGTCCCACATCCAAAGTGCCAAGAGAGAGCTTGCTCTCCCTGTCTTTGAGTACTGTTTTCACTGTCCCGGTTACCTCTTTGCTAACATTCTCTTCAGAGCTGCAGTGAAACCAGGAACCGCGTGGAGAAGGCACCCACACTGAAAGTGCCTGGAGGGAACATTGGGGCTTCTTCTCAGTGTCTCTGACATAGGGTTTCACTGTCCCGGGAAAGTCTCTGCTAACACCGTGCAGAGCGCTGTGCCCAATATACAGAAACGTCTTGCGGTATCTCCTACAGGGAAAGTGCCAGGAGGGAATTGTGGAGCTTGTTCTCAGTGTCTCTGAGAATTGCTCTGATTATCCCTGTGACCTCTTTGCTAAGACTCTCCAGAGAGCCGTCCTCAAAACAAACACACATCTTGACATATCTCCCACATTGATCGCAGTGTCTCCAGAAACGGCATTCAAGGAGCCAGGACCTTTTCTCCCTACACTGTCCATTGAGTTGTCCTCAAAACCAATATACATCCTGCTATATCTCCCACATGGAAAGTGCCAGGAGGGAGAAGTGGGGATTATGTTTAGACTTTCTCGGAACTGCTTCAAATCAACTAGATATCTTTGTGCTGTAAATCTCCCAACAGCCAAACGCAAAAGCAGCAAACATCTCGCTGTACGTCCCACATCCAAAGTGCCAAGAGAGAGCTTGCTCTCCCTGTCTTTGAGTACTGTTTGCACTGTCCCGGTTACCTCTTTGCTAACATTCTCTTCAGAGCTGCAGTGAAACCAGGAACCGCGTGGAGAAGGCACCCACACTGAAAGTGCCTGGAGGGAACATTGGGGCTTCTTCTCAGTGTCTCTGACATAGGGTTTCACTGTCCCGGGAAAGTCTCTGCTAACACCGTGCAGAGCGCTGTGCCCAATATACAGAAACGTCTTGCGGTATCTCCTACAGGGAAAGTGCCAGGAGGGAATTGTGGAGCTTGTTCTCAGTGTCTCTGAGAATTGCTCTGATTATCCCTGTGACCTCTTTGCTAAGACTCTCCAGAGAGCCGTCCTCAAAACCAACACACGTCTTGACATATCTCCCACATTGATCGCAGTGTCTCCAGAAACGGCATTCAAGGAGCCAGGACCTTTTCTCCCTACACTGTCCATTGAGTTGTCCTCAAAACCAATATACATCCTGCTATATCTCCCACATGGAAAGTGCCAGGAGGGAGAAGTGGGGATTATGTTTAGACTTTCTCGGAACTGCTTCAAATCAACTAGATATCTTTGTGCTGTAAATCTCCCAACAGCCAAACGCAAAAGCAGCAAACATCTCGCTGTACGTCCCACATCCAAAGTGCCAAGAGAGAGCTTGCTCTCCCTGTCTTTGAGTACTGTTTTCACTGTCCCGGTTACCTCTTGGCTAACATTCTCTTCAGAGCTGCAGTGAAACCAGGAACCGCGTGGAGAAGGCACCCACACTGAAAGTGCCTGGAGGGAACACTGGGGCTTCTTCTCAGTGTCTCTGACATAGGGTTTCACTGTCCCGGGAAAGTCTCTGCTAACACCGTGCAGAGCGCTGTGCCCAATATACAGAAACGTCTTGCGGTATCTCCTACAGGGAAAGTGCCAGGAGGGAATTGTGGAGCTTGTTCTCAGTGTCTCTGAGAATTGCTCTGATTATCCCTGTGACCTCTTTGCTAAGACTCTCCAGAGAGCCGTCCTCAAAACCAACACACGTCTTGACATATCTCCCACATTGATCGCAGTGTCTCCAGAAACGGCATTCAAGGAGCCAGGACCTTTTCTCCCTACACTGTCCATTGAGTTGTCCTCAAAACCAATATACATCCTGCTATATCTCCCACATGGAAAGTGCCAGGAGGGAGAAGTGGGGATTATGTTTAGACTTTCTCGGAACTGCTTCAAATCAACTAGATATCTTTGTGCTGTAAATCTCCCAACAGCCAAACGCAAAAGCAGCAAACATCTCGCTGTACGTCCCACATCCAAAGTGCCAAGAGAGAGCTTGCTCTCCCTGTCTTTGAGTACTGTTTTCACTGTCCCGGTTACCTCTTTGCTAACATTCTCTTCAGAGCTGCAGTGAAACCAGGAACCGCGTGGATAAGGCACCCACACTGAAAGTGCCTGGAGGGAACACTGGGGCTTCTTCTCAGTGTCTCTGACATAGGGTTTCACTGTCCCGGGAAAGTCTCTGCTAACACCGTGCAGAGCGCTGTGCCCAATATACAGAAACGTCTTGCGGTATCTCCTACAGGGAAAGTGCCAGGAGGGAATTGTGGAGCTTGTTCTCAGTGTCTCTGAGAATTGCTCTGATTATCTGTGTGACCTCTTTGCTAAGACTCTCCAGAGAGCCGTCCTCAAAACAAACACACATCTTGACATATCTCCCACATTGATCGCAGTGTCTCCAGAAACGGCATTCAAGGAGCCAGGACCTTTTCTCCCTACACTGTCCATTGAGTTGTCCTCAAAACCAATATACATCCTGCTATATCTCCCACATGGAAAGTGCCAGGAGGGAGAAGTGGGGATTATGTTTAGACTTTCTCGGAACTGCTTCAAATCAACTAGATATCTTTGTGCTGTAAATCTCCCAACAGCCAAACGCAAAAGCAGCAAACATCTCGCTGTACGTCCCACATCCAAAGTGCCAAGAGAGAGCTTGCTCTCCCTGTCTTTGAGTACTGTTTGCACTGTCCCGGTTACCTCTTTGCTAACATTCTCTTCAGAGCTGCAGTGAAACCAGGAACCGCGTGGAGAAGGCACCCACACTGAAAGTGCCTGGAGGGAACATTGGGGCTTCTTCTCAGTGTCTCTGACATAGGGTTTCACTGTCCCGGGAAAGTCTCTGCTAACACCGTGCAGAGCGCTGTGCCCAATATACAGAAACGTCTTGCGGTATCTCCTACAGGGAAAGTGCCAGGAGGGAATTGTGGAGCTTGTTCTCAGTGTCTCTGAGAATTGCTCTGATTATCCCTGTGACCTCTTTGCTAAGACTCTCCAGAGAGCCGTCCTCAAAACCAACACACGTCTTGACATATCTCCCACATTGATCGCAGTGTCTCCAGAAACGGCATTCAATGAGCCAGGACCTTTTCTCCCTACACTGTCCATTGAGTTGTCCTCAAAACCAATATACATCCTGCTATATCTCCCACATGGAAAGTGCCAGGAGGGAGAAGTGGGGATTATGTTTAGACTTTCTCGGAACTGCTTCAAATCAACTAGATATCTTTGTGCTGTAAATCTCCCAACAGCCAAACGCAAAAGCAGCAAACATCTCGCTGTACGTCCCACATCCAAAGTGCCAAGAGAGAGCTTGCTCTCCCTGTCTTTGAGTACTGTTTGCACTGTCCCGGTTACCTCTTTGCTAACATTCTCTTCAGAGCTGCAGTGAAACCAGGAACCGCGTGGAGAAGGCACCCACACTGAAAGTGCCTGGAGGGAACACTGGGGCTTCTTCTCAGTGTCTCTGACATAGGGTTTCACTGTCCCGGGAAAGTCTCTGCTAACACCGTGCAGAGCGCTGTGCCCAATATACAGAAACGTCTTGCGGTATCTCCTACAGGGAAAGTGCCAGGAGGGAATTGTGGAGCTTGTTCTCAGTGTCTCTGAGAATTGCTCTGATTATCCCTGTGACCTCTTTGCTAAGACTCTCCAGAGAGCCGTCCTCAAAACAAACACACATCTTGACATATCTCCCACATTGATCGCAGTGTCTCCAGAAACGGCATTCAAGGAGCCAGGACCTTTTCTCCCTACACTGTCCATTGAGTTGTCCTCAAAACCAATATACATCCTGCTATATCTCCCACATGGAAAGTGCCAGGAGGGAGAAGTGGGGATTATGTTTAGACTTTCTCGGAACTGCTTCAAATCAACTAGATATCTTTGTGCTGTAAATCTCCCAACAGCCAAACGCAAAAGCAGCAAACATCTCGCTGTACGTCCCACATCCAAAGTGCCAAGAGAGAGCTTGCTCTCCCTGTCTTTGAGTACTGTTTGCACTGTCCCGGTTACCTCTTTGCTAACATTCTCTTCAGAGCTGCAGTGAAACCAGGAACCGCGTGGAGAAGGCACCCACACTGAAAGTGCCTGGAGGGAACATTGGGGCTTCTTCTCAGTGTCTCTGACATAGGGTTTCACTGTCCCGGGAAAGTCTCTGCTAACACCGTGCAGAGCGCTGTGCCCAATATACAGAAACGTCTTGCGGTATCTCCTACAGGGAAAGTGCCAGGAGGGAATTGTGGAGCTTGTTCTCAGTGTCTCTGAGAATTGCTCTGATTATCCCTGTGACCTCTTTGCTAAGACTCTCCAGAGAGCCGTCCTCAAAACCAACACACGTCTTGACATATCTCCCACATTGATCGCAGTGTCTCCAGAAACGGCATTCAAGGAGCCAGGACCTTTTCTCCCTACACTGTCCATTGAGTTGTCCTCAAAACCAATATACATCCTGCTATATCTCCCACATGGAAAGTGCCAGGAGGGAGAAGTGGGGATTATGTTTAGACTTTCTCGGAACTGCTTCAAATCAACTAGATATCTTTGTGCTGTAAATCTCCCAACAGCCAAACGCAAAAGCAGCAAACATCTCGCTGTACGTCCCACATCCAAAGTGCCAAGAGAGAGCTTGCTCTCCCTGTCTTTGAGTACTGTTTTCACTGTCCCGGTTACCTCTTTGCTAACATTCTCTTCAGAGCTGCAGTGAAACCAGGAACCGCGTGGAGAAGGCACCCACACTGAAAGTGCCTGGAGGGAACATTGGGGCTTCTTCTCAGTGTCTCTGACATAGGGTTTCACTGTCCCGGGAAAGTCTCTGCTAACACCGTGCAGAGCGCTGTGCCCAATATACAGAAACGTCTTGCGGTATCTCCTACAGGGAAAGTGCCAGGAGGGAATTGTGGAGCTTGTTCTCAGTGTCTCTGAGAATTGCTCTGATTATCCCTGTGACCTCTTTGCTAAGACTCTCCAGAGAGCCGTCCTCAAAACAAACACACATCTTGACATATCTCCCACATTGATCGCAGTGTCTCCAGAAACGGCATTCAAGGAGCCAGGACCTTTTCTCCCTACACTGTCCATTGAGTTGTCCTCAAAACCAATATACATCCTGCTATATCTCCCACATGGAAAGTGCCAGGAGGGAGAAGTGGGGATTATGTTTAGACTTTCTCGGAACTGCTTCAAATCAACTAGATATCTTTGTGCTGTAAATCTCCCAACAGCCAAACGCAAAAGCAGCAAACATCTCGCTGTACGTCCCACATCCAAAGTGCCAAGAGAGAGCTTGCTCTCCCTGTCTTTGAGTACTGTTTTCACTGTCCCGGTTACCTCTTTGCTAACATTCTCTTCAGAGCTGCAGTGAAACCAGGAACCGCGTGGAGAAGGCACCCACACTGAAAGTGCCTGGAGGGAACATTGGGGCTTCTTCTCAGTGTCTCTGACATAGGGTTTCACTGTCCCGGGAAAGTCTCTGCTAACACCGTGCAGAGCGCTGTGCCCAATATACAGAAACGTCTTGCGGTATCTCCTACAGGGAAAGTGCCAGGAGGGAATTGTGGAGCTTGTTCTCAGTGTCTCTGAGAATTGCTCTGATTATCCCTGTGACCTCTTTGCTAAGACTCTCCAGAGAGCCGTCCTCAAAACCAACACACGTCTTGACATATCTCCCACATTGATCGCAGTGTCTCCAGAAACGGCATTCAAGGAGCCAGGACCTTTTCTCCCTACACTGTCCATTGAGTTGTCCTCAAAACCAATATACATCCTGCTATATCTCCCACATGGAAAGTGCCAGGAGGGAGAAGTGGGGATTATGTTTAGACTTTCTTGGAACTGCTTCAAATCAACTAGATATCTTTGTGCTGTAAATCTCCCAACAGCCAAACGCAAAAGCAGCAAACATCTCGCTGTACGTCCCACATCCAAAGTGCCAAGAGAGAGCTTGCTCTCCCTGTCTTTGAGTACTGTTTTCACTGTCCCGGTTACCTCTTTGCTAACATTCTCTTCAGAGCTGCAGTGAAACCAGGAACCACGTGGAGAAGGCACCCACACTGAAAGTGCCTGGAAGGAACGTTTGGGCTTCTTCTCAGTGTCTCTGATATAGGGTTTCAAGGTCCCGGGAAAGTCTCTGCTAACACCGTGCAGAGCGCTGTGCCCAATCTACAGAAACGTCTTGCGGTATCTCCTACAGGGAAAGTGCCAGGAGGGAATTGTGGAGCTTGTTCTCAGTGTCTCTGAGAATTGCTCTGATTATCCCTGTGACCTCTTTGCTAAGACTCTCCAGAGAGCCGTCCTCAAAACCAACACACATCTTGACATATCTCCCACATTGATCGCAGTGTCTCCAGAAACGGCATTCAATGAGCCAGGACCTTTTCTCCCTACACTGTCCATTGAGTTGTCCTCAAAACCAATATACATCCTGCTATATCTCCCACATGGAAAGTGCCAGGAGGGAGAAGTGGGGATTATGTTTAGACTTTCTCGGAACTGCTTCAAATCAACTAGATATCTTTGTGCTGTAAATCTCCCAACAGCCAAACGCAAAAGCAGCAAACATCTCGCTGTACGTCCCACATCCAAAGTGCCAAGAGAGAGCTTGCTCTCCCTGTCTTTGAGTACTGTTTTCACTGTCCCGGTTACCTCTTTGCTAACATTCTCTTCAGAGCTGCAGTGAAACCAGGAACCGCGTGGAGAAGGCACCCACACTGAAAGTGCCTGGAGGGAACATTGGGGCTTCTTCTCAGTGTCTCTGACATAGGGTTTCACTGTCCCGGGAAAGTCTCTGCTAACACCGTGCAGAGCGCTGTGCCCAATATACAGAAACGTCTTGCAGTATCTCCTACAGGGAAAGTGCCAGGAGGGAATTGTGGAGCTTGTTCTCAGTGTCTCTGAGAATTGCTCTGATTATCCCTGTGACCTCTTTGCTAAGACTCTCCAGAGAGCCGTCCTCAAAACCAACACACGTCTTGACATATCTCCCACATTGATCGCAGTGTCTCCAGAAAGGGCATTCAAGGAGCCAGGACCTTTTCTCCCTACACTGTCCATTGAGTTGTCCTCAAAACCAATATACATCCTGCTATATCTCCCACATGGAAAGTGCCAGGAGGGAGAAGTGGGGATTATGTTTAGACTTTCTCGGAACTGCTTCAAATCAACTAGATATCTTTGTGCTGTAAATCTCCCAACAGCCAAACACAAAAGCAGCAAACATCTCACTGTACGTCCCACATCCAAAGTGCCAAGAGAGAGCTTGCTCTCCCTGTCTTTGAGTACTGTTTTCACTGTCCCGGTTACCTCTTTGCTAACATTCTCTTCAGAGCTGCAGTGAAACCAGGAACCGCGTGGAGAAGGCACCCACACTGAAAGTGCCTGGAGGGAACATTGGGGCTTCTTCTCAGTGTCTCTGACATAGGGTTTCACTGTCCCGGGAAAGTCTCTGCTAACACCGTGCAGAGCGCTGTGCCCAATATACAGAAACGTCTTGCGGTATCTCCTACAGGGAAAGTGCCAGGAGGGAATTGTGGAGCTTGTTCTCAGTGTCTCTGAGAATTGCTCTGATTATCCCTGTGACCTCTTTGCTAAGACTCTCCAGAGAGCCGTCCTCAAAACCAACACACGTCTTGACATATCTCCCACATTGATCGCAGTGTCTCCAGAAACGGCATTCAAGGAGCCAGGACCTTTTCTCCCTACACTGTCCATTGAGTTGTCCTCAAAACCAATATACATCCTGCTATATCTCCCACATGGAAAGTGCCAGGAGGGAGAAGTGGGGATTATGTTTAGACTTTCTCGGAACTGCTTCAAATCAACTAGATATCTTTGTGCTGTAAATCTCCCAACAGCCAAACGCAAAAGCAGCAAACATCTCGCTGTACGTCCCACATCCAAAGTGCCAAGAGAGAGCTTGCTCTCCCTGTCTTTGAGTACTGTTTTCACTGTCCCGGTTACCTCTTTGCTAACATTCTCTTCAGAGCTGCAGTGAAACCAGGAACCGCGTGGAGAAGGCACCCACACTGAAAGTGCCTGGAGGGAACATTGGGGCTTCTTCTCAGTGTCTCTGACATAGGGTTTCACTGTCCCGGGAAAGTCTCTGCTAACACCGTGCAGAGCGCTGTGCCCAATATACAGAAACGTCTTGCAGTATCTCCTACAGGGAAAGTGCCAGGAGGGAATTGTGGAGCTTGTTCTCAGTGTCTCTGAGAATTGCTCTGATTATCCCTGTGACCTCTTTGCTAAGACTCTCCAGAGAGCCGTCCTCAAAACCAACACACGTCTTGACATATCTCCCACATTGATCGCAGTGTCTCCAGAAAGGGCATTCAAGGAGCCAGGACCTTTTCTCCCTACACTGTCCATTGAGTTGTCCTCAAAACCAATATACATCCTGCTATATCTCCCACATGGAAAGTGCCAGGAGGGAGAAGTGGGGATTATGTTTAGACTTTCTCGGAACTGCTTCAAATCAACTAGATATCTTTGTGCTGTAAATCTCCCAACAGCCAAACACAAAAGCAGCAAACATCTCACTGTACGTCCCACATCCAAAGTGCCAAGAGAGAGCTTGCTCTCCCTGTCTTTGAGTACTGTTTTCACTGTCCCGGTTACCTCTTTGCTAACATTCTCTTCAGAGCTGCAGTGAAACCAGGAACCGCGTGGAGAAGGCACCCACACTGAAAGTGCCTGGAGGGAACATTGGGGCTTCTTCTCAGTGTCTCTGACATAGGGTTTCACTGTCCCGGGAAAGTCTCTGCTAACACCGTGCAGAGCGCTGTGCCCAATATACAGAAACGTCTTGCGGTATCTCCTACAGGGAAAGTGCCAGGAGGGAATTGTGGAGCTTGTTCTCAGTGTCTCTGAGAATTGCTCTGATTATCCCTGTGACCTCTTTGCTAAGACTCTCCAGAGAGCCGTCCTCAAAACCAACACACGTCTTGACATATCTCCCACATTGATCGCAGTGTCTCCAGAAACGGCATTCAAGGAGCCAGGACCTTTTCTCCCTACACTGTCCATTGAGTTGTCCTCAAAACCAATATACATCCTGCTATATCTCCCACATGGAAAGTGCCAGGAGGGAGAAGTGGGGATTATGTTTAGACTTTCTCGGAACTGCTTCAAATCAACTAGATATCTTTGTGCTGTAAATCTCCCAACAGCCAAACGCAAAAGCAGCAAACATCTCGCTGTACGTCCCACATCCAAAGTGCCAAGAGAGAGCTTGCTCTCCCTGTCTTTGAGTACTGTTTGCACTGTCCCGGTTACCTCTTTGCTAACATTCTCTTCAGAGCTGCAGTGAAACCAGGAACCGCGTGGAGAAGGCACCCACACTGAAAGTGCCTGGAGGGAACATTGGGGCTTCTTCTCAGTGTCTCTGACATAGGGTTTCACTGTCCCGGGAAAGTCTCTGCTAACACCGTGCAGAGCGCTGTGCCCAATATACAGAAACGTCTTGCGGTATCTCCTACAGGGAAAGTGCCAGGAGGGAATTGTGGAGCTTGTTCTCAGTGTCTCTGAGAATTGCTCTGATTATCCCTGTGACCTCTTTGCTAAGACTCTCCAGAGAGCCGTCCTCAAAACCAACACACGTCTTGACATATCTCCCACATTGATCGCAGTGTCTCCAGAAACGGCATTCAAGGAGCCAGGACCTTTTCTCCCTACACTGTCCATTGAGTTGTCCTCAAAACCAATATACATCCTGCTATATCTCCCACATGGAAAGTGCCAGGAGGGAGAAGTGGGGATTATGTTTAGACTTTCTCGGAACTGCTTCAAATCAACTAGATATCTTTGTGCTGTAAATCTCCCAACAGCCAAACGCAAAAGCAGCAAACATCTCGCTGTACGTCCCACATCCAAAGTGCCAAGAGAGAGCTTGCTCTCCCTGTCTTTGAGTACTGTTTTCACTGTCCCGGTTACCTCTTTGCTAACATTCTCTTCAGAGCTGCAGTGAAACCAGGAACCGCGTGGAGAAGGCACCCACACTGAAAGTGCCTGGAGGGAACATTGGGGCTTCTTCTCAGTGTCTCTGACATAGGGTTTCACTGTCCCGGGAAAGTCTCTGCTAACACCGTGCAGAGCGCTGTGCCCAATATACAGAAACGTCTTGCGGTATCTCCTACAGGGAAAGTGCCAGGAGGGAATTGTGGAGCTTGTTCTCAGTGTCTCTGAGAATTGCTCTGATTATCCCTGTGACCTCTTTGCTAAGACTCTCCAGAGAGCCGTCCTCAAAACAAACACACATCTTGACATATCTCCCACATTGATCGCAGTGTCTCCAGAAACGGCATTCAAGGAGCCAGGACCTTTTCTCCCTACACTGTCCATTGAGTTGTCCTCAAAACCAATATACATCCTGCTATATCTCCCACATGGAAAGTGCCAGGAGGGAGAAGTGGGGATTATGTTTAGACTTTCTCGGAACTGCTTCAAATCAACTAGATATCTTTGTGCTGTAAATCTCCCAACAGCCAAACGCAAAAGCAGCAAACATCTCGCTGTACGTCCCACATCCAAAGTGCCAAGAGAGAGCTTGCTCTCCCTGTCTTTGAGTACTGTTTTCACTGTCCCGGTTACCTCTTTGCTAACATTCTCTTCAGAGCTGCAGTGAAACCAGGAACCGCGTGGAGAAGGCACCCACACTGAAAGTGCCTGGAGGGAACATTGGGGCTTCTTCTCAGTGTCTCTGACATAGGGTTTCACTGTCCCGGGAAAGTCTCTGCTAACACCGTGCAGAGCGCTGTGCCCAATATACAGAAACGTCTTGCGGTATCTCCTACAGGGAAAGTGCCAGGAGGGAATTGTGGAGCTTGTTCTCAGTGTCTCTGAGAATTGCTCTGATTATCCCTGTGACCTCTTTGCTAAGACTCTCCAGAGAGCCGTCCTCAAAACAAACACACATCTTGACATATCTCCCACATTGATCGCAGTGTCTCCAGAAACGGCATTCAAGGAGCCAGGACCTTTTCTCCCTACACTGTCCATTGAGTTGTCCTCAAAACCAATATACATCCTGCTATATCTCCCACATGGAAAGTGCCAGGAGGGAGAAGTGGGGATTATGTTTAGACTTTCTCGGAACTGCTTCAAATCAACTAGATATCTTTGTGCTGTAAATCTCCCAACAGCCAAACGCAAAAGCAGCAAACATCTCGCTGTACGTCCCACATCCAAAGTGCCAAGAGAGAGCTTGCTCTCCCTGTCTTTGAGTACTGTTTTCACTGTCCCGGTTACCTCTTTGCTAACATTCTCTTCAGAGCTGCAGTGAAACCAGGAACCGCGTGGAGAAGGCACCCACACTGAAAGTGCCTGGAGGGAACATTGGGGCTTCTTCTCAGTGTCTCTGACATAGGGTTTCACTGTCCCGGGAAAGTCTCTGCTAACACCGTGCAGAGCGCTGTGCCCAATATACAGAAACGTCTTGCGGTATCTCCTACAGGGAAAGTGCCAGGAGGGAATTGTGGAGCTTGTTCTCAGTGTCTCTGAGAATTGCTCTGATTATCCCTGTGACCTCTTTGCTAAGACTCTCCAGAGAGCCGTCCTCAAAACCAACACACGTCTTGACATATCTCCCACATTGATCGCAGTGTCTCCAGAAACGGCATTCAAGGAGCCAGGACCTTTTCTCCCTACACTGTCCATTGAGTTGTCCTCAAAACCAATATACATCCTGCTATATCTCCCACATGGAAAGTGCCAGGAGGGAGAAGTGGGGATTATGTTTAGACTTTCTTGGAACTGCTTCAAATCAACTAGATATCTTTGTGCTGTAAATCTCCCAACAGCCAAACGCAAAAGCAGCAAACATCTCGCTGTACGTCCCACATCCAAAGTGCCAAGAGAGAGCTTGCTCTCCCTGTCTTTGAGTACTGTTTTCACTGTCCCGGTTACCTCTTTGCTAACATTCTCTTCAGAGCTGCAGTGAAACCAGGAACCACGTGGAGAAGGCACCCACACTGAAAGTGCCTGGAAGGAACGTTTGGGCTTCTTCTCAGTGTCTCTGATATAGGGTTTCAAGGTCCCGGGAAAGTCTCTGCTAACACCGTGCAGAGCGCTGTGCCCAATCTACAGAAACGTCTTGCGGTATCTCCTACAGGGAAAGTGCCAGGAGGGAATTGTGGAGCTTGTTCTCAGTGTCTCTGAGAATTGCTCTGATTATCCCTGTGACCTCTTTGCTAAGACTCTCCAGAGAGCCGTCCTCAAAACCAACACACATCTTGACATATCTCCCACATTGATCGCAGTGTCTCCAGAAACGGCATTCAATGAGCCAGGACCTTTTCTCCCTACACTGTCCATTGAGTTGTCCTCAAAACCAATATACATCCTGCTATATCTCCCACATGGAAAGTGCCAGGAGGGAGAAGTGGGGATTATGTTTAGACTTTCTCGGAACTGCTTCAAATCAACTAGATATCTTTGTGCTGTAAATCTCCCAACAGCCAAACGCAAAAGCAGCAAACATCTCGCTGTACGTCCCACATCCAAAGTGCCAAGAGAGAGCTTGCTCTCCCTGTCTTTGAGTACTGTTTTCACTGTCCCGGTTACCTCTTTGCTAACATTCTCTTCAGAGCTGCAGTGAAACCAGGAACCGCGTGGAGAAGGCACCCACACTGAAAGTGCCTGGAGGGAACATTGGGGCTTCTTCTCAGTGTCTCTGACATAGGGTTTCACTGTCCCGGGAAAGTCTCTGCTAACACCGTGCAGAGCGCTGTGCCCAATATACAGAAACGTCTTGCGGTATCTCCTACAGGGAAAGTGCCAGGAGGGAATTGTGGAGCTTGTTCTCAGTGTCTCTGAGAATTGCTCTGATTATCCCTGTGACCTCTTTGCTAAGACTCTCCAGAGAGCCGTCCTCAAAACAAACACACATCTTGACATATCTCCCACATTGATCGCAGTGTCTCCAGAAACGGCATTCAAGGAGCCAGGACCTTTTCTCCCTACACTGTCCATTGAGTTGTCCTCAAAACCAATATACATCCTGCTATATCTCCCACATGGAAAGTGCCAGGAGGGAGAAGTGGGGATTATGTTTAGACTTTCTCGGAACTGCTTCAAATCAACTAGATATCTTTGTGCTGTAAATCTCCCAACAGCCAAACGCAAAAGCAGCAAACATCTCGCTGTACATCCCACATCCAAAGTGCCAAGAGAGAGCTTGCTCTCCCTGTCTTTGAGTACTGTTTTCACTGTCCCGGTTACCTCTTTGCTAACATTCTCTTCAGAGCTGCAGTGAAACCAGGAACCGCGTGGAGAAGGCACCCACACTGAAAGTGCCTGGAGGGAACATTGGGGCTTCTTCTCAGTGTCTCTGACATAGGGTTTCACTGTCCCGGGAAAGTCTCTGCTAACACCGTGCAGAGCGCTGTGCCCAATATACAGAAACGTCTTGCAGTATCTCCTACAGGGAAAGTGCCAGGAGGGAATTGTGGAGCTTGTTCTCAGTGTCTCTGAGAATTGCTCTGATTATCCCTGTGACCTCTTTGCTAAGACTCTCCAGAGAGCCGTCCTCAAAACCAACACACGTCTTGACATATCTCCCACATTGATCGCAGTGTCTCCAGAAAGGGCATTCAAGGAGCCAGGACCTTTTCTCCCTACACTGTCCATTGAGTTGTCCTCAAAACCAATATACATCCTGCTATATCTCCCACATGGAAAGTGCCAGGAGGGAGAAGTGGGGATTATGTTTAGACTTTCTCGGAACTGCTTCAAATCAACTAGATATCTTTGTGCTGTAAATCTCCCAACAGCCAAACACAAAAGCAGCAAACATCTCACTGTACGTCCCACATCCAAAGTGCCAAGAGAGAGCTTGCTCTCCCTGTCTTTGAGTACTGTTTTCACTGTCCCGGTTACCTCTTTGCTAACATTCTCTTCAGAGCTGCAGTGAAACCAGGAACCGCGTGGAGAAGGCACCCACACTGAAAGTGCCTGGAGGGAACATTGGGGCTTCTTCTCAGTGTCTCTGACATAGGGTTTCACTGTCCCGGGAAAGTCTCTGCTAACACCGTGCAGAGCGCTGTGCCCAATATACAGAAACGTCTTGCGGTATCTCCTACAGGGAAAGTGCCAGGAGGGAATTGTGGAGCTTGTTCTCAGTGTCTCTGAGAATTGCTCTGATTATCCCTGTGACCTCTTTGCTAAGACTCTCCAGAGAGCCGTCCTCAAAACCAACACACGTCTTGACATATCTCCCACATTGATCGCAGTGTCTCCAGAAACGGCATTCAAGGAGCCAGGACCTTTTCTCCCTACACTGTCCATTGAGTTGTCCTCAAAACCAATATACATCCTGCTATATCTCCCACATGGAAAGTGCCAGGAGGGAGAAGTGGGGATTATGTTTAGACTTTCTCGGAACTGCTTCAAATCAACTAGATATCTTTGTGCTGTAAATCTCCCAACAGCCAAACGCAAAAGCAGCAAACATCTCGCTGTACGTCCCACATCCAAAGTGCCAAGAGAGAGCTTGCTCTCCCTGTCTTTGAGTACTGTTTGCACTGTCCCGGTTACCTCTTTGCTAACATTCTCTTCAGAGCTGCAGTGAAACCAGGAACCGCGTGGAGAAGGCACCCACACTGAAAGTGCCTGGAGGGAACATTGGGGCTTCTTCTCAGTGTCTCTGACATAGGGTTTCACTGTCCCGGGAAAGTCTCTGCTAACACCGTGCAGAGCGCTGTGCCCAATATACAGAAACGTCTTGCGGTATCTCCTACAGGGAAAGTGCCAGGAGGGAATTGTGGAGCTTGTTCTCAGTGTCTCTGAGAATTGCTCTGATTATCCCTGTGACCTCTTTGCTAAGACTCTCCAGAGAGCCGTCCTCAAAACCAACACACGTCTTGACATATCTCCCACATTGATCGCAGTGTCTCCAGAAACGGCATTCAAGGAGCCAGGACCTTTTCTCCCTACACTGTCCATTGAGTTGTCCTCAAAACCAATATACATCCTGCTATATCTCCCACATGGAAAGTGCCAGGAGGGAGAAGTGGGGATTATGTTTAGACTTTCTCGGAACTGCTTCAAATCAACTAGATATCTTTGTGCTGTAAATCTCCCAACAGCCAAACGCAAAAGCAGCAAACATCTCGCTGTACGTCCCACATCCAAAGTGCCAAGAGAGAGCTTGCTCTCCCTGTCTTTGAGTACTGTTTTCACTGTCCCGGTTACCTCTTTGCTAACATTCTCTTCAGAGCTGCAGTGAAACCAGGAACCGCGTGGAGAAGGCACCCACACTGAAAGTGCCTGGAGGGAACATTGGGGCTTCTTCTCAGTGTCTCTGACATAGGGTTTCACTGTCCCGGGAAAGTCTCTGCTAACACCGTGCAGAGCGCTGTGCCCAATATACAGAAACGTCTTGCGGTATCTCCTACAGGGAAAGTGCCAGGAGGGAATTGTGGAGCTTGTTCTCAGTGTCTCTGAGAATTGCTCTGATTATCCCTGTGACCTCTTTGCTAAGACTCTCCAGAGAGCCGTCCTCAAAACAAACACACATCTTGACATATCTCCCACATTGATCGCAGTGTCTCCAGAAACGGCATTCAAGGAGCCAGGACCTTTTCTCCCTACACTGTCCATTGAGTTGTCCTCAAAACCAATATACATCCTGCTATATCTCCCACATGGAAAGTGCCAGGAGGGAGAAGTGGGGATTATGTTTAGACTTTCTCGGAACTGCTTCAAATCAACTAGATATCTTTGTGCTGTAAATCTCCCAACAGCCAAACGCAAAAGCAGCAAACATCTCGCTGTACGTCCCACATCCAAAGTGCCAAGAGAGAGCTTGCTCTCCCTGTCTTTGAGTACTGTTTTCACTGTCCCGGTTACCTCTTTGCTAACATTCTCTTCAGAGCTGCAGTGAAACCAGGAACCGCGTGGAGAAGGCACCCACACTGAAAGTGCCTGGAGGGAACATTGGGGCTTCTTCTCAGTGTCTCTGACATAGGGTTTCACTGTCCCGGGAAAGTCTCTGCTAACACCGTGCAGAGCGCTGTGCCCAATATACAGAAACGTCTTGCGGTATCTCCTACAGGGAAAGTGCCAGGAGGGAATTGTGGAGCTTGTTCTCAGTGTCTCTGAGAATTGCTCTGATTATCCCTGTGACCTCTTTGCTAAGACTCTCCAGAGAGCCGTCCTCAAAACAAACACACATCTTGACATATCTCCCACATTGATCGCAGTGTCTCCAGAAACGGCATTCAAGGAGCCAGGACCTTTTCTCCCTACACTGTCCATTGAGTTGTCCTCAAAACCAATATACATCCTGCTATATCTCCCACATGGAAAGTGCCAGGAGGGAGAAGTGGGGATTATGTTTAGACTTTCTCGGAACTGCTTCAAATCAACTAGATATCTTTGTGCTGTAAATCTCCCAACAGCCAAACGCAAAAGCAGCAAACATCTCGCTGTACGTCCCACATCCAAAGTGCCAAGAGAGAGCTTGCTCTCCCTGTCTTTGAGTACTGTTTTCACTGTCCCGGTTACCTCTTTGCTAACATTCTCTTCAGAGCTGCAGTGAAACCAGGAACCGCGTGGAGAAGGCACCCACACTGAAAGTGCCTGGAGGGAACATTGGGGCTTCTTCTCAGTGTCTCTGACATAGGGTTTCACTGTCCCGGGAAAGTCTCTGCTAACACCGTGCAGAGCGCTGTGCCCAATATACAGAAACGTCTTGCGGTATCTCCTACAGGGAAAGTGCCAGGAGGGAATTGTGGAGCTTGTTCTCAGTGTCTCTGAGAATTGCTCTGATTATCCCTGTGACCTCTTTGCTAAGACTCTCCAGAGAGCCGTCCTCAAAACCAACACACGTCTTGACATATCTCCCACATTGATCGCAGTGTCTCCAGAAACGGCATTCAAGGAGCCAGGACCTTTTCTCCCTACACTGTCCATTGAGTTGTCCTCAAAACCAATATACATCCTGCTATATCTCCCACATGGAAAGTGCCAGGAGGGAGAAGTGGGGATTATGTTTAGACTTTCTTGGAACTGCTTCAAATCAACTAGATATCTTTGTGCTGTAAATCTCCCAACAGCCAAACGCAAAAGCAGCAAACATCTCGCTGTACGTCCCACATCCAAAGTGCCAAGAGAGAGCTTGCTCTCCCTGTCTTTGAGTACTGTTTTCACTGTCCCGGTTACCTCTTTGCTAACATTCTCTTCAGAGCTGCAGTGAAACCAGGAACCACGTGGAGAAGGCACCCACACTGAAAGTGCCTGGAAGGAACGTTTGGGCTTCTTCTCAGTGTCTCTGATATAGGGTTTCAAGGTCCCGGGAAAGTCTCTGCTAACACCGTGCAGAGCGCTGTGCCCAATCTACAGAAACGTCTTGCGGTATCTCCTACAGGGAAAGTGCCAGGAGGGAATTGTGGAGCTTGTTCTCAGTGTCTCTGAGAATTGCTCTGATTATCCCTGTGACCTCTTTGCTAAGACTCTCCAGAGAGCCGTCCTCAAAACCAACACACATCTTGACATATCTCCCACATTGATCGCAGTGTCTCCAGAAACGGCATTCAATGAGCCAGGACCTTTTCTCCCTACACTGTCCATTGAGTTGTCCTCAAAACCAATATACATCCTGCTATATCTCCCACATGGAAAGTGCCAGGAGGGAGAAGTGGGGATTAT
The DNA here is from genome assembly GCF_963924245.1 of Chroicocephalus ridibundus. Lineage (NCBI taxonomy): Eukaryota > Metazoa > Chordata > Aves > Charadriiformes > Laridae > Chroicocephalus > Chroicocephalus ridibundus. The sequence goes on from NW_026961681.1 coordinate 242,998, forward strand.
GTTTAGACTTTCTCGGAACTGCTTCAAATCAACTAGATATCTTTGTGCTGTAAATCTCCCAACAGCCAAACGCAAAAGCAGCAAACATCTCGCTGTACGTCCCACATCCAAAGTGCCAAGAGAGAGCTTGCTCTCCCTGTCTTTGAGTACTGTTTTCACTGTCCCGGTTACCTCTTTGCTAACATTCTCTTCAGAGCTGCAGTGAAACCAGGAACCGCGTGGAGAAGGCACCCACACTGAAAGTGCCTGGAGGGAACATTGGGGCTTCTTCTCAGTGTCTCTGACATAGGGTTTCACTGTCCCGGGAAAGTCTCTGCTAACACCGTGCAGAGCGCTGTGCCCAATATACAGAAACGTCTTGCGGTATCTCCTACAGGGAAAGTGCCAGGAGGGAATTGTGGAGCTTGTTCTCAGTGTCTCTGAGAATTGCTCTGATTATCCCTGTGACCTCTTTGCTAAGACTCTCCAGAGAGCCGTCCTCAAAACAAACACACATCTTGACATATCTCCCACATTGATCGCAGTGTCTCCAGAAACGGCATTCAAGGAGCCAGGACCTTTTCTCCCTACACTGTCCATTGAGTTGTCCTCAAAACCAATATACATCCTGCTATATCTCCCACATGGAAAGTGCCAGGAGGGAGAAGTGGGGATTATGTTTAGACTTTCTCGGAACTGCTTCAAATCAACTAGATATCTTTGTGCTGTAAATCTCCCAACAGCCAAACGCAAAAGCAGCAAACATCTCGCTGTACATCCCACATCCAAAGTGCCAAGAGAGAGCTTGCTCTCCCTGTCTTTGAGTACTGTTTTCACTGTCCCGGTTACCTCTTTGCTAACATTCTCTTCAGAGCTGCAGTGAAACCAGGAACCGCGTGGAGAAGGCACCCACACTGAAAGTGCCTGGAGGGAACATTGGGGCTTCTTCTCAGTGTCTCTGACATAGGGTTTCACTGTCCCGGGAAAGTCTCTGCTAACACCGTGCAGAGCGCTGTGCCCAATATACAGAAACGTCTTGCAGTATCTCCTACAGGGAAAGTGCCAGGAGGGAATTGTGGAGCTTGTTCTCAGTGTCTCTGAGAATTGCTCTGATTATCCCTGTGACCTCTTTGCTAAGACTCTCCAGAGAGCCGTCCTCAAAACCAACACACGTCTTGACATATCTCCCACATTGATCGCAGTGTCTCCAGAAACGGCATTCAAGGAGCCAGGACCTTTTCTCCCTACACTGTCCATTGAGTTGTCCTCAAAACCAATATACATCCTGCTATATCTCCCACATGGAAAGTGCCAGGAGGGAGAAGTGGGGATTATGTTTAGACTTTCTCGGAACTGCTTCAAATCAACTAGATATCTTTGTGCTGTAAATCTCCCAACAGCCAAACACAAAAGCAGCAAACATCTCACTGTACGTCCCACATCCAAAGTGCCAAGAGAGAGCTTGCTCTCCCTGTCTTTGAGTACTGTTTTCACTGTCCCGGTTACCTCTTTGCTAACATTCTCTTCAGAGCTGCAGTGAAACCAGGAACCGCGTGGAGAAGGCACCCACACTGAAAGTGCCTGGAGGGAACATTGGGGCTTCTTCTCAGTGTCTCTGACATAGGGTTTCACTGTCCCGGGAAAGTCTCTGCTAACACCGTGCAGAGCGCTGTGCCCAATATACAGAAACGTCTTGCGGTATCTCCTACAGGGAAAGTGCCAGGAGGGAATTGTGGAGCTTGTTCTCAGTGTCTCTGAGAATTGCTCTGATTATCCCTGTGACCTCTTTGCTAAGACTCTCCAGAGAGCCGTCCTCAAAACCAACACACGTCTTGACATATCTCCCACATTGATCGCAGTGTCTCCAGAAACGGCATTCAAGGAGCCAGGACCTTTTCTCCCTACACTGTCCATTGAGTTGTCCTCAAAACCAATATACATCCTGCTATATCTCCCACATGGAAAGTGCCAGGAGGGAGAAGTGGGGATTATGTTTAGACTTTCTCGGAACTGCTTCAAATCAACTAGATATCTTTGTGCTGTAAATCTCCCAACAGCCAAACGCAAAAGCAGCAAACATCTCGCTGTACGTCCCACATCCAAAGTGCCAAGAGAGAGCTTGCTCTCCCTGTCTTTGAGTACTGTTTTCACTGTCCCGGTTACCTCTTTGCTAACATTCTCTTCAGAGCTGCAGTGAAACCAGGTACCGCGTGGAGAAGGCACCCACACTGAAAGTGCCTGGAGGGAACATTGGGGCTTCTTCTCAGTGTCTCTGACATAGGGTTTCACTGTCCCGGGAAAGTCTCTGCTAACACCGTGCAGAGCGCTGTGCCCAATATACAGAAACGTCTTGCGGTATCTCCTACAGGGAAAGTGCCAGGAGGGAATTGTGGAGCTTGTTCTCAGTGTCTCTGAGAATTGCTCTGATTATCCCTGTGACCTCTTTGCTAAGACTCTCCAGAGAGCCGTCCTCAAAACCAACACACATCTTGACATATCTCCCACATTGATCGCAGTGTCTCCAGAAACGGCATTCAATGAGCCAGGACCTTTTCTCCCTACACTGTCCATTGAGTTGTCCTCAAAACCAATATACATCCTGCTATATCTCCCACATGGAAAGTGCCAGGAGGGAGAAGTGGGGATTATGTTTAGACTTTCTCGGAACTGCTTCAAATCAACTAGATATCTTTGTGCTGTAAATCTCCCAACAGCCAAACGCAAAAGCAGCAAACATCTCGCTGTACGTCCCACATCCAAAGTGCCAAGAGAGAGCTTGCTCTCCCTGTCTTTGAGTACTGTTTGCACTGTCCCGGTTACCTCTTTGCTAACATTCTCTTCAGAGCTGCAGTGAAACCAGGAACCGCGTGGAGAAGGCACCCACACTGAAAGTGCCTGGAGGGAACATTGGGGCTTCTTCTCAGTGTCTCTGACATAGGGTTTCACTGTCCCGGGAAAGTCTCTGCTAACACCGTGCAGAGCGCTGTGCCCAATATACAGAAACGTCTTGCGGTATCTCCTACAGGGAAAGTGCCAGGAGGGAATTGTGGAGCTTGTTCTCAGTGTCTCTGAGAATTGCTCTGATTATCCCTGTGACCTCTTTGCTAAGACTCTCCAGAGAGCCGTCCTCAAAACAAACACACATCTTGACATATCTCCCACATTGATCGCAGTGTCTCCAGAAACGGCATTCAAGGAGCCAGGACCTTTTCTCCCTACACTGTCCATTGAGTTGTCCTCAAAACCAATATACATCCTGCTATATCTCCCACATGGAAAGTGCCAGGAGGGAGAAGTGGGGATTATGTTTAGACTTTCTCGGAACTGCTTCAAATCAACTAGATATCTTTGTGCTGTAAATCTCCCAACAGCCAAACGCAAAAGCAGCAAACATCTCGCTGTACGTCCCACATCCAAAGTGCCAAGAGAGAGCTTGCTCTCCCTGTCTTTGAGTACTGTTTTCACTGTCCCGGTTACCTCTTTGCTAACATTCTCTTCAGAGCTGCAGTGAAACCAGGAACCGCGTGGAGAAGGCACCCACACTGAAAGTGCCTGGAGGGAACATTGGGGCTTCTTCTCAGTGTCTCTGACATAGGGTTTCACTGTCCCGGGAAAGTCTCTGCTAACACCGTGCAGAGCGCTGTGCCCAATATACAGAAACGTCTTGCGGTATCTCCTACAGGGAAAGTGCCAGGAGGGAATTGTGGAGCTTGTTCTCAGTGTCTCTGAGAATTGCTCTGATTATCCCTGTGACCTCTTTGCTAAGACTCTCCAGAGAGCCGTCCTCAAAACCAACACACGTCTTGACATATCTCCCACATTGATCGCAGTGTCTCCAGAAACGGCATTCAAGGAGCCAGGACCTTTTCTCCCTACACTGTCCATTGAGTTGTCCTCAAAACCAATATACATCCTGCTATATCTCCCACATGGAAAGTGCCAGGAGGGAGAAGTGGGGATTATGTTTAGACTTTCTCGGAACTGCTTCAAATCAACTAGATATCTTTGTGCTGTAAATCTCCCAACAGCCAAACGCAAAAGCAGCAAACATCTCGCTGTACGTCCCACATCCAAAGTGCCAAGAGAGAGCTTGCTCTCCCTGTCTTTGAGTACTGTTTTCACTGTCCCGGTTACCTCTTTGCTAACATTCTCTTCAGAGCTGCAGTGAAACCAGGAACCGCGTGGAGAAGGCACCCACACTGAAAGTGCCTGGAGGGAACACTGGGGCTTCTTCTCAGTGTCTCTGACATAGGGTTTCACTGTCCCGGGAAAGTCTCTGCTAACACCGTGCAGAGCGCTGTGCCCAATATACAGAAACGTCTTGCGGTATCTCCTACAGGGAAAGTGCCAGGAGGGAATTGTGGAGCTTGTTCTCAGTGTCTCTGAGAATTGCTCTGATTATCCCTGTGACCTCTTTGCTAAGACTCTCCAGAGAGCCGTCCTCAAAACCAACACACGTCTTGACATATCTCCCACATTGATCGCAGTGTCTCCAGAAACGGCATTCAAGGAGCCAGGACCTTTTCTCCCTACACTGTCCATTGAGTTGTCCTCAAAACCAATATACATCCTGCTATATCTCCCACATGGAAAGTGCCAGGAGGGAGAAGTGGGGATTATGTTTAGACTTTCTCGGAACTGCTTCAAATCAACTAGATATCTTTGTGCTGTAAATCTCCCAACAGCCAAACGCAAAAGCAGCAAACATCTCGCTGTACGTCCCACATCCAAAGTGCCAAGAGAGAGCTTGCTCTCCCTGTCTTTGAGTACTGTTTTCACTGTCCCGGTTACCTCTTGGCTAACATTCTCTTCAGAGCTGCAGTGAAACCAGGAACCGCGTGGAGAAGGCACCCACACTGAAAGTGCCTGGAGGGAACATTGGGGCTTCTTCTCAGTGTCTCTGACATAGGGTTTCACTGTCCCGGGAAAGTCTCTGCTAACACCGTGCAGAGCGCTGTGCCCAATCTACAGAAACGTCTTGCGGTATCTCCTACAGGGAAAGTGCCAGGAGGGAATTGTGGAGCTTGTTCTCAGTGTCTCTGAGAATTGCTCTGATTATCTGTGTGACCTCTTTGCTAAGACTCTCCAGAGAGCCGTCCTCAAAACCAACACACGTCTTGACATATCTCCCACATTGATCGCAGTGTCTCCAGAAACGGCATTCAAGGAGCCAGGACCTTTTCTCCCTACACTGTCCATTGAGTTGTCCTCAAAACCAATATACATCCTGCTATATCTCCCACATGGAAAGTGCCAGGAGGGAGAAGTGGGGATTATGTTTAGACTTTCTCGGAACTGCTTCAAATCAACTAGATATCTTTGTGCTGTAAATCTCCCAACAGCCAAAGGCAAAAGCAGCAAACATCTCGCTGTACGTCCCACATCCAAAGTGCCAAGAGAGAGCTTGCTCTCCCTGTCTTTGAGTACTGTTTTCACTGTCCCGGTTACCTCTTGGCTAACATTCTCTTCAGAGCTGCAGTGAAACCAGGAACCGCGTGGAGAAGGCACCCACACTGAAAGTGCCTGGAGGGAACATTGGGGCTTCTTCTCAGTGTCTCTGACATAGGGTTTCACTGTCCCGGGAAAGTCTCTGCTAACACCGTGCAGAGCGCTGTGCCCAATATACAGAAACGTCTTGCGGTATCTCCTACAGGGAAAGTGCCAGGAGGGAATTGTGGAGCTTGTTCTCAGTGTCTCTGAGAATTGCTCTGATTATCCCTGTGACCTCTTTGCTAAGACTCTCCAGAGAGCCGTCCTCAAAACCAACACACGTCTTGACATATCTCCCACATTGATCGCAGTGTCTCCAGAAACGGCATTCAAGGAGCCAGGACCTTTTCTCCCTACACTGTCCATTGAGTTGTCCTCAAAACCAATATACATCCTGCTATATCTCCCACATGGAAAGTGCCAGGAGGGAGAAGTGGGGATTATGTTTAGACTTTCTCGGAACTGCTTCAAATCAACTAGATATCTTTGTGCTGTAAATCTCCCAACAGCCAAACGCAAAAGCAGCAAACATCTCGCTGTACGTCCCACATCCAAAGTGCCAAGAGAGAGCTTGCTCTCCCTGTCTTTGAGTACTGTTTTCACTGTCCCGGTTACCTCTTTGCTAACATTCTCTTCAGAGCTGCAGTGAAACCAGGAACCGCGTGGAGAAGGCACCCACACTGAAAGTGCCTGGAGGGAACATTGGGGCTTCTTCTCAGTGTCTCTGACATAGGGTTTCACTGTCCCGGGAAAGTCTCTGCTAACACCGTGCAGAGCGCTGTGCCCAATATACAGAAACGTCTTGCGGTATCTCCTACAGGGAAAGTGCCAGGAGGGAATTGTGGAGCTTGTTCTCAGTGTCTCTGAGAATTGCTCTGATTATCTGTGTGACCTCTTTGCTAAGACTCTCCAGAGAGCCGTCCTCAAAACCAACACACGTCTTGACATATCTCCCACATTGATCGCAGTGTCTCCAGAAACGGCATTCAAGGAGCCAGGACCTTTTCTCCCTACACTGTCCATTGAGTTGTCCTCAAAACCAATATACATCCTGCTATATCTCCCACATGGAAAGTGCCAGGAGGGAGAAGTGGGGATTATGTTTAGACTTTCTCGGAACTGCTTCAAATCAACTAGATATCTTTGTGCTGTAAATCTCCCAACAGCCAAACGCAAAAGCAGCAAACATCTCGCTGTACGTCCCACATCCAAAGTGCCAAGAGAGAGCTTGCTCTCCCTGTCTTTGAGTACTGTTTGCACTGTCCCGGTTACCTCTTTGCTAACATTCTCTTCAGAGCTGCAGTGAAACCAGGAACCGCGTGGAGAAGGCACCCACACTGAAAGTGCTGGAAGGAACGTTGGGGCTTCTTCTCAGTGTCTCTGACATAGGGTTTCACTGTCCCGGGAAAGTCTCTGCTAACACCGTGCAGAGCGCTGTGCCCAATATACAGAAACGTCTTGCGGTATCTCCTACAGGGAAAGTGCCAGGAGGGAATTGTGGAGCTTGTTCTCAGTGTCTCTGAGAATTGCTCTGATTATCCCTGTGACCTCTTTGCTAAGACTCTCCAGAGAGCCGTCCTCAAAACCAACACACGTCTTGACATATCTCCCACATTGATCGCAGTGTCTCCAGAAACGGCATTCAAGGAGCCAGGACCTTTTCTCCCTACACTGTCCATTGAGTTGTCCTCAAAACCAATATACATCCTGCTATATCTCCCACATGGAAAGTGCCAGGAGGGAGAAGTGGGGATTATGTTTAGACTTTCTCGGAACTGCTTCAAATCAACTAGATATCTTTGTGCTGTAAATCTCCCAACAGCCAAACGCAAAAGCAGCAAACATCTCGCTGTACGTCCCACATCCAAAGTGCCAAGAGAGAGCTTGCTCTCCCTGTCTTTGAGTACTGTTTTCACTGTCCCGGTTACCTCTTTGCTAACATTCTCTTCAGAGCTGCAGTGAAACCAGGAACCGCGTGGAGAAGGCACCCACACTGAAAGTGCCTGGAGGGAACACTGGGGCTTCTTCTCAGTGTCTCTGACATAGGGTTTCACTGTCCCGGGAAAGTCTCTGCTAACACCGTGCAGAGCGCTGTGCCCAATATACAGAAACGTCTTGCGGTATCTCCTACAGGGAAAGTGCCAGGAGGGAATTGTGGAGCTTGTTCTCAGTGTCTCTGAGAATTGCTCTGATTATCCCTGTGACCTCTTTGCTAAGACTCTCCAGAGAGCCGTCCTCAAAACCAACACACGTCTTGACATATCTCCCACATTGATCGCAGTGTCTCCAGAAACGGCATTCAAGGAGCCAGGACCTTTTCTCCCTACACTGTCCATTGAGTTGTCCTCAAAACCAATATACATCCTGCTATATCTCCCACATGGAAAGTGCCAGGAGGGAGAAGTGGGGATTATGTTTAGACTTTCTCGGAACTGCTTCAAATCAACTAGATATCTTTGTGCTGTAAATCTCCCAACAGCCAAACGCAAAAGCAGCAAACATCTCGCTGTACGTCCCACATCCAAAGTGCCAAGAGAGAGCTTGCTCTCCCTGTCTTTGAGTACTGTTTTCACTGTCCCGGTTACCTCTTTGCTAACATTCTCTTCAGAGCTGCAGTGAAACCAGGAACCACGTGGAGAAGACACCCACACTGAAAGTGCCTGGAAGGAACGTTGGGGCTTCTTCTCAGTGTCTCTGATATAGGGTTTCACTGTCCCGGGAAAGTCTCTGCTAACACCGTGCAGAGCGCTGTGCCCAATATACAGAAACGTCTTGCGGTATCTCCTACAGGGAAAGTGCCAGGAGGGAATTGTGGAGCTTGTTCTCAGTGTCTCTGAGAATTGCTCTGATTATCTGTGTGACCTCTTTGCTAAGACTCTCCAGAGAGCCGTCCTCAAAACCAACACACGTCTTGACATATCTCCCACATTGATCGCAGTGTCTCCAGAAACGGCATTCAAGGAGCCAGGACCTTTTCTCCCTACACTGTCCATTGAGTTGTCCTCAAAACCAATATACATCCTGCTATATCTCCCACATGGAAAGTGCCAGGAGGGAGAAGTGGGGATTATGTTTAGACTTTCTCGGAACTGCTTCAAATCAACTAGATATCTTTGTGCTGTAAATCTCCCAACAGCCAAACGCAAAAGCAGCAAACATCTCGCTGTACGTCCCACATCCAAAGTGCCAAGAGAGAGCTTGCTCTCCCTGTCTTTGAGTACTGTTTTCACTGTCCCGGTTACCTCTTGGCTAACATTCTCTTCAGAGCTGCAGTGAAACCAGGAACCGCGTGGAGAAGGCACCCACACTGAAAGTGCCTGGAGGGAACATTGGGGCTTCTTCTCAGTGTCTCTGACATAGGGTTTCACTGTCCCGGGAAAGTCTCTGCTAACACCGTGCAGAGCGCTGTGCCCAATATACAGAAACGTCTTGCGGTATCTCCTACAGGGAAAGTGCCAGGAGGGAATTGTGGAGCTTGTTCTCAGTGTCTCTGAGAATTGCTCTGATTATCCCTGTGACCTCTTTGCTAAGACTCTCCAGAGAGCCGTCCTCAAAACCAACACACGTCTTGACATATCTCCCACATTGATCGCAGTGTCTCCAGAAACGGCATTCAAGGAGCCAGGACCTTTTCTCCCTACACTGTCCATTGAGTTGTCCTCAAAACCAATATACATCCTGCTATATCTCCCACATGGAAAGTGCCAGGAGGGAGAAGTGGGGATTATGTTTAGACTTTCTCGGAACTGCTTCAAATCAACTAGATATCTTTGTGCTGTAAATCTCCCAACAGCCAAACGCAAAAGCAGCAAACATCTCGCTGTACGTCCCACATCCAAAGTGCCAAGAGAGAGCTTGCTCTCCCTGTCTTTGAGTACTGTTTTCACTGTCCCGGTTACCTCTTTGCTAACATTCTCTTCAGAGCTGCAGTGAAACCAGGAACCGCGTGGAGAAGGCACCCACACTGAAAGTGCCTGGAGGGAACATTGGGGCTTCTTCTCAGTGTCTCTGACATAGGGTTTCACTGTCCCGGGAAAGTCTCTGCTAACACCGTGCAGAGCGCTGTGCCCAATATACAGAAACGTCTTGCGGTATCTCCTACAGGGAAAGTGCCAGGAGGGAATTGTGGAGCTTGTTCTCAGTGTCTCTGAGAATTGCTCTGATTATCTGTGTGACCTCTTTGCTAAGACTCTCCAGAGAGCCGTCCTCAAAACCAACACACGTCTTGACATATCTCCCACATTGATCGCAGTGTCTCCAGAAACGGCATTCAAGGAGCCAGGACCTTTTCTCCCTACACTGTCCATTGAGTTGTCCTCAAAACCAATATACATCCTGCTATATCTCCCACATGGAAAGTGCCAGGAGGGAGAAGTGGGGATTATGTTTAGACTTTCTCGGAACTGCTTCAAATCAACTAGATATCTTTGTGCTGTAAATCTCCCAACAGCCAAACGCAAAAGCAGCAAACATCTCGCTGTACGTCCCACATCCAAAGTGCCAAGAGAGAGCTTGCTCTCCCTGTCTTTGAGTACTGTTTGCACTGTCCCGGTTACCTCTTTGCTAACATTCTCTTCAGAGCTGCAGTGAAACCAGGAACCGCGTGGAGAAGGCACCCACACTGAAAGTGCTGGAAGGAACGTTGGGGCTTCTTCTCAGTGTCTCTGACATAGGGTTTCACTGTCCCGGGAAAGTCTCTGCTAACACCGTGCAGAGCGCTGTGCCCAATATACAGAAACGTCTTGCGGTATCTCCTACAGGGAAAGTGCCAGGAGGGAATTGTGGAGCTTGTTCTCAGTGTCTCTGAGAATTGCTCTGATTATCCCTGTGACCTCTTTGCTAAGACTCTCCAGAGAGCCGTCCTCAAAACCAACACACGTCTTGACATATCTCCCACATTGATCGCAGTGTCTCCAGAAACGGCATTCAAGGAGCCAGGACCTTTTCTCCCTACACTGTCCATTGAGTTGTCCTCAAAACCAATATACATCCTGCTATATCTCCCACATGGAAAGTGCCAGGAGGGAGAAGTGGGGATTATGTTTAGACTTTCTCGGAACTGCTTCAAATCAACTAGATATCTTTGTGCTGTAAATCTCCCAACAGCCAAACGCAAAAGCAGCAAACATCTCGCTGTACGTCCCACATCCAAAGTGCCAAGAGAGAGCTTGCTCTCCCTGTCTTTGAGTACTGTTTTCACTGTCCCGGTTACCTCTTTGCTAACATTCTCTTCAGAGCTGCAGTGAAACCAGGAACCGCGTGGAGAAGGCACCCACACTGAAAGTGCCTGGAGGGAACACTGGGGCTTCTTCTCAGTGTCTCTGACATAGGGTTTCACTGTCCCGGGAAAGTCTCTGCTAACACCGTGCAGAGCGCTGTGCCCAATATACAGAAACGTCTTGCGGTATCTCCTACAGGGAAAGTGCCAGGAGGGAATTGTGGAGCTTGTTCTCAGTGTCTCTGAGAATTGCTCTGATTATCCCTGTGACCTCTTTGCTAAGACTCTCCAGAGAGCCGTCCTCAAAACCAACACACGTCTTGACATATCTCCCACATTGATCGCAGTGTCTCCAGAAACGGCATTCAAGGAGCCAGGACCTTTTCTCCCTACACTGTCCATTGAGTTGTCCTCAAAACCAATATACATCCTGCTATATCTCCCACATGGAAAGTGCCAGGAGGGAGAAGTGGGGATTATGTTTAGACTTTCTCGGAACTGCTTCAAATCAACTAGATATCTTTGTGCTGTAAATCTCCCAACAGCCAAACGCAAAAGCAGCAAACATCTCGCTGTACGTCCCACATCCAAAGTGCCAAGAGAGAGCTTGCTCTCCCTGTCTTTGAGTACTGTTTTCACTGTCCCGGTTACCTCTTTGCTAACATTCTCTTCAGAGCTGCAGTGAAACCAGGAACCGCGTGGAGAAGGCACCCACACTGAAAGTGCCTGGAGGGAACATTGGGGCTTCTTCTCAGTGTCTCTGACATAGGGTTTCACTGTCCCGGGAAAGTCTCTGCTAACACCGTGCAGAGCGCTGTGCCCAATATACAGAAACGTCTTGCGGTATCTCCTACAGGGAAAGTGCCAGGAGGGAATTGTGGAGCTTGTTCTCAGTGTCTCTGAGAATTGCTCTGATTATCTGTGTGACCTCTTTGCTAAGACTCTCCAGAGAGCCGTCCTCAAAACCAACACACGTCTTGACATATCTCCCACATTGATCGCAGTGTCTCCAGAAACGGCATTCAAGGAGCCAGGACCTTTTCTCCCTACACTGTCCATTGAGTTGTCCTCAAAACCAATATACATCCTGCTATATCTCCCACATGGAAAGTGCCAGGAGGGAGAAGTGGGGATTATGTTTAGACTTTCTCGGAACTGCTTCAAATCAACTAGATATCTTTGTGCTGTAAATCTCCCAACAGCCAAACGCAAAAGCAGCAAACATCTCGCTGTACGTCCCACATCCAAAGTGCCAAGAGAGAGCTTGCTCTCCCTGTCTTTGAGTACTGTTTTCACTGTCCCGGTTACCTCTTTGCTAACATTCTCTTCAGAGCTGCAGTGAAACCAGGAACCGCGTGGAGAAGGCACCCACACTGAAAGTGCTGGAAGGAACGTTGGGGCTTCTTCTCAGTGTCTCTGACATAGGGTTTCACTGTCCCGGGAAAGTCTCTGCTAACACCGTGCAGAGCGCTGTGCCCAATATACAGAAACGTCTTGCGGTATCTCCTACAGGGAAAGTGCCAGGAGGGAATTGTGGAGCTTGTTCTCAGTGTCTCTGAGAATTGCTCTGATTATCCCTGTGACCTCTTTGCTAAGACTCTCCAGAGAGCCGTCCTCAAAACCAACACACGTCTTGACATATCTCCCACATTGATCGCAGTGTCTCCAGAAACGGCATTCAAGGAGCCAGGACCTTTTCTCCCTACACTGTCCATTGAGTTGTCCTCAAAACCAATATACATCCTGCTATATCTCCCACATGGAAAGTGCCAGGAGGGAGAAGTGGGGATTATGTTTAGACTTTCTCGGAACTGCTTCAAATCAACTAGATATCTTTGTGCTGTAAATCTCCCAACAGCCAAACGCAAAAGCAGCAAACATCTCGCTGTACGTCCCACATCCAAAGTGCCAAGAGAGAGCTTGCTCTCCCTGTCTTTGAGTACTGTTTTCACTGTCCCGGTTACCTCTTTGCTAACATTCTCTTCAGAGCTGCAGTGAAACCAGGAACCGCGTGGAGAAGGCACCCACACTGAAAGTGCCTGGAGGGAACACTGGGGCTTCTTCTCAGTGTCTCTGACATAGGGTTTCACTGTCCCGGGAAAGTCTCTGCTAACACCGTGCAGAGCGCTGTGCCCAATATACAGAAACGTCTTGCGGTATCTCCTACAGGGAAAGTGCCAGGAGGGAATTGTGGAGCTTGTTCTCAGTGTCTCTGAGAATTGCTCTGATTATCCCTGTGACCTCTTTGCTAAGACTCTCCAGAGAGCCGTCCTCAAAACCAACACACGTCTTGACATATCTCCCACATTGATCGCAGTGTCTCCAGAAACGGCATTCAAGGAGCCAGGACCTTTTCTCCCTACACTGTCCATTGAGTTGTCCTCAAAACCAATATACATCCTGCTATATCTCCCACATGGAAAGTGCCAGGAGGGAGAAGTGGGGATTATGTTTAGACTTTCTCGGAACTGCTTCAAATCAACTAGATATCTTTGTGCTGTAAATCTCCCAACAGCCAAACGCAAAAGCAGCAAACATCTCGCTGTACGTCCCACATCCAAAGTGCCAAGAGAGAGCTTGCTCTCCCTGTCTTTGAGTACTGTTTTCACTGTCCCGGTTACCTCTTTGCTAACATTCTCTTCAGAGCTGCAGTGAAACCAGGAACCGCGTGGAGAAGGCACCCACACTGAAAGTGCCTGGAGGGAACATTGGGGCTTCTTCTCAGTGTCTCTGACATAGGGTTTCACTGTCCCGGGAAAGTCTCTGCTAACACCGTGCAGAGCGCTGTGCCCAATATACAGAAACGTCTTGCGGTATCTCCTACAGGGAAAGTGCCAGGAGGGAATTGTGGAGCTTGTTCTCAGTGTCTCTGAGAATTGCTCTGATTATCCCTGTGACCTCTTTGCTAAGACTCTCCAGAGAGCCGTCCTCAAAACCAACACACGTCTTGACATATCTCCCACATTGATCGCAGTGTCTCCAGAAAGGGCATTCAAGGAGCCAGGACCTTTTCTCCCTACACTGTCCATTGAGTTGTCCTCAAAACCAATATACATCCTGCTATATCTCCCACATGGAAAGTGCCAGGAGGGAGAAGTGGGGATTATGTTTAGACTTTCTCGGAACTGCTTCAAATCAACTAGATATCTTTGTGCTGTAAATCTCCCAACAGCCAAACGCAAAAGCAGCAAACATCTCGCTGTACGTCCCACATCCAAAGTGCCAAGAGAGAGCTTGCTCTCCCTGTCTTTGAGTACTGTTTTCACTGTCCCGGTTACCTCTTTGCTAACATTCTCTTCAGAGCTGCAGTGAAACCAGGAACCGCGTGGAGAAGGCACCCACACTGAAAGTGCCTGGAGGGAACACTGGGGCTTCTTCTCAGTGTCTCTGACATAGGGTTTCACTGTCCCGGGAAAGTCTCTGCTAACACCGTGCAGAGCGCTGTGCCCAATATACAGAAACGTCTTGCGGTATCTCCTACAGGGAAAGTGCCAGGAGGGAATTGTGGAGCTTGTTCTCAGTGTCTCTGAGAATTGCTCTGATTATCTGTGTGACCTCTTTGCTAAGACTCTCCAGAGAGCCGTCCTCAAAACAAACACACATCTTGACATATCTCCCACATTGATCGCAGTGTCTCCAGAAACGGCATTCAAGGAGCCAGGACCTTTTCTCCCTACACTGTCCATTGAGTTGTCCTCAAAACCAATATACATCCTGCTATATCTCCCACATGGAAAGTGCCAGGAGGGAGAAGTGGGGATTATGTTTAGACTTTCTCGGAACTGCTTCAAATCAACTAGATATCTTTGTGCTGTAAATCTCCCAACAGCCAAACGCAAAAGCAGCAAACATCTCGCTGTACGTCCCACATCCAAAGTGCCAAGAGAGAGCTTGCTCTCCCTGTCTTTGAGTACTGTTTGCACTGTCCCGGTTACCTCTTTGCTAACATTCTCTTCAGAGCTGCAGTGAAACCAGGAACCGCGTGGAGAAGGCACCCACACTGAAAGTGCCTGGAGGGAACATTGGGGCTTCTTCTCAGTGTCTCTGACATAGGGTTTCACTGTCCCGGGAAAGTCTCTGCTAACACCGTGCAGAGCGCTGTGCCCAATATACAGAAACGTCTTGCGGTATCTCCTACAGGGAAAGTGCCAGGAGGGAATTGTGGAGCTTGTTCTCAGTGTCTCTGAGAATTGCTCTGATTATCCCTGTGACCTCTTTGCTAAGACTCTCCAGAGAGCCGTCCTCAAAACCAACACACGTCTTGACATATCTCCCACATTGATCGCAGTGTCTCCAGAAACGGCATTCAAGGAGCCAGGACCTTTTCTCCCTACACTGTCCATTGAGTTGTCCTCAAAACCAATATACATCCTGCTATATCTCCCACATGGAAAGTGCCAGGAGGGAGAAGTGGGGATTATGTTTAGACTTTCTCGGAACTGCTTCAAATCAACTAGATATCTTTGTGCTGTAAATCTCCCAACAGCCAAACGCAAAAGCAGCAAACATCTCGCTGTACGTCCCACATCCAAAGTGCCAAGAGAGAGCTTGCTCTCCCTGTCTTTGAGTACTGTTTTCACTGTCCCGGTTACCTCTTGGCTAACATTCTCTTCAGAGCTGCAGTGAAACCAGGAACCGCGTGGAGAAGGCACCCACACTGAAAGTGCCTGGAGGGAACACTGGGGCTTCTTCTCAGTGTCTCTGACATAGGGTTTCACTGTCCCGGGAAAGTCTCTGCTAACACCGTGCAGAGCGCTGTGCCCAATATACAGAAACGTCTTGCGGTATCTCCTTCAGGGAAAGTGCCAGGAGGGAATTGTGGAGCTTGTTCTCAGTGTCTCTGAGAATTGCTCTGATTATCCCTGTGACCTCTTTGCTAAGACTCTCCAGAGAGCCGTCCTCAAAACCAACACACGTCTTGACATATCTCCCACATTGATCGCAGTGTCTCCAGAAACGGCATTCAAGGAGCCAGGACCTTTTCTCCCTACACTGTCCATTGAGTTGTCCTCAAAACCAATATACATCCTGCTATATCTCCCACATGGAAAGTGCCAGGAGGGAGAAGTGGGGATTATGTTTAGACTTTCTCGGAACTGCTTCAAATCAACTAGATATCTTTGTGCTGTAAATCTCCCAACAGCCAAACGCAAAAGCAGCAAACATCTCGCTGTACGTCCCACATCCAAAGTGCCAAGAGAGAGCTTGCTCTCCCTGTCTTTGAGTACTGTTTTCACTGTCCCGGTTACCTCTTTGCTAACATTCTCTTCAGAGCTGCAGTGAAACCAGGAACCGCGTGGAGAAGGCACCCACATTGAAAGTGCCTGGAGGGAGAAGTGGGGATTATGTTTAGACTTTCTCGGAACTGCTTCAAATCAACTAGATATCTTTGTGCTGTAAATCTCCCAACAGCCAAACGCAAAAGCAGCAAACATCTCGCTGTACGTCCCACATCCAAAGTGCCAAGAGAGAGCTTGCTCTCCCTGTCTTTGAGTACTGTTTTCACTGTCCCGGTTACCTCTTTGCTAACATTCTCTTCAGAGCTGCAGTGAAACCAGGAACCGCGTGGAGAAGGCACCCACACTGAAAGTGCCTGGAGGGAACATTGGGGCTTCTTCTCAGTGTCTCTGACATAGGGTTTCACTGTCCCGGGAAAGTCTCTGCTAACACCGTGCAGAGCGCTGTGCCCAATATACAGAAACGTCTTGCGGTATCTCCTACAGGGAAAGTGCCAGGAGGGAATTGTGGAGCTTGTTCTCAGTGTCTCTGAG
This sequence comes from Chroicocephalus ridibundus, assembly GCF_963924245.1. Classification (NCBI taxonomy): domain Eukaryota; kingdom Metazoa; phylum Chordata; class Aves; order Charadriiformes; family Laridae; genus Chroicocephalus; species Chroicocephalus ridibundus. The sequence continues at coordinate 259,456 of NW_026961681.1, forward strand.
AATTGCTCTGATTATCCCTGTGACCTCTTTGCTAAGACTCTCCAGAGAGCCGTCCTCAAAACCAACACACGTCTTGACATATCTCCCACATTGATCGCAGTGTCTCCAGAAACGGCATTCAAGGAGCCAGGACCTTTTCTCCCTACACTGTCCATTGAGTTGTCCTCAAAACCAATATACATCCTGCTATATCTCCCACATGGAAAGTGCCAGGAGGGAGAAGTGGGGATTATGTTTAGACTTTCTCGGAACTGCTTCAAATCAACTAGATATCTTTGTGCTGTAAATCTCCCAACAGCCAAACGCAAAAGCAGCAAACATCTCGCTGTACGTCCCACATCCAAAGTGCCAAGAGAGAGCTTCCTCTCCCTGTCTTTGAGTACTGTTTTCACTGTCCCGGTTACCTCTTTGCTAACATTCTCTTCAGAGCTGCAGTGAAACCAGGAACCGCGTGGAGAAGGCACCCACACTGAAAGTGCTGGAAGGAACGTTGGGGCTTCTTCTCAGTGTCTCTGACATAGGGTTTCACTGTCCCGGGAAAGTCTCTGCTAACACCGTGCAGAGCGCTGTGCCCAATATACAGAAACGTCTTGCGGTATCTCCTACAGGGAAAGTGCCAGGAGGGAATTGTGGAGCTTGTTCTCAGTGTCTCTGAGAATTGCTCTGATTATCCCTGTGACCTCTTTGCTAAGACTCTCCAGAGAGCCGTCCTCAAAACCAACACACGTCTTGACATATCTCCCACATTGATCGCAGTGTCTCCAGAAACGGCATTCAAGGAGCCAGGACCTTTTCTCCCTACACTGTCCATTGAGTTGTCCTCAAAACCAATATACATCCTGCTATATCTCCCACATGGAAAGTGCCAGGAGGGAGAAGTGGGGATTATGTTTAGACTTTCTCGGAACTGCTTCAAATCAACTAGATATCTTTGTGCTGTAAATCTCCCAACAGCCAAACGCAAAAGCAGCAAACATCTCGCTGTACGTCCCACATCCAAAGTGCCAAGAGAGAGCTTGCTCTCCCTGTCTTTGAGTACTGTTTTCACTGTCCCGGTTACCTCTTTGCTAACATTCTCTTCAGAGCTGCAGTGAAACCAGGAACCGCGGGGAGAAGGCACCCACACTGAAAGTGCCTGGAGGGAACACTGGGGCTTCTTCTCAGTGTCTCTGACATAGGGTTTCACTGTCCCGGGAAAGTCTCTGCTAACACCGTGCAGAGCGCTGTGCCCAATATACAGAAACGTCTTGCGGTATCTCCTACAGGGAAAGTGCCAGGAGGGAATTGTGGAGCTTGTTCTCAGTGTCTCTGAGAATTGCTCTGATTATCCCTGTGACCTCTTTGCTAAGACTCTCCAGAGAGCCGTCCTCAAAACCAACACACGTCTTGACATATCTCCCACATTGATCGCAGTGTCTCCAGAAACGGCATTCAAGGAGCCAGGACCTTTTCTCCCTACACTGTCCATTGAGTTGTCCTCAAAACCAATATACATCCTGCTATATCTCCCACATGGAAAGTGCCAGGAGGGAGAAGTGGGGATTATGTTTAGACTTTCTCGGAACTGCTTCAAATCAACTAGATATCTTTGTGCTGTAAATCTCCCAACAGCCAAACGCAAAAGCAGCAAACATCTCGCTGTACGTCCCACATCCAAAGTGCCAAGAGAGAGCTTGCTCTCCCTGTCTTTGAGTACTGTTTTCACTGTCCCGGTTACCTCTTTGCTAACATTCTCTTCAGAGCTGCAGTGAAACCAGGAACCGCGTGGAGAAGGCACCCACACTGAAAGTGCCTGGAGGGAACATTGGGGCTTCTTCTCAGTGTCTCTGACATAGGGTTTCACTGTCCCGGGAAAGTCTCTGCTAACACCGTGCAGAGCGCTGTGCCCAATATACAGAAACGTCTTGCGGTATCTCCTACAGGGAAAGTGCCAGGAGGGAATTGTGGAGCTTGTTCTCAGTGTCTCTGAGAATTGCTCTGATTATCCCTGTGACCTCTTTGCTAAGACTCTCCAGAGAGCCGTCCTCAAAACCAACACACGTCTTGACATATCTCCCACATTGATCGCAGTGTCTCCAGAAACGGCATTCAAGGAGCCAGGACCTTTTCTCCCTACACTGTCCATTGAGTTGTCCTCAAAACCAATATACATCCTGCTATATCTCCCACATGGAAAGTGCCAGGAGGGAGAAGTGGGGATTATGTTTAGACTTTCTCGGAACTGCTTCAAATCAACTAGATATCTTTGTGCTGTAAATCTCCCAACAGCCAAACGCAAAAGCAGCAAACATCTCGCTGTACGTCCCACATCCAAAGTGCCAAGAGAGAGCTTGCTCTCCCTGTCTTTGAGTACTGTTTTCACTGTCCCGGTTACCTCTTTGCTAACATTCTCTTCAGAGCTGCAGTGAAACCAGGAACCGCGTGGAGAAGGCACCCACACTGAAAGTGCCTGGAGGGAACACTGGGGCTTCTTCTCAGTGTCTCTGACATAGGGTTTCACTGTCCCGGGAAAGTCTCTGCTAACACCGTGCAGAGCGCTGTGCCCAATATACAGAAACGTCTTGCGGTATCTCCTACAGGGAAAGTGCCAGGAGGGAATTGTGGAGCTTGTTCTCAGTGTCTCTGAGAATTGCTCTGATTATCTGTGTGACCTCTTTGCTAAGACTCTCCAGAGAGCCGTCCTCAAAACAAACACACATCTTGACATATCTCCCACATTGATCGCAGTGTCTCCAGAAACGGCATTCAAGGAGCCAGGACCTTTTCTCCCTACACTGTCCATTGAGTTGTCCTCAAAACCAATATACATCCTGCTATATCTCCCACATGGAAAGTGCCAGGAGGGAGAAGTGGGGATTATGTTTAGACTTTCTCGGAACTGCTTCAAATCAACTAGATATCTTTGTGCTGTAAATCTCCCAACAGCCAAACGCAAAAGCAGCAAACATCTCGCTGTACGTCCCACATCCAAAGTGCCAAGAGAGAGCTTGCTCTCCCTGTCTTTGAGTACTGTTTGCACTGTCCCGGTTACCTCTTTGCTAACATTCTCTTCAGAGCTGCAGTGAAACCAGGAACCGCGTGGAGAAGGCACCCACACTGAAAGTGCCTGGAGGGAACATTGGGGCTTCTTCTCAGTGTCTCTGACATAGGGTTTCACTGTCCCGGGAAAGTCTCTGCTAACACCGTGCAGAGCGCTGTGCCCAATATACAGAAACGTCTTGCGGTATCTCCTACAGGGAAAGTGCCAGGAGGGAATTGTGGAGCTTGTTCTCAGTGTCTCTGAGAATTGCTCTGATTATCCCTGTGACCTCTTTGCTAAGACTCTCCAGAGAGCCGTCCTCAAAACCAACACACGTCTTGACATATCTCCCACATTGATCGCAGTGTCTCCAGAAACGGCATTCAAGGAGCCAGGACCTTTTCTCCCTACACTGTCCATTGAGTTGTCCTCAAAACCAATATACATCCTGCTATATCTCCCACATGGAAAGTGCCAGGAGGGAGAAGTGGGGATTATGTTTAGACTTTCTCGGAACTGCTTCAAATCAACTAGATATCTTTGTGCTGTAAATCTCCCAACAGCCAAACGCAAAAGCAGCAAACATCTCGCTGTACGTCCCACATCCAAAGTGCCAAGAGAGAGCTTGCTCTCCCTGTCTTTGAGTACTGTTTTCACTGTCCCGGTTACCTCTTGGCTAACATTCTCTTCAGAGCTGCAGTGAAACCAGGAACCGCGTGGAGAAGGCACCCACACTGAAAGTGCCTGGAGGGAACACTGGGGCTTCTTCTCAGTGTCTCTGACATAGGGTTTCACTGTCCCGGGAAAGTCTCTGCTAACACCGTGCAGAGCGCTGTGCCCAATATACAGAAACGTCTTGCGGTATCTCCTTCAGGGAAAGTGCCAGGAGGGAATTGTGGAGCTTGTTCTCAGTGTCTCTGAGAATTGCTCTGATTATCCCTGTGACCTCTTTGCTAAGACTCTCCAGAGAGCCGTCCTCAAAACCAACACACGTCTTGACATATCTCCCACATTGATCGCAGTGTCTCCAGAAACGGCATTCAAGGAGCCAGGACCTTTTCTCCCTACACTGTCCATTGAGTTGTCCTCAAAACCAATATACATCCTGCTATATCTCCCACATGGAAAGTGCCAGGAGGGAGAAGTGGGGATTATGTTTAGACTTTCTCGGAACTGCTTCAAATCAACTAGATATCTTTGTGCTGTAAATCTCCCAACAGCCAAACGCAAAAGCAGCAAACATCTCGCTGTACGTCCCACATCCAAAGTGCCAAGAGAGAGCTTGCTCTCCCTGTCTTTGAGTACTGTTTTCACTGTCCCGGTTACCTCTTTGCTAACATTCTCTTCAGAGCTGCAGTGAAACCAGGAACCGCGTGGAGAAGGCACCCACATTGAAAGTGCCTGGAGGGAGAAGTGGGGATTATGTTTAGACTTTCTCGGAACTGCTTCAAATCAACTAGATATCTTTGTGCTGTAAATCTCCCAACAGCCAAACGCAAAAGCAGCAAACATCTCGCTGTACGTCCCACATCCAAAGTGCCAAGAGAGAGCTTGCTCTCCCTGTCTTTGAGTACTGTTTTCACTGTCCCGGTTACCTCTTTGCTAACATTCTCTTCAGAGCTGCAGTGAAACCAGGAACCGCGTGGAGAAGGCACCCACACTGAAAGTGCCTGGAGGGAACATTGGGGCTTCTTCTCAGTGTCTCTGACATAGGGTTTCACTGTCCCGGGAAAGTCTCTGCTAACACCGTGCAGAGCGCTGTGCCCAATATACAGAAACGTCTTGCGGTATCTCCTACAGGGAAAGTGCCAGGAGGGAATTGTGGAGCTTGTTCTCAGTGTCTCTGAGAATTGCTCTGATTATCCCTGTGACCTCTTTGCTAAGACTCTCCAGAGAGCCGTCCTCAAAACCAACACACGTCTTGACATATCTCCCACATTGATCGCAGTGTCTCCAGAAACGGCATTCAAGGAGCCAGGACCTTTTCTCCCTACACTGTCCATTGAGTTGTCCTCAAAACCAATATACATCCTGCTATATCTCCCACATGGAAAGTGCCAGGAGGGAGAAGTGGGGATTATGTTTAGACTTTCTCGGAACTGCTTCAAATCAACTAGATATCTTTGTGCTGTAAATCTCCCAACAGCCAAACGCAAAAGCAGCAAACATCTCGCTGTACGTCCCACATCCAAAGTGCCAAGAGAGAGCTTGCTCTCCCTGTCTTTGAGTACTGTTTTCACTGTCCCGGTTACCTCTTTGCTAACATTCTCTTCAGAGCTGCAGTGAAACCAGGAACCGCGTGGAGAAGGCACCCACACTGAAAGTGCCTGGAGGGAACACTGGGGCTTCTTCTCAGTGTCTCTGACATAGGGTTTCACTGTCCCGGGAAAGTCTCTGCTAACACCGTGCAGAGCGCTGTGCCCAATATACAGAAACGTCTTGCGGTATCTCCTACAGGGAAAGTGCCAGGAGGGAATTGTGGAGCTTGTTCTCAGTGTCTCTGAGAATTGCTCTGATTATCCCTGTGACCTCTTTGCTAAGACTCTCCAGAGAGCCGTCCTCAAAACCAACACACGTCTTGACATATCTCCCACATTGATCGCAGTGTCTCCAGAAACGGCATTCAAGGAGCCAGGACCTTTTCTCCCTACACTGTCCATTGAGTTGTCCTCAAAACCAATATACATCCTGCTATATCTCCCACATGGAAAGTGCCAGGAGGGAGAAGTGGGGATTATGTTTAGACTTTCTCGGAACTGCTTCAAATCAACTAGATATCTTTGTGCTGTAAATCTCCCAACAGCCAAACGCAAAAGCAGCAAACATCTCGCTGTACGTCCCACATCCAAAGTGCCAAGAGAGAGCTTGCTCTCCCTGTCTTTGAGTACTGTTTTCACTGTCCCGGTTACCTCTTGGCTAACATTCTCTTCAGAGCTGCAGTGAAACCAGGAACCGCGTGGAGAAGGCACCCACACTGAAAGTGCCTGGAGGGAACACTGGGGCTTCTTCTCAGTGTCTCTGACATAGGGTTTCACTGTCCCGGGAAAGTCTCTGCTAACACCGTGCAGAGCGCTGTGCCCAATATACAGAAACGTCTTGCGGTATCTCCTACAGGGAAAGTGCCAGGAGGGAATTGTGGAGCTTGTTCTCAGTGTCTCTGAGAATTGCTCTGATTATCCCTGTGACCTCTTTGCTAAGACTCTCCAGAGAGCCGTCCTCAAAACCAACACACGTCTTGACATATCTCCCACATTGATCGCAGTGTCTCCAGAAAGGGCATTCAAGGAGCCAGGACCTTTTCTCCCTACACTGTCCATTGAGTTGTCCTCAAAACCAATATACATCCTGCTATATCTCCCACATGGAAAGTGCCAGGAGGGAGAAGTGGGGATTATGTTTAGACTTTCTCGGAACTGCTTCAAATCAACTAGATATCTTTGTGCTGTAAATCTCCCAACAGCCAAACGCAAAAGCAGCAAACATCTCGCTGTACGTCCCACATCCAAAGTGCCAAGAGAGAGCTTGCTCTCCCTGTCTTTGAGTACTGTTTTCACTGTCCCGGTTACCTCTTGGCTAACATTCTCTTCAGAGCTGCAGTGAAACCAGGAACCGCGTGGATAAGGCACCCACACTGAAAGTGCCTGGAGGGAACACTGGGGCTTCTTCTCAGTGTCTCTGACATAGGGTTTCACTGTCCCGGGAAAGTCTCTGCTAACACCGTGCAGAGCGCTGTGCCCAATATACAGAAACGTCTTGCGGTATCTCCTACAGGGAAAGTGCCAGGAGGGAATTGTGGAGCTTGTTCTCAGTGTCTCTGAGAATTGCTCTGATTATCTGTGTGACCTCTTTGCTAAGACTCTCCAGAGAGCCGTCCTCAAAACAAACACACATCTTGACATATCTCCCACATTGATCGCAGTGTCTCCAGAAACGGCATTCAAGGAGCCAGGACCTTTTCTCCCTACACTGTCCATTGAGTTGTCCTCAAAACCAATATACATCCTGCTATATCTCCCACATGGAAAGTGCCAGGAGGGAGAAGTGGGGATTATGTTTAGACTTTCTCGGAACTGCTTCAAATCAACTAGATATCTTTGTGCTGTAAATCTCCCAACAGCCAAACGCAAAAGCAGCAAACATCTCGCTGTACGTCCCACATCCAAAGTGCCAAGAGAGAGCTTGCTCTCCCTGTCTTTGAGTACTGTTTTCACTGTCCCGGTTACCTCTTGGCTAACATTCTCTTCAGAGCTGCAGTGAAACCAGGAACCGCGTGGATAAGGCACCCACACTGAAAGTGCCTGGAGGGAACACTGGGGCTTCTTCTCAGTGTCTCTGACATAGGGTTTCACTGTCCCGGGAAAGTCTCTGCTAACACCGTGCAGAGCGCTGTGCCCAATATACAGAAACGTCTTGCGGTATCTCCTACAGGGAAAGTGCCAGGAGGGAATTGTGGAGCTTGTTCTCAGTGTCTCTGAGAATTGCTCTGATTATCCCTGTGACCTCTTTGCTAAGACTCTCCAGAGAGCCGTCCTCAAAACAAACACACATCTTGACATATCTCCCACATTGATCGCAGTGTCTCCAGAAACGGCATTCAAGGAGCCAGGACCTTTTCTCCCTACACTGTCCATTGAGTTGTCCTCAAAACCAATATACATCCTGCTATATCTCCCACATGGAAAGTGCCAGGAGGGAGAAGTGGGGATTATGTTTAGACTTTCTCGGAACTGCTTCAAATCAACTAGATATCTTTGTGCTGTAAATCTCCCAACAGCCAAACGCAAAAGCAGCAAACATCTCGCTGTACGTCCCACATCCAAAGTGCCAAGAGAGAGCTTGCTCTCCCTGTCTTTGAGTACTGTTTTCACTGTCCCGGTTACCTCTTTGCTAACATTCTCTTCAGAGCTGCAGTGAAACCAGGAACCGCGTGGAGAAGGCACCCACACTGAAAGTGCCTGGAGGGAACATTGGGGCTTCTTCTCAGTGTCTCTGACATAGGGTTTCACTGTCCCGGGAAAGTCTCTGCTAACACCGTGCAGAGCGCTGTGCCCAATATACAGAAACGTCTTGCGGTATCTCCTACAGGGAAAGTGCCAGGAGGGAATTGTGGAGCTTGTTCTCAGTGTCTCTGAGAATTGCTCTGATTATCCCTGTGACCTCTTTGCTAAGACTCTCCAGAGAGCCGTCCTCAAAACCAACACACGTCTTGACATATCTCCCACATTGATCGCAGTGTCTCCAGAAACGGCATTCAAGGAGCCAGGACCTTTTCTCCCTACACTGTCCATTGAGTTGTCCTCAAAACCAATATACATCCTGCTATATCTCCCACATGGAAAGTGCCAGGAGGGAGAAGTGGGGATTATGTTTAGACTTTCTCGGAACTGCTTCAAATCAACTAGATATCTTTGTGCTGTAAATCTCCCAACAGCCAAACGCAAAAGCAGCAAACATCTCGCTGTACGTCCCACATCCAAAGTGCCAAGAGAGAGCTTGCTCTCCCTGTCTTTGAGTACTGTTTGCACTGTCCCGGTTACCTCTTTGCTAACATTCTCTTCAGAGCTGCAGTGAAACCAGGAACCGCGTGGAGAAGGCACCCACACTGAAAGTGCCTGGAGGGAACACTGGGGCTTCTTCTCAGTGTCTCTGACATAGGGTTTCACTGTCCCGGGAAAGTCTCTGCTAACACCGTGCAGAGCGCTGTGCCCAATATACAGAAACGTCTTGCGGTATCTCCTACAGGGAAAGTGCCAGGAGGGAATTGTGGAGCTTGTTCTCAGTGTCTCTGAGAATTGCTCTGATTATCCCTGTGACCTCTTTGCTAAGACTCTCCAGAGAGCCGTCCTCAAAACCAACACACGTCTTGACATATCTCCCACATTGATCGCAGTGTCTCCAGAAACGGCATTCAAGGAGCCAGGACCTTTTCTCCCTACACTGTCCATTGAGTTGTCCTCAAAACCAATATACATCCTGCTATATCTCCCACATGGAAAGTGCCAGGAGGGAGAAGTGGGGATTATGTTTAGACTTTCTCGGAACTGCTTCAAATCAACTAGATATCTTTGTGCTGTAAATCTCCCAACAGCCAAACGCAAAAGCAGCAAACATCTCGCTGTACGTCCCACATCCAAAGTGCCAAGAGAGAGCTTGCTCTCCCTGTCTTTGAGTACTGTTTTCACTGTCCCGGTTACCTCTTTGCTAACATTCTCTTCAGAGCTGCAGTGAAACCAGGAACCGCGTGGAGAAGGCACCCACACTGAAAGTGCCTGGAGGGAACACTGGGGCTTCTTCTCAGTGTCTCTGACATAGGGTTTCACTGTCCCAGGAAAGTCTCTGCTAACACCGTGCAGAGCGCTGTGCCCAATATACAGAAACGTCTTGCGGTATCTCCTACAGGGAAAGTGCCAGGAGGGAATTGTGGAGCTTGTTCTCAGTGTCTCTGAGAATTGCTCTGATTATCCCTGTGACCTCTTTGCTAAGACTCTCCAGAGAGCCGTCCTCAAAACAAACACACATCTTGACATATCTCCCACATTGATCGCAGTGTCTCCAGAAACGGCATTCAAGGAGCCAGGACCTTTTCTCCCTACACTGTCCATTGAGTTGTCCTCAAAACCAATATACATCCTGCTATATCTCCCACATGGAAAGTGCCAGGAGGGAGAAGTGGGGATTATGTTTAGACTTTCTCGGAACTGCTTCAAATCAACTAGATATCTTTGTGCTGTAAATCTCCCAACAGCCAAACGCAAAAGCAGCAAACATCTCGCTGTACGTCCCACATCCAAAGTGCCAAGAGAGAGCTTGCTCTCCCTGTCTTTGAGTACTGTTTGCACTGTCCCGGTTACCTCTTTGCTAACATTCTCTTCAGAGCTGCAGTGAAACCAGGAACCGCGTGGAGAAGGCACCCACACTGAAAGTGCCTGGAGGGAACATTGGGGCTTCTTCTCAGTGTCTCTGACATAGGGTTTCACTGTCCCGGGAAAGTCTCTGCTAACACCGTGCAGAGCGCTGTGCCCAATATACAGAAACGTCTTGCGGTATCTCCTACAGGGAAAGTGCCAGGAGGGAATTGTGGAGCTTGTTCTCAGTGTCTCTGAGAATTGCTCTGATTATCCCTGTGACCTCTTTGCTAAGACTCTCCAGAGAGCCGTCCTCAAAACCAACACACGTCTTGACATATCTCCCACATTGATCGCAGTGTCTCCAGAAACGGCATTCAAGGAGCCAGGACCTTTTCTCCCTACACTGTCCATTGAGTTGTCCTCAAAACCAATATACATCCTGCTATATCTCCCACATGGAAAGTGCCAGGAGGGAGAAGTGGGGATTATGTTTAGACTTTCTCGGAACTGCTTCAAATCAACTAGATATCTTTGTGCTGTAAATCTCCCAACAGCCAAACGCAAAAGCAGCAAACATCTCGCTGTACGTCCCACATCCAAAGTGCCAAGAGAGAGCTTGCTCTCCCTGTCTTTGAGTACTGTTTTCACTGTCCCGGTTACCTCTTTGCTAACATTCTCTTCAGAGCTGCAGTGAAACCAGGAACCGCGTGGAGAAGGCACCCACACTGAAAGTGCCTGGAGGGAACACTGGGGCTTCTTCTCAGTGTCTCTGACATAGGGTTTCACTGTCCCGGGAAAGTCTCTGCTAACACCGTGCAGAGCGCTGTGCCCAATATACAGAAACGTCTTGCGGTATCTCCTACAGGGAAAGTGCCAGGAGGGAATTGTGGAGCTTGTTCTCAGTGTCTCTGAGAATTGCTCTGATTATCCCTGTGACCTCTTTGCTAAGACTCTCCAGAGAGCCGTCCTCAAAACCAACACACGTCTTGACATATCTCCCACATTGATCGCAGTGTCTCCAGAAACGGCATTCAAGGAGCCAGGACCTTTTCTCCCTACACTGTCCATTGAGTTGTCCTCAAAACCAATATACATCCTGCTATATCTCCCACATGGAAAGTGCCAGGAGGGAGAAGTGGGGATTATGTTTAGACTTTCTCGGAACTGCTTCAAATCAACTAGATATCTTTGTGCTGTAAATCTCCCAACAGCCAAACGCAAAAGCAGCAAACATCTCGCTGTACGTCCCACATCCAAAGTGCCAAGAGAGAGCTTCCTCTCCCTGTCTTTGAGTACTGTTTTCACTGTCCCGGTTACCTCTTTGCTAACATTCTCTTCAGAGCTGCAGTGAAACCAGGAACCGCGTGGAGAAGGCACCCACACTGAAAGTGCCTGGAGGGAACACTGGGGCTTCTTCTCAGTGTCTCTGACATAGGGTTTCACTGTCCCGGGAAAGTCTCTGCTAACACCGTGCAGAGCGCTGTGCCCAATATACAGAAACGTCTTGCGGTATCTCCTACAGGGAAAGTGCCAGGAGGGAATTGTGGAGCTTGTTCTCAGTGTCTCTGAGAATTGCTCTGATTATCCCTGTGACCTCTTTGCTAAGACTCTCCAGAGAGCCGTCCTCAAAACAAACACACATCTTGACATATCTCCCACATTGATCGCAGTGTCTCCAGAAACGGCATTCAAGGAGCCAGGACCTTTTCTCCCTACACTGTCCATTGAGTTGTCCTCAAAACCAATATACATCCTGCTATATCTCCCACATGGAAAGTGCCAGGAGGGAGAAGTGGGGATTATGTTTAGACTTTCTCGGAACTGCTTCAAATCAACTAGATATCTTTGTGCTGTAAATCTCCCAACAGCCAAACGCAAAAGCAGCAAACATCTCGCTGTACGTCCCACATCCAAAGTGCCAAGAGAGAGCTTGCTCTCCCTGTCTTTGAGTACTGTTTTCACTGTCCCGGTTACCTCTTTGCTAACATTCTCTTCAGAGCTGCAGTGAAACCAGGAACCGCGTGGAGAAGGCACCCACACTGAAAGTGCCTGGAGGGAACATTGGGGCTTCTTCTCAGTGTCTCTGACATAGGGTTTCACTGTCCCGGGAAAGTCTCTGCTAACACCGTGCAGAGCGCTGTGCCCAATATACAGAAACGTCTTGCGGTATCTCCTACAGGGAAAGTGCCAGGAGGGAATTGTGGAGCTTGTTCTCAGTGTCTCTGAGAATTGCTCTGATTATCCCTGTGACCTCTTTGCTAAGACTCTCCAGAGAGCCGTCCTCAAAACCAACACACGTCTTGACATATCTCCCACATTGATCGCAGTGTCTCCAGAAACGGCATTCAAGGAGCCAGGACCTTTTCTCCCTACACTGTCCATTGAGTTGTCCTCAAAACCAATATACATCCTGCTATATCTCCCACATGGAAAGTGCCAGGAGGGAGAAGTGGGGATTATGTTTAGACTTTCTCGGAACTGCTTCAAATCAACTAGATATCTTTGTGCTGTAAATCTCCCAACAGCCAAACGCAAAAGCAGCAAACATCTCGCTGTACGTCCCACATCCAAAGTGCCAAGAGAGAGCTTGCTCTCCCTGTCTTTGAGTACTGTTTTCACTGTCCCGGTTACCTCTTTGCTAACATTCTCTTCAGAGCTGCAGTGAAACCAGGAACCGCGTGGAGAAGGCACCCACACTGAAAGTGCCTGGAGGGAACACTGGGGCTTCTTCTCAGTGTCTCTGACATAGGGTTTCACTGTCCCGGGAAAGTCTCTGCTAACACCGTGCAGAGCGCTGTGCCCAATATACAGAAACGTCTTGCGGTATCTCCTACAGGGAAAGTGCCAGGAGGGAATTGTGGAGCTTGTTCTCAGTGTCTCTGAGAATTGCTCTGATTATCCCTGTGACCTCTTTGCTAAGACTCTCCAGAGAGCCGTCCTCAAAACCAACACACGTCTTGACATATCTCCCACATTGATCGCAGTGTCTCCAGAAACGGCATTCAAGGAGCCAGGACCTTTTCTCCCTACACTGTCCATTGAGTTGTCCTCAAAACCAATATACATCCTGCTATATCTCCCACATGGAAAGTGCCAGGAGGGAGAAGTGGGGATTATGTTTAGACTTTCTCGGAACTGCTTCAAATCAACTAGATATCTTTGTGCTGTAAATCTCCCAACAGCCAAACGCAAAAGCAGCAAACATCTCGCTGTACGTCCCACATCCAAAGTGCCAAGAGAGAGCTTGCTCTCCCTGTCTTTGAGTACTGTTTTCACTGTCCCGGTTACCTCTTGGCTAACATTCTCTTCAGAGCTGCAGTGAAACCAGGAACCGCGTGGAGAAGGCACCCACACTGAAAGTGCCTGGAGGGAACACTGGGGCTTCTTCTCAGTGTCTCTGACATAGGGTTTCACTGTCCCGGGAAAGTCTCTGCTAACACCGTGCAGAGCGCTGTGCCCAATATACAGAAACGTCTTGCGGTATCTCCTACAGGGAAAGTGCCAGGAGGGAATTGTGGAGCTTGTTCTCAGTGTCTCTGAGAATTGCTCTGATTATCCCTGTGACCTCTTTGCTAAGACTCTCCAGAGAGCCGTCCTCAAAACCAACACACGTCTTGACATATCTCCCACATTGATCGCAGTGTCTCCAGAAACGGCATTCAAGGAGCCAGGACCTTTTCTCCCTACACTGTCCATTGAGTTGTCCTCAAAACCAATATACATCCTGCTATATCTCCCACATGGAAAGTGCCAGGAGGGAGAAGTGGGGATTATGTTTAGACTTTCTCGGAACTGCTTCAAATCAACTAGATATCTTTGTGCTGTAAATCTCCCAACAGCCAAACGCAAAAGCAGCAAACATCTCGCTGTACGTCCCACATCCAAAGTGCCAAGAGAGAGCTTCCTCTCCCTGTCTTTGAGTACTGTTTTCACTGTCCCGGTTACCTCTTTGCTAACATTCTCTTCAGAGCTGCAGTGAAACCAGGAACCGCGTGGAGAAGGCACCCACACTGAAAGTGCCTGGAGGGAACACTGGGGCTTCTTCTCAGTGTCTCTGACATAGGGTTTCACTGTCCCGGGAAAGTCTCTGCTAACACCGTGCAGAGCGCTGTGCCCAATATACAGAAACGTCTTGCGGTATCTCCTACAGGGAAAGTGCCAGGAGGGAATTGTGGAGCTTGTTCTCAGTGTCTCTGAGAATTGCTCTGATTATCCCTGTGACCTCTTTGCTAAGACTCTCCAGAGAGCCGTCCTCAAAACAGACACACATCTTGACATATCTCCCACATTGATCGCAGTGTCTCCAGAAACGGCATTCAAGGAGCCAGGACCTTTTCTCCCTACACTGTCCATTGAGTTGTCCTCAAAACCAATATACATCCTGCTATATCTCCCACATGGAAAGTGCCAGGAGGGAGAAGTGGGGATTATGTTTAGACTTTCTCGGAACTGCTTCAAATCAACTAGATATCTTTGTGCTGTAAATCTCCCAACAGCCAAACGCAAAAGCAGCAAACATCTCGCTGTACGTCCCACATCCAAAGTGCCAAGAGAGAGCTTGCTCTCCCTGTCTTTGAGTACTGTTTTCACTGTCCCGGTTACCTCTTTGCTAACATTCTCTTCAGAGCTGCAGTGAAACCAGGAACCGCGTGGAGAAGGCACCCACACTGAAAGTGCCTGGAGGGAACATTGGGGCTTCTTCTCAGTGTCTCTGACATAGGGTTTCACTGTCCCGGGAAAGTCTCTGCTAACACCGTGCAGAGCGCTGTGCCCAATATACAGAAACGTCTTGCGGTATCTCCTACAGGGAAAGTGCCAGGAGGGAATTGTGGAGCTTGTTCTCAGTGTCTCTGAGAATTGCTCTGATTATCCCTGTGACCTCTTTGCTAAGACTCTCCAGAGAGCCGTCCTCAAAACCAACACACGTCTTGACATATCTCCCACATTGATCGCAGTGTCTCCAGAAACGGCATTCAAGGAGCCAGGACCTTTTCTCCCTACACTGTCCATTGAGTTGTCCTCAAAACCAATATACATCCTGCTATATCTCCCACATGGAAAGTGCCAGGAGGGAGAAGTGGGGATTATGTTTAGACTTTCTCGGAACTGCTTCAAATCAACTAGATATCTTTGTGCTGTAAATCTCCCAACAGCCAAACGCAAAAGCAGCAAACATCTCGCTGTACGTCCCACATCCAAAGTGCCAAGAGAGAGCTTGCTCTCCCTGTCTTTGAGTACTGTTTTCACTGTCCCGGTTACCTCTTTGCTAACATTCTCTTCAGAGCTGCAGTGAAACCAGGAACCGCGTGGAGAAGGCACCCACACTGAAAGTGCCTGGAGGGAACACTGGGGCTTCTTCTCAGTGTCTCTGACATAGGGTTTCACTGTCCCGGGAAAGTCTCTGCTAACACCGTGCAGAGCGCTGTGCCCAATATACAGAAACGTCTTGCGGTATCTCCTACAGGGAAAGTGCCAGGAGGGAATTGTGGAGCTTGTTCTCAGTGTCTCTGAGAATTGCTCTGATTATCCCTGTGACCTCTTTGCTAAGACTCTCCAGAGAGCCGTCCTCAAAACCAACACACGTCTTGACATATCTCCCACATTGATCGCAGTGTCTCCAGAAACGGCATTCAAGGAGCCAGGACCTTTTCTCCCTACACTGTCCATTGAGTTGTCCTCAAAACCAATATACATCCTGCTATATCTCCCACATGGAAAGTGCCAGGAGGGAGAAGTGGGGATTATGTTTAGACTTTCTCGGAACTGCTTCAAATCAACTAGATATCTTTGTGCTGTAAATCTCCCAACAGCCAAACGCAAAAGCAGCAAACATCTCGCTGTACGTCCCACATCCAAAGTGCCAAGAGAGAGCTTGCTCTCCCTGTCTTTGAGTACTGTTTTCACTGTCCCGGTTACCTCTTGGCTAACATTCTCTTCAGAGCTGCAGTGAAACCAGGAACCGCGTGGAGAAGGCACCCACACTGAAAGTGCCTGGAGGGAACACTGGGGCTTCTTCTCAGTGTCTCTGACATAGGGTTTCACTGTCCCGGGAAAGTCTCTGCTAACACCGTGCAGAGCGCTGTGCCCAATATACAGAAACGTCTTGCGGTATCTCCTACAGGGAAAGTGCCAGGAGGGAATTGTGGAGCTTGTTCTCAGTGTCTCTGAGAATTGCTCTGATTATCCCTGTGACCTCTTTGCTAAGACTCTCCAGAGAGCCGTCCTCAAAACCAACACACGTCTTGACATATCTCCCACATTGATCGCAGTGTCTCCAGAAACGGCATTCAAGGAGCCAGGACCTTTTCTCCCTACACTGTCCATTGAGTTGTCCTCAAAACCAATATACATCCTGCTATATCTCCCACATGGAAAGTGCCAGGAGGGAGAAGTGGGGATTATGTTTAGACTTTCTCGGAACTGCTTCAAATCAACTAGATATCTTTGTGCTGTAAATCTCCCAACAGCCAAACGCAAAAGCAGCAAACATCTCGCTGTACGTCCCACATCCAAAGTGCCAAGAGAGAGCTTCCTCTCCCTGTCTTTGAGTACTGTTTTCACTGTCCCGGTTACCTCTTTGCTAACATTCTCTTCAGAGCTGCAGTGAAACCAGGAACCGCGTGGAGAAGGCACCCACACTGAAAGTGCCTGGAGGGAACATTGGGGCTTCTTCTCAGTGTCTCTGACATAGGGTTTCACTGTCCCGGGAAAGTCTCTGCTAACACCGTGCAGAGCGCTGTGCCCAATATACAGAAACGTCTTGCGGTATCTCCTACAGGGAAAGTGCCAGGAGGGAATTGTGGAGCTTGTTCTCAGTGTCTCTGAGAATTGCTCTGATTATCCCTGTGACCTCTTTGCTAAGACTCTCCAGAGAGCCGTCCTCAAAACAAACACACATCTTGACATATCTCCCACATTGATCGCAGTGTCTCCAGAAACGGCATTCAAGGAGCCAGGACCTTTTCTCCCTACACTGTCCATTGAGTTGTCCTCAAAACCAATATACATCCTGCTATATCTCCCACATGGAAAGTGCCAGGAGGGAGAAGTGGGGATTATGTTTAGACTTTCTCGGAACTGCTTCAAATCAACTAGATATCTTTGTGCTGTAAATCTCCCAACAGCCAAACGCAAAAGCAGCAAACATCTCGCTGTACGTCCCACATCCAAAGTGCCAAGAGAGAGCTTGCTCTCCCTGTCTTTGAGTACTGTTTTCACTGTCCCGGTTACCTCTTTGCTAACATTCTCTTCAGAGCTGCAGTGAAACCAGGAACCGCGTGGAGAAGGCACCCACACTGAAAGTGCCTGGAGGGAACATTGGGGCTTCTTCTCAGTGTCTCTGACATAGGGTTTCACTGTCCCGGGAAAGTCTCTGCTAACACCGTGCAGAGCGCTGTGCCCAATATACAGAAACGTCTTGCGGTATCTCCTACAGGGAAAGTGCCAGGAGGGAATTGTGGAGCTTGTTCTCAGTGTCTCTGAGAATTGCTCTGATTATCCCTGTGACCTCTTTGCTAAGACTCTCCAGAGAGCCGTCCTCAAAACCAACACACGTCTTGACATATCTCCCACATTGATCGCAGTGTCTCCAGAAACGGCATTCAAGGAGCCAGGACCTTTTCTCCCTACACTGTCCATTGAGTTGTCCTCAAAACCAATATACATCCTGCTATATCTCCCACATGGAAAGTGCCAGGAGGGAGAAGTGGGGATTATGTTTAGACTTTCTCGGAACTGCTTCAAATCAACTAGATATCTTTGTGCTGTAAATCTCCCAACAGCCAAACGCAAAAGCAGCAAACATCTCGCTGTACGTCCCACATCCAAAGTGCCAAGAGAGAGCTTGCTCTCCCTGTCTTTGAGTACTGTTTTCACTGTCCCGGTTACCTCTTTGCTAACATTCTCTTCAGAGCTGCAGTGAAACCAGGAACCGCGTGGAGAAGGCACCCACACTGAAAGTGCCTGGAGGGAACACTGGGGCTTCTTCTCAGTGTCTCTGACATAGGGTTTCACTGTCCCGGGAAAGTCTCTGCTAACACCGTGCAGAGCGCTGTGCCCAATATACAGAAACGTCTTGCGGTATCTCCTACAGGGAAAGTGCCAGGAGGGAATTGTGGAGCTTGTTCTCAGTGTCTCTGAGAATTGCTCTGATTATCCCTGTGACCTCTTTGCTAAGACTCTCCAGAGAGCCGTCCTCAAAACCAACACACGTCTTGACATATCTCCCACATTGATCGCAGTGTCTCCAGAAACGGCATTCAAGGAGCCAGGACCTTTTCTCCCTACACTGTCCATTGAGTTGTCCTCAAAACCAATATACATCCTGCTATATCTCCCACATGGAAAGTGCCAGGAGGGAGAAGTGGGGATTATGTTTAGACTTTCTCGGAACTGCTTCAAATCAACTAGATATCTTTGTGCTGTAAATCTCCCAACAGCCAAACGCAAAAGCAGCAAACATCTCGCTGTACGTCCCACATCCAAAGTGCCAAGAGAGAGCTTGCTCTCCCTGTCTTTGAGTACTGTTTTCACTGTCCCGGTTACCTCTTGGCTAACATTCTCTTCAGAGCTGCAGTGAAACCAGGAACCGCGTGGAGAAGGCACCCACACTGAAAGTGCCTGGAGGGAACACTGGGGCTTCTTCTCAGTGTCTCTGACATAGGGTTTCACTGTCCCGGGAAAGTCTCTGCTAACACCGTGCAGAGCGCTGTGCCCAATATACAGAAACGTCTTGCGGTATCTCCTACAGGGAAAGTGCCAGGAGGGAATTGTGGAGCTTGTTCTCAGTGTCTCTGAGAATTGCTCTGATTATCTGTGTGACCTCTTTGCTAAGACTCTCCAGAGAGCCGTCCTCAAAACAAACACACATCTTGACATATCTCCCACATTGATCGCAGTGTCTCCAGAAACGGCATTCAAGGAGCCAGGACCTTTTCTCCCTACACTGTCCATTGAGTTGTCCTCAAAACCAATATACATCCTGCTATATCTCCCACATGGAAAGTGCCAGGAGGGAGAAGTGGGGATTATGTTTAGACTTTCTCGGAACTGCTTCAAATCAACTAGATATCTTTGTGCTGTAAATCTCCCAACAGCCAAACGCAAAAGCAGCAAACATCTCGCTGTACGTCCCACATCCAAAGTGCCAAGAGAGAGCTTGCTCTCCCTGTCTTTGAGTACTGTTTTCACTGTCCCGGTTACCTCTTTGCTAACATTCTCTTCAGAGCTGCAGTGAAACCAGGAACCGCGTGGAGAAGGCACCCACACTGAAAGTGCCTGGAGGGAACACTGGGGCTTCTTCTCAGTGTCTCTGACATAGGGTTTCACTGTCCCGGGAAAGTCTCTGCTAACACCGTGCAGAGCGCTGTGCCCAATATACAGAAACGTCTTGCGGTATCTCCTACAGGGAAAGTGCCAGGAGGGAATTGTGGAGCTTGTTCTCAGTGTCTCTGAGAATTGCTCTGATTATCCCTGTGACCTCTTTGCTAAGACTCTCCAGAGAGCCGTCCTCAAAACCAACACACGTCTTGACATATCTCCCACATTGATCGCAGTGTCTCCAGAAACGGCATTCAAGGAGCCAGGACCTTTTCTCCCTACACTGTCCATTGAGTTGTCCTCAAAACCAATATACATCCTGCTATATCTCCCACATGGAAAGTGCCAGGAGGGAGAAGTGGGGATTATGTTTAGACTTTCTCGGAACTGCTTCAAATCAACTAGATATCTTTGTGCTGTAAATCTCCCAACAGCCAAACGCAAAAGCAGCAAACATCTCGCTGTACGTCCCACATCCAAAGTGCCAAGAGAGAGCTTGCTCTCCCTGTCTTTGAGTACTGTTTTCACTGTCCCGGTTAGCTCTTGGCTAACATTCTCTTCAGAGCTGCAGTGAAACCAGGAACCGCGTGGATAAGGCACCCACACTGAAAGTGCCTGGAGGGAACACTGGGGCTTCTTCTCAGTGTCTCTGACATAGGGTTTCACTGTCCCGGGAAAGTCTCTGCTAACACCGTGCAGAGCGCTGTGCCCAATATACAGAAACGTCTTGCGGTATCTCCTACAGGGAAAGTGCCAGGAGGGAATTGTGGAGCTTGTTCTCAGTGTCTCTGAGAATTGCTCTGATTATCCCTGTGACCTCTTTGCTAAGACTCTCCAGAGAGCCGTCCTCAAAACAAACACACATCTTGACATATCTCCCACATTGATCGCAGTGTCTCCAGAAACGGCATTCAAGGAGCCAGGACCTTTTCTCCCTACACTGTCCATTGAGTTGTCCTCAAAACCAATATACATCCTGCTATATCTCCCACATGGAAAGTGCCAGGAGGGAGAAGTGGGGATTATGTTTAGACTTTCTCGGAACTGCTTCAAATCAACTAGATATCTTTGTGCTGTAAATCTCCCAACAGCCAAACGCAAAAGCAGCAAACATCTCGCTGTACGTCCCACATCCAAAGTGCCAAGAGAGAGCTTGCTCTCCCTGTCTTTGAGTACTGTTTTCACTGTCCCGGTTACCTCTTTGCTAACATTCTCTTCAGAGCTGCAGTGAAACCAGGAACCGCGTGGAGAAGGCACCCACACTGAAAGTGCCTGGAGGGAACACTGGGGCTTCTTCTCAGTGTCTCTGACATAGGGTTTCACTGTCCCGGGAAAGTCTCTGCTAACACCGTGCAGAGCGCTGTGCCCAATATACAGAAACGTCTTGCGGTATCTCCTACAGGGAAAGTGCCAGGAGGGAATTGTGGAGCTTGTTCTCAGTGTCTCTGAGAATTGCTCTGATTATCCCTGTGACCTCTTTGCTAAGACTCTCCAGAGAGCCGTCCTCAAAACCAACACACGTCTTGACATATCTCCCACATTGATCGCAGTGTCTCCAGAAACGGCATTCAAGGAGCCAGGACCTTTTCTCCCTACACTGTCCATTGAGTTGTCCTCAAAACCAATATACATCCTGCTATATCTCCCACATGGAAAGTGCCAGGAGGGAGAAGTGGGGATTATGTTTAGACTTTCTCGGAACTGCTTCAAATCAACTAGATATCTTTGTGCTGTAAATCTCCCAACAGCCAAACGCAAAAGCAGCAAACATCTCGCTGTACGTCCCACATCCAAAGTGCCAAGAGAGAGCTTGCTCTCCCTGTCTTTGAGTACTGTTTTCACTGTCCCGGTTAGCTCTTGGCTAACATTCTCTTCAGAGCTGCAGTGAAACCAGGAACCGAGTGGATAAGGCACCCACACTGAAAGTGCCTGGAGGGAACACTGGGGCTTCTTCTCAGTGTCTCTGACATAGGGTTTCACTGTCCCGGGAAAGTCTCTGCTAACACCGTGCAGAGCGCTGTGCCCAATATACAGAAACGTCTTGCGGTATCTCCTACAGGGAAAGTGCCAGGAGGGAATTGTGGAGCTTGTTCTCAGTGTCTCTGAGAATTGCTCTGATTATCCCTGTGACCTCTTTGCTAAGACTCTCCAGAGAGCCGTCCTCAAAACAAACACACATCTTGACATATCTCCCACATTGATCGCAGTGTCTCCAGAAACGGCATTCAAGGAGCCAGGACCTTTTCTCCCTACACTGTCCATTGAGTTGTCCTCAAAACCAATATACATCCTGCTATATCTCCCACATGGAAAGTGCCAGGAGGGAGAAGTGGGGATTATGTTTAGACTTTCTCGGAACTGCTTCAAATCAACTAGATATCTTTGTGCTGTAAATCTCCCAACAGCCAAACGCAAAAGCAGCAAACATCTCGCTGTACGTCCCACATCCAAAGTGCCAAGAGAGAGCTTGCTCTCCCTGTCTTTGAGTACTGTTTTCACTGTCCCGGTTACCTCTTTGCTAACATTCTCTTCAGAGCTGCAGTGAAACCAGGAACCGCGTGGAGAAGGCACCCACACTGAAAGTGCCTGGAGGGAACATTGGGGCTTCTTCTCAGTGTCTCTGACATAGGGTTTCACTGTCCCGGGAAAGTCTCTGCTAACACCGTGCAGAGCGCTGTGCCCAATATACAGAAACGTCTTGCGGTATCTCCTACAGGGAAAGTGCCAGGAGGGAATTGTGGAGCTTGTTCTCAGTGTCTCTGAGAATTGCTCTGATTATCCCTGTGACCTCTTTGCTAAGACTCTCCAGAGAGCCGTCCTCAAAACCAACACACGTCTTGACATATCTCCCACATTGATCGCAGTGTCTCCAGAAACGGCATTCAAGGAGCCAGGACCTTTTCTCCCTACACTGTCCATTGAGTTGTCCTCAAAACCAATATACATCCTGCTATATCTCCCACATGGAAAGTGCCAGGAGGGAGAAGTGGGGATTATGTTTAGACTTTCTCGGAACTGCTTCAAATCAACTAGATATCTTTGTGCTGTAAATCTCCCAACAGCCAAACGCAAAAGCAGCAAACATCTCGCTGTACGTCCCACATCCAAAGTGCCAAGAGAGAGCTTGCTCTCCCTGTCTTTGAGTACTGTTTTCACTGTCCCGGTTACCTCTTTGCTAACATTCTCTTCAGAGCTGCAGTGAAACCAGGAACCGCGTGGAGAAGGCACCCACACTGAAAGTGCCTGGAGGGAACACTGGGGCTTCTTCTCAGTGTCTCTGACATAGGGTTTCACTGTCCCGGGAAAGTCTCTGCTAACACCGTGCAGAGCGCTGTGCCCAATATACAGAAACGTCTTGCGGTATCTCCTACAGGGAAAGTGCCAGGAGGGAATTGTGGAGCTTGTTCTCAGTGTCTCTGAGAATTGCTCTGATTATCCCTGTGACCTCTTTGCTAAGACTCTCCAGAGAGCCGTCCTCAAAACCAACACACGTCTTGACATATCTCCCACATTGATCGCAGTGTCTCCAGAAACGGCATTCAAGGAGCCAGGACCTTTTCTCCCTACACTGTCCATTGAGTTGTCCTCAAAACCAATATACATCCTGCTATATCTCCCACATGGAAAGTGCCAGGAGGGAGAAGTGGGGATTATGTTTAGACTTTCTCGGAACTGCTTCAAATCAACTAGATATCTTTGTGCTGTAAATCTCCCAACAGCCAAACGCAAAAGCAGCAAACATCTCGCTGTACGTCCCACATCCAAAGTGCCAAGAGAGAGCTTGCTCTCCCTGTCTTTGAGTACTGTTTTCACTGTCCCGGTTACCTCTTGGCTAACATTCTCTTCAGAGCTGCAGTGAAACCAGGAACCGCGTGGAGAAGGCACCCACACTGAAAGTGCCTGGAGGGAACACTGGGGCTTCTTCTCAGTGTCTCTGACATAGGGTTTCACTGTCCCGGGAAAGTCTCTGCTAACACCGTGCAGAGCGCTGTGCCCAATATACAGAAACGTCTTGCGGTATCTCCTACAGGGAAAGTGCCAGGAGGGAATTGTGGAGCTTGTTCTCAGTGTCTCTGAGAATTGCTCTGATTATCTGTGTGACCTCTTTGCTAAGACTCTCCAGAGAGCCGTCCTCAAAACAAACACACATCTTGACATATCTCCCATATTGATCGCAGTGTCTCCAGAAACGGCATTCAAGGAGCCAGGACCTTTTCTCCCTACACTGTCCATTGAGTTGTCCTCAAAACCAATATACATCCTGCTATATCTCCCACATGGAAAGTGCCAGGAGGGAGAAGTGGGGATTATGTTTAGACTTTCTCGGAACTGCTTCAAATCAACTAGATATCTTTGTGCTGTAAATCTCCCAACAGCCAAACGCAAAAGCAGCAAACATCTCGCTGTACGTCCCACATCCAAAGTGCCAAGAGAGAGCTTGCTCTCCCTGTCTTTGAGTACTGTTTTCACTGTCCCGGTTACCTCTTTGCTAACATTCTCTTCAGAGCTGCAGTGAAACCAGGAACCGCGTGGAGAAGGCACCCACACTGAAAGTGCCTGGAGGGAACACTGGGGCTTCTTCTCAGTGTCTCTGACATAGGGTTTCACTGTCCCGGGAAAGTCTCTGCTAACACCGTGCAGAGCGCTGTGCCCAATATACAGAAACGTCTTGCGGTATCTCCTACAGGGAAAGTGCCAGGAGGGAATTGTGGAGCTTGTTCTCAGTGTCTCTGAGAATTGCTCTGATTATCCCTGTGACCTCTTTGCTAAGACTCTCCAGAGAGCCGTCCTCAAAACCAACACACGTCTTGACATATCTCCCACATTGATCGCAGTGTCTCCAGAAACGGCATTCAAGGAGCCAGGACCTTTTCTCCCTACACTGTCCATTGAGTTGTCCTCAAAACCAATATACATCCTGCTATATCTCCCACATGGAAAGTGCCAGGAGGGAGAAGTGGGGATTATGTTTAGACTTTCTCGGAACTGCTTCAAATCAACTAGATATCTTTGTGCTGTAAATCTCCCAACAGCCAAACGCAAAAGCAGCAAACATCTCGCTGTACGTCCCACATCCAAAGTGCCAAGAGAGAGCTTGCTCTCCCTGTCTTTGAGTACTGTTTTCACTGTCCCGGTTACCTCTTGGCTAACATTCTCTTCAGAGCTGCAGTGAAACCAGGAACCGCGTGGAGAAGGCACCCACACTGAAAGTGCCTGGAGGGAACACTGGGGCTTCTTCTCAGTGTCTCTGACATAGGGTTTCACTGTCCCGGGAAAGTCTCTGCTAACACCGTGCAGAGCGCTGTGCCCAATATACAGAAACGTCTTGCGGTATCTCCTACAGGGAAAGTGCCAGGAGGGAATTGTGGAGCTTGTTCTCAGTGTCTCTGAGAATTGCTCTGATTATCTGTGTGACCTCTTTGCTAAGACTCTCCAGAGAGCCGTCCTCAAAACAAACACACATCTTGACATATCTCCCACATTGATCGCAGTGTCTCCAGAAACGGCATTCAAGGAGCCAGGACCTTTTCTCCCTACACTGTCCATTGAGTTGTCCTCAAAACCAATATACATCCTGCTATATCTCCCACATGGAAAGTGCCAGGAGGGAGAAGTGGGGATTATGTTTAGACTTTCTCGGAACTGCTTCAAATCAACTAGATATCTTTGTGCTGTAAATCTCCCAACAGCCAAACGCAAAAGCAGCAAACATCTCGCTGTACGTCCCACATCCAAAGTGCCAAGAGAGAGCTTGCTCTCCCTGTCTTTGAGTACTGTTTTCACTGTCCCGGTTACCTCTTTGCTAACATTCTCTTCAGAGCTGCAGTGAAACCAGGAACCGCGTGGAGAAGGCACCCACACTGAAAGTGCCTGGAGGGAACACTGGGGCTTCTTCTCAGTGTCTCTGACATAGGGTTTCACTGTCCCGGGAAAGTCTCTGCTAACACCGTGCAGAGCGCTGTGCCCAATATACAGAAACGTCTTGCGGTATCTCCTACAGGGAAAGTGCCAGGAGGGAATTGTGGAGCTTGTTCTCAGTGTCTCTGAGAATTGCTCTGATTATCCCTGTGACCTCTTTGCTAAGACTCTCCAGAGAGCCGTCCTCAAAACCAACACACGTCTTGACATATCTCCCACATTGATCGCAGTGTCTCCAGAAACGGCATTCAAGGAGCCAGGACCTTTTCTCCCTACACTGTCCATTGAGTTGTCCTCAAAACCAATATACATCCTGCTATATCTCCCACATGGAAAGTGCCAGGAGGGAGAAGTGGGGATTATGTTTAGACTTTCTCGGAACTGCTTCAAATCAACTAGATATCTTTGTGCTGTAAATCTCCCAACAGCCAAACGCAAAAGCAGCAAACATCTCGCTGTACGTCCCACATCCAAAGTGCCAAGAGAGAGATTGCTCTCCCTGTCTTTGAGTACTGTTTTCACTGTCCCGGTTAGCTCTTGGCTAACATTCTCTTCAGAGCTGCAGTGAAACCAGGAACCGCGTGGATAAGGCACCCACACTGAAAGTGCCTGGAGGGAACACTGGGGCTTCTTCTCAGTGTCTCTGACATAGGGTTTCACTGTCCCGGGAAAGTCTCTGCTAACACCGTGCAGAGCGCTGTGCCCAATATACAGAAACGTCTTGCGGTATCTCCTACAGGGAAAGTGCCAGGAGGGAATTGTGGAGCTTGTTCTCAGTGTCTCTGAGAATTGCTCTGATTATCCCTGTGACCTCTTTGCTAAGACTCTCCAGAGAGCCGTCCTCAAAACAAACACACATCTTGACATATCTCCCACATTGATCGCAGTGTCTCCAGAAACGGCATTCAAGGAGCCAGGACCTTTTCTCCCTACACTGTCCATTGAGTTGTCCTCAAAACCAATATACATCCTGCTATATCTCCCACATGGAAAGTGCCAGGAGGGAGAAGTGGGGATTATGTTTAGACTTTCTCGGAACTGCTTCAAATCAACTAGATATCTTTGTGCTGTAAATCTCCCAACAGCCAAACGCAAAAGCAGCAAACATCTCGCTGTACGTCCCACATCCAAAGTGCCAAGAGAGAGCTTGCTCTCCCTGTCTTTGAGTACTGTTTTCACTGTCCCGGTTACCTCTTTGCTAACATTCTCTTCAGAGCTGCAGTGAAACCAGGAACCGCGTGGAGAAGGCACCCACACTGAAAGTGCCTGGAGGGAACACTGGGGCTTCTTCTCAGTGTCTCTGACATAGGGTTTCACTGTCCCGGGAAAGTCTCTGCTAACACCGTGCAGAGCGCTGTGCCCAATATACAGAAACGTCTTGCGGTATCTCCTACAGGGAAAGTGCCAGGAGGGAATTGTGGAGCTTGTTCTCAGTGTCTCTGAGAATTGCTCTGATTATCCCTGTGACCTCTTTGCTAAGACTCTCCAGAGAGCCGTCCTCAAAACCAACACACGTCTTGACATATCTCCCACATTGATCGCAGTGTCTCCAGAAACGGCATTCAAGGAGCCAGGACCTTTTCTCCCTACACTGTCCATTGAGTTGTCCTCAAAACCAATATACATCCTGCTATATCTCCCACATGGAAAGTGCCAGGAGGGAGAAGTGGGGATTATGTTTAGACTTTCTCGGAACTGCTTCAAATCAACTAGATATCTTTGTGCTGTAAATCTCCCAACAGCCAAACGCAAAAGCAGCAAACATCTCGCTGTACGTCCCACATCCAAAGTGCCAAGAGAGAGCTTGCTCTCCCTGTCTTTGAGTACTGTTTTCACTGTCCCGGTTAGCTCTTGGCTAACATTCTCTTCAGAGCTGCAGTGAAACCAGGAACCGCGTGGATAAGGCACCCACACTGAAAGTGCCTGGAGGGAACACTGGGGCTTCTTCTCAGTGTCTCTGACATAGGGTTTCACTGTCCCGGGAAAGTCTCTGCTAACACCGTGCAGAGCGCTGTGCCCAATATACAGAAACGTCTTGCGGTATCTCCTACAGGGAAAGTGCCAGGAGGGAATTGTGGAGCTTGTTCTCAGTGTCTCTGAGAATTGCTCTGATTATCCCTGTGACCTCTTTGCTAAGACTCTCCAGAGAGCCGTCCTCAAAACCAACACACATCTTGACATATCTCCCACATTGATCGCAGTGTCTCCAGAAACGGCATTCAAGGAGCCAGGACCTTTTCTCCCTACACTGTCCATTGAGTTGTCCTCAAAACCAATATACATCCTGCTATATCTCCCACATGGAAAGTGCCAGGAGGGAGAAGTGGGGATTATGTTTAGACTTTCTCGGAACTGCTTCAAATCAACTAGATATCTTTGTGCTGTAAATCTCCCAACAGCCAAACGCAAAAGCAGCAAACATCTCGCTGTACGTCCCACATCCAAAGTGCCAAGAGAGAGCTTGCTCTCCCTGTCTTTGAGTACTGTTTTCACTGTCCCGGTTACCTCTTTGCTAACATTCTCTTCAGAGCTGCAGTGAAACCAGGAACCGCGTGGAGAAGGCACCCACACTGAAAGTGCCTGGAGGGAACATTGGGGCTTCTTCTCAGTGTCTCTGACATAGGGTTTCACTGTCCCGGGAAAGTCTCTGCTAACACCGTGCAGAGCGCTGTGCCCAATATACAGAAACGTCTTGCGGTATCTCCTACAGGGAAAGTGCCAGGAGGGAATTGTGGAGCTTGTTCTCAGTGTCTCTGAGAATTGCTCTGATTATCCCTGTGACCTCTTTGCTAAGACTCTCCAGAGAGCCGTCCTCAAAACCAACACACGTCTTGACATATCTCCCACATTGATCGCAGTGTCTCCAGAAACGGCATTCAAGGAGCCAGGACCTTTTCTCCCTACACTGTCCATTGAGTTGTCCTCAAAACCAATATACATCCTGCTATATCTCCCACATGGAAAGTGCCAGGAGGGAGAAGTGGGGATTATGTTTAGACTTTCTCGGAACTGCTTCAAATCAACTAGATATCTTTGTGCTGTAAATCTCCCAACAGCCAAACGCAAAAGCAGCAAACATCTCGCTGTACGTCCCACATCCAAAGTGCCAAGAGAGAGCTTGCTCTCCCTGTCTTTGAGTACTGTTTTCACTGTCCCGGTTACCTCTTTGCTAACATTCTCTTCAGAGCTGCAGTGAAACCAGGAACCGCGTGGAGAAGGCACCCACACTGAAAGTGCCTGGAGGGAACACTGGGGCTTCTTCTCAGTGTCTCTGACATAGGGTTTCACTGTCCCGGGAAAGTCTCTGCTAACACCGTGCAGAGCGCTGTGCCCAATATACAGAAACGTCTTGCGGTATCTCCTACAGGGAAAGTGCCAGGAGGGAATTGTGGAGCTTGTTCTCAGTGTCTCTGAGAATTGCTCTGATTATCCCTGTGACCTCTTTGCTAAGACTCTCCAGAGAGCCGTCCTCAAAACCAACACACGTCTTGACATATCTCCCACATTGATCGCAGTGTCTCCAGAAACGGCATTCAAGGAGCCAGGACCTTTTCTCCCTACACTGTCCATTGAGTTGTCCTCAAAACCAATATACATCCTGCTATATCTCCCACATGGAAAGTGCCAGGAGGGAGAAGTGGGGATTATGTTTAGACTTTCTCGGAACTGCTTCAAATCAACTAGATATCTTTGTGCTGTAAATCTCCCAACAGCCAAACGCAAAAGCAGCAAACATCTCGCTGTACGTCCCACATCCAAAGTGCCAAGAGAGAGCTTGCTCTCCCTGTCTTTGAGTACTGTTTTCACTGTCCCGGTTACCTCTTGGCTAACATTCTCTTCAGAGCTGCAGTGAAACCAGGAACCGCGTGGAGAAGGCACCCACACTGAAAGTGCCTGGAGGGAACACTGGGGCTTCTTCTCAGTGTCTCTGACATAGGGTTTCACTGTCCCGGGAAAGTCTCTGCTAACACCGTGCAGAGCGCTGTGCCCAATATACAGAAACGTCTTGCGGTATCTCCTACAGGGAAAGTGCCAGGAGGGAATTGTGGAGCTTGTTCTCAGTGTCTCTGAGAATTGCTCTGATTATCCCTGTGACCTCTTTGCTAAGACTCTCCAGAGAGCCGTCCTCAAAACCAACACACGTCTTGACATATCTCCCACATTGATCGCAGTGTCTCCAGAAACGGCATTCAAGGAGCCAGGACCTTTTCTCCCTACACTGTCCATTGAGTTGTCCTCAAAACCAATATACATCCTGCTATATCTCCCACATGGAAAGTGCCAGGAGGGAGAAGTGGGGATTATGTTTAGACTTTCTCGGAACTGCTTCAAATCAACTAGATATCTTTGTGCTGTAAATCTCCCAACAGCCAAACGCAAAAGCAGCAAACATCTCGCTGTACGTCCCACATCCAAAGTGCCAAGAGAGAGCTTGCTCTCCCTGTCTTTGAGTACTGTTTTCACTGTCCCGGTTACCTCTTGGCTAACATTCTCTTCAGAGCTGCAGTGAAACCAGGAACCGCGTGGAGAAGGCACCCACACTGAAAGTGCCTGGAGGGAACATTGGGGCTTCTTCTCAGTGTCTCTGACATAGGGTTTCACTGTCCCGGGAAAGTCTCTGCTAACACCGTGCAGAGCGCTGTGCCCAATATACAGAAACGTCTTGCGGTATCTCCTACAGGGAAAGTGCCAGGAGGGAATTGTGGAGCTTGTTCTCAGTGTCTCTGAGAATTGCTCTGATTATCCCTGTGACCTCTTTGCTAAGACTCTCCAGAGAGCCGTCCTCAAAACAAACACACATCTTGACATATCTCCCACATTGATCGCAGTGTCTCCAGAAACGGCATTCAAGGAGCCAGGACCTTTTCTCCCTACACTGTCCATTGAGTTGTCCTCAAAACCAATATACATCCTGCTATATCTCCCACATGGAAAGTGCCAGGAGGGAGAAGTGGGGATTATGTTTAGACTTTCTCGGAACTGCTTCAAATCAACTAGATATCTTTGTGCTGTAAATCTCCCAACAGCCAAACGCAAAAGCAGCAAACATCTCGCTGTACGTCCCACATCCAAAGTGCCAAGAGAGAGCTTGCTCTCCCTGTCTTTGAGTACTGTTTGCACTGTCCCGGTTACCTCTTTGCTAACATTCTCTTCAGAGCTGCAGTGAAACCAGGAACCGCGTGGAGAAGGCACCCACACTGAAAGTGCCTGGAGGGAACACTGGGGCTTCTTCTCAGTGTCTCTGACATAGGGTTTCACTGTCCCGGGAAAGTCTCTGCTAACACCGTGCAGAGCGCTGTGCCCAATATACAGAAACGTCTTGCGGTATCTCCTACAGGGAAAGTGCCAGGAGGGAATTGTGGAGCTTGTTCTCAGTGTCTCTGAGAATTGCTCTGATTATCCCTGTGACCTCTTTGCTAAGACTCTCCAGAGAGCCGTCCTCAAAACCAACACACGTCTTGACATATCTCCCACATTGATCGCAGTGTCTCCAGAAACGGCATTCAAGGAGCCAGGACCTTTTCTCCCTACACTGTCCATTGAGTTGTCCTCAAAACCAATATACATCCTGCTATATCTCCCACATGGAAAGTGCCAGGAGGGAGAAGTGGGGATTATGTTTAGACTTTCTCGGAACTGCTTCAAATCAACTAGATATCTTTGTGCTGTAAATCTCCCAACAGCCAAACGCAAAAGCAGCAAACATCTCGCTGTACGTCCCACATCCAAAGTGCCAAGAGAGAGCTTGCTCTCCCTGTCTTTGAGTACTGTTTGCACTGTCCCGGTTACCTCTTTGCTAACATTCTCTTCAGAGCTGCAGTGAAACCAGGAACCGCGTGGAGAAGGCACCCACACTGAAAGTGCCTGGAAGGAACATTGGGGCTTCTTCTCAGTGTCTCTGACATAGGGTTTCACTGTCCCGGGAAAGTCTCTGCTAACACCCTGCAGAGCGCTGTGCCCAATATACAGAAACGTCTTGCGGTATCTCCTACAGGGAAAGTGCCAGGAGGGAATTGTGGAGCTTGTTCTCAGTGTCTCTGAGAATTGCTCTGATTATCCCTGTGACCTCTTTGCTAAGACTCTCCAGAGAGCCGTCCTCAAAACCAACACACGTCTTGACATGTCTCCCACATTGATCGCAGTGTCTCCAGAAACGGCATTCAAGGAGCCAGGACCTTTTCTCCCTACACTGTCCATTGAGTTGTCCTCAAAACCAATATACATCCTGCTATATCTCCCACATGGAAAGTGCCAGGAGGGAGAAGTGGGGATTATGTTTAGACTTTCTCGGAACTGCTTCAAATCAACTAGATATCTTTGTGCTGTAAATCTCCCAACAGCCAAACGCAAAAGCAGCAAACATCTCGCTGTACGTCCCACATCCAAAGTGCCAAGAGAGAGCTTGCTCTCCCTGTCTTTGAGTACTGTTTGCACTGTCCCGGTTACCTCTTTGCTAACATTCTCTTCAGAGCTGCAGTGAAACCAGGAACCACGTGGAGAAGGCACCCACACTGAAAGTGCCTGGAAGGAACGTTGGGGCTTCTTCTCAGTGTCTCTGATATAGGGTTTCACTGTCCCGGGAAAGTCTCTGCTAACACCGTGCAGAGCGCTGTGCCCAATATACAGAAACGTCTTGCGGTATCTCCTACAGGGAAAGTGCCAGGAGGGAATTGTGGAGCTTGTTCTCAGTGTCTCTGAGAATTGCTCTGATTATCCCTGTGACCTCTTTGCTAAGACTCTCCAGAGAGCCGTCCTCAAAACCAACACACGTCTTGACATATCTCCCACATTGATCGCAGTGTCTCCAGAAACGGCATTCAAGGAGCCAGGACCTTTTCTCCCTACACTGTCCATTGAGTTGTCCTCAAAACCAATATACATCCTGCTATATCTCCCACATGGAAAGTGCCAGGAGGGAGAAGTGGGGATTATGTTTAGACTTTCTCGGAACTGCTTCAAATCAACTAGATATCTTTGTGCTGTAAATCTCCCAACAGCCAAACGCAAAAGCAGCAAACATCTCGCTGTACGTCCCACATCCAAAGTGCCAAGAGAGAGCTTGCTCTCCCTGTCTTTGAGTACTGTTTGCACTGTCCCGGTTACCTCTTTGCTAACATTCTCTTCAGAGCTGCAGTGAAACCAGGAACCGCGTGGAGAAGGCACCCACACTGAAAGTGCCTGGAGGGAACACTGGGGCTTCTTCTCAGTGTCTCTGACATAGGGTTTCACTGTCCCGGGAAAGTCTCTGCTAACACCGTGCAGAGCGCTGTGCCCAATATACAGAAACGTCTTGCGGTATCTCCTACAGGGAAAGTGCCAGGAGGGAATTGTGGAGCTTGTTCTCAGTGTCTCTGAGAATTGCTCTGATTATCTGTGTGACCTCTTTGCTAAGACTCTCCAGAGAGCCGTCCTCAAAACAAACACACATCTTGACATATCTCCCACATTGATCGCAGTGTCTCCAGAAACGGCATTCAAGGAGCCAGGACCTTTTCTCCCTACACTGTCCATTGAGTTGTCCTCAAAACCAATATACATCCTGCTATATCTCCCACATGGAAAGTGCCAGGAGGGAGAAGTGGGGATTATGTTTAGACTTTCTCAGAACTGCTTCAAATCAACTAGATATCTTTGTGCTGTAAATCTCCCAACAGCCAAACGCAAAAGCAGCAAACATCTCGCTGTACGTCCCACATCCAAAGTGCCAAGAGAGAGCTTGCTCTCCCTGTCTTTGAGTACTGTTTGCACTGTCCCGGTTACCTCTTTGCTAACATTCTCTTCAGAGCTGCAGTGAAACCAGGAACCGCGTGGAGAAGGCACCCACACTGAAAGTGCCTGGAAGGAACATTGGGGCTTCTTCTCAGTGTCTCTGACATAGGGTTTCACTGTCCCGGGAAAGTCTCTGCTAACACCGTGCAGAGCGCTGTGCCCAATATACAGAAACGTCTTGCGGTATCTCCTACAGGGAAAGTGCCAGGAGGGAATTGTGGAGCTTGTTCTCAGTGTCTCTGAGAATTGCTCTGATTATCCCTGTGACCTCTTTGCTAAGACTCTCCAGAGAGCCGTCCTCAAAACCAACACACGTCTTGACATATCTCCCACATTGATCGCAGTGTCTCCAGAAACGGCATTCAAGGAGCCAGGACCTTTTCTCCCTACACTGTCCATTGAGTTGTCCTCAAAACCAATATACATCCTGCTATATCTCCCACATGGAAAGTGCCAGGAGGGAGAAGTGGGGATTATGTTTAGACTTTCTCGGAACTGCTTCAAATCAACTAGATATCTTTGTGCTGTAAATCTCCCAACAGCCAAACGCAAAAGCAGCAAACATCTCGCTGTACGTCCCACATCCAAAGTGCCAAGAGAGAGCTTCCTCTCCCTGTCTTTGAGTACTGTTTGCACTGTCCCGGTTACCTCTTTGCTAACATTCTCTTCAGAGCTGCAGTGAAACCAGGAACCGCGTGGAGAAGGCACCCACACTGAAAGTGCCTGGAAGGAACGTTGGGGCTTCTTCTCAGTGTCTCTGATATAGGGTTTCACTGTCCCGGGAAAGTCTCTGCTAACACCGTGCAGAGCGCTGTGCCCAATATACAGAAACGTCTTGCGGTATCTCCTACAGGGAAAGTGCCAGGAGGGAATTGTGGAGCTTGTTCTCAGTGTCTCTGAGAATTGCTCTGATTATCCCTGTGACCTCTTTGCTAAGACTCTCCAGAGAGCCGTCCTCAAAACCAACACACGTCTTGACATATCTCCCACATTGATCGCAGTGTCTCCAGAAACGGCATTCAAGGAGCCAGGACCTTTTCTCCCTACACTGTCCATTGAGTTGTCCTCAAAACCAATATACATCCTGCTATATCTCCCACATGGAAAGTGCCAGGAGGGAGAAGTGGGGATTATGTTTAGACTTTCTCGGAACTGCTTCAAATCAACTAGATATCTTTGTGCTGTAAATCTCCCAACAGCCAAACGCAAAAGCAGCAAACATCTCGCTGTACGTCCCACATCCAAAGTGCCAAGAGAGAGCTTGCTCTCCCTGTCTTTGAGTACTGTTTTCACTGTCCCGGTTACCTCTTTGCTAACATTCTCTTCAGAGCTGCAGTGAAACCAGGAACCGCGTGGAGAAGGCACCCACACTGAAAGTGCCTGGAGGGAACATTGGGGCTTCTTCTCAGTGTCTCTGACATAGGGTTTCACTGTCCCGGGAAAGTCTCTGCTAACACCGTGCAGAGCGCTGTGCCCAATATACAGAAACGTCTTGCGGTATCTCCTACAGGGAAAGTGCCAGGAGGGAATTGTGGAGCTTGTTCTCAGTGTCTCTGAGAATTGCTCTGATTATCCCTGTGACCTCTTTGCTAAGACTCTCCAGAGAGCCGTCCTCAAAACAAACACACATCTTGACATATCTCCCACATTGATCGCAGTGTCTCCAGAAACGGCATTCAAGGAGCCAGGACCTTTTCTCCCTACACTGTCCATTGAGTTGTCCTCAAAACCAATATACATCCTGCTATATCTCCCACATGGAAAGTGCCACGAGGGAGAAGTGGGGATTATGTTTAGACTTTCTCGGAACTGCTTCAAATCAACTAGATATCTTTGTGCTGTAAATCTCCCAACAGCCAAACGCAAAAGCAGCAAACATCTCGCTGTACGTCCCACATCCAAAGTGCCAAGAGAGAGCTTGCTCTCCCTGTCTTTGAGTACTGTTTTCACTGTCCCGGTTACCTCTTTGCTAACATTCTCTTCAGAGCTGCAGTGAAACCAGGAACCGCGTGGAGAAGGCACCCACACTGAAAGTGCCTGGAGGGAACATTGGGGCTTCTTCTCAGTGTCTCTGACATAGGGTTTCACTGTCCCGGGAAAGTCTCTGCTAACACCGTGCAGAGCGCTGTGCCCAATATACAGAAACGTCTTGCGGTATCTCCTACAGGGAAAGTGCCAGGAGGGAATTGTGGAGCTTGTTCTCAGTGTCTCTGAGAATTGCTCTGATTATCCCTGTGACCTCTTTGCTAAGACTCTCCAGATAGCCGTCCTCAAAACCAACACACATCTTGACATATCTCCCACATTGATCGCAGTGTCTCCAGAAACGGCATTCAAGGAGCCAGGACCTTTTCTCCCTTCACTGTCCATTGAGTTGTCCTCAAAACCAATATACATCCTGCTATATCTCCCACATGGAAAGTGCCAGGAGGGAGAAGTGGGGATTATGTTTAGACTTTCTCGGAACTGCTTCAAATCAACTAGATATCTTTGTGCTGTAAATCTCCCAACAGCCAAACGCAAAAGCAGCAAACATCTCGCTGTACGTCCCACATCCAAAGTGCCAAGAGAGAGCTTGCTCTCCCTGTCTTTGAGTACTGTTTTCACTGTCCCGGTTACCTCTTGGCTAACATTCTCTTCAGAGCTGCAGTGAAACCAGGAACCGCGTGGAGAAGGCACCCACACTGAAAGTGCCTGGAGGGAACATTGGGGATTCTTCTCAGTGTCTCTGACA
This sequence comes from Chroicocephalus ridibundus, assembly GCF_963924245.1. NCBI lineage: Eukaryota > Metazoa > Chordata > Aves > Charadriiformes > Laridae > Chroicocephalus > Chroicocephalus ridibundus. The sequence continues at coordinate 295,064 of NW_026961681.1, forward strand.
TAGGGTTTCACTGTCCCGGGAAAGTCTCTGCTAACACCGTGCAGAGCGCTGTGCCCAATATACAGAAACGTCTTGCGGTATCTCCTACAGGGAAAGTGCCAGGAGGGAATTGTGGAGCTTGTTCTCAGTGTCTCTGAGAATTGCTCTGATTATCCCTGTGACCTCTTTGCTAAGACTCTCCAGAGAGCCGTCCTCAAAACCAACACACGTCTTGACATATCTCCCACATTGATCGCAGTGTCTCCAGAAACGGCATTCAAGTAGCCAGGACCTTTTCTCCCTACACTGTCCATTGAGTTGTCCTCAAAACCAATATACATCCTGCTATATCTCCCACATGGAAAGTGCCAGGAGGGAGAAGTGGGGATTATGTTTAGACTTTCTCGGAACTGCTTCAAATCAACTAGATATCTTTGTGCTGTAAATCTCCCAACAGCCAAACGCAAAAGCAGCAAACATCTCGCTGTACGTCCCACATCCAAAGTGCCAAGAGAGAGCTTGCTCTCCCTGTCTTTGAGTACTGTTTTCACTGTCCCGGTTACCTCTTTGCTAACATTCTCTTCAGAGCTGCAGTGAAACCAGGAACCGCGTGGAGAAGGCACCCACACTGAAAGTGCCTGGAGGGAACATTGGGGCTTCTTCTCAGTGTCTCTGACATAGGGTTTCACTGTCCCGGGAAAGTCTCTGCTAACACCGTGCAGAGCGCTGTGCCCAATATACAGAAACGTCTTGCGGTATCTCCTACAGGGAAAGTGCCAGGAGGGAATTGTGGAGCTTGTTCTCAGTGTCTCTGAGAATTGCTCTGATTATCCCTGTGACCTCTTTGCTAAGACTCTCCAGAGAGCCGTCCTCAAAACCAACACACGTCTTGACATATCTCCCACATTGATCGCAGTGTCTCCAGAAACGGCATTCAAGTAGCCAGGACCTTTTCTCCCTACACTGTCCATTGAGTTGTCCTCAAAACCAATATACATCCTGCTATATCTCCCACATGGAAAGTGCCAGGAGGGAGAAGTGGGGATTATGTTTAGACTTTCTCGGAACTGCTTCAAATCAACTAGATATCTTTGTGCTGTAAATCTCCCAACAGCCAAATGCAAAAGCAGCAAACATCTCGCTGTACGTCCCACATCCAAAGTGCCAAGAGAGAGCTTGCTCTCCCTGTCTTTGAGTACTGTTTTCACTGTCCCGGTTACCTCTTTGCTAACATTCTCTTCAGAGCTGCAGTGAAACCAGGAACCGCGTGGAGAAGGCACCCACACTGAAAGTGCCTGGAGGGAACATTGGGGCTTCTTCTCAGTGTCTCTGACATAGGGTTTCACTGTCCCGGGAAAGTCTCTGCTAACACCGTGCAGAGCGCTGTGCCCAATATACAGAAACGTCTTGCGGTATCTCCTACAGGGAAAGTGCCAGGAGGGAACTGTGGAGCTTGTTCTCAGTGTCTCTGAGAATTGCTCTGATTATCCCTGTGACCTCTTTGCTAAGACTCTCCAGAGAGCCGTCCTCAAAACCAACACACGTCTTGACATATCTCCCACATTGATCGCAGTGTCTCCAGAAACGGCATTCAAGGAGCCAGGACCTTTTCTCCCTACACTGTCCATTGAGTTGTCCTCAAAACCAATATACATCCTGCTATATCTCCCACATGGAAAGTGCCAGGAGGGAGAAGTGGGGATTATGTTTAGACTTTCTCGGAACTGCTTCAAAGCAACTAGATATCTTTGTGCTGTAAATCTCCCAACAGCCAAACGCAAAAGCAGCAAACATCTCACTGTACGTCCCACATCCAAAGTGCCAAGAGAGAGCTTGCTCTCCCTGTCTTTGAGTACTGTTTTCACTATCCCGGTTACCTCTTTGCTAACATTCTCTTCAGAGCTGCAGTGAAACCAGGAACCGCGTGGAGAAGGCACCCACACTGAAAGTGCCTGGAGGGAACATTGGGGCTTCTTCTCAGTGTCTCTGACATAGGGTTTCACTGTCCCGGGAAAGTCTCTGCTAACACCGTGCAGAGCGCTGTGCCCAATATACAGAAACGTCTTGCGGTATCTCCTACAGGGAAAGTGCCAGGAGGGAATTGTGGAGCTTGTTCTCAGTGTCTCTGAGAATTGCTCTGATTATCCCTGTGACCTCTTTGCTAAGACTCTCCAGAGAGCCGTCCTCAAAACAAACACACATCTTGACATATCTCCCACATTGATCGCAGTGTCTCCAGAAACGGCATTCAAGGAGCCAGGACCTTTTCTCCCTACACTGTCCATTGAGTTGTCCTCAAAACCAATATACATCCTGCTATATCTCCCACATGGAAAGTGCCAGGAGGGAGAAGTGGGGATTATGTTTAGACTTTCTCGGAACTGCTTCAAATCAACTAGATATCTTTGTGCTGTAAATCTCCCAACAGCCAAATGCAAAAGCAGCAAACATCTCGCTGTACGTCCCACATCCAAAGTGCCAAGAGAGAGCTTGCTCTCCCTGTCTTTGAGTACTGTTTTCACTGTCCCGGTTACCTCTTTGCTAACATTCTCTTCAGAGCTGCAGTGAAACCAGGAACCGCGTGGAGAAGGCACCCACACTGAAAGTGCCTGGAGGGAACATTGGGGCTTCTTCTCAGTGTCTCTGACATAGGGTTTCACTGTCCCAGGAAAGTCTCTGCTAACACCGTGCAGAGCGCTGTGCCCAATATACAGAAACGTCTTGCGGTATCTCCTACAGGGAAAGTGCCAGGAGGGAATTGTGGAGCTTGTTCTCAGTGTCTCTGAGAATTGCTCTGATTATCTGTGTGACCTCTTTGCTAAGACTCTCCAGAGACCCGTCCTCAAAACAAACACACATCTTGACATATCTCCCACATTGATCGCAGTGTCTCCAGAAACGGCATTCAAGTAGCCAGGACCTTTTCTCCCTACACTGTCCATTGAGTTGTCCTCAAAACCAATATACATCCTGCTATATCTCCCACATGGAAAGTGCCAGGAGGGAGAAGTGGGGATTATGTTTAGACTTTCTCGGAACTGCTTCAAATCAACTAGATATCTTTGTGCTGTAAATCTCCCAACAGCCAAACGCAAAAGCAGCAAACATCTCGCTGTACGTCCCACATCCAAAGTGCCAAGAGAGAGCTTGCTCTCCCTGTCTTTGAGTACTGTTTTCACTGTCCCGGTTACCTCTTTGCTAACATTCTCTTCAGAGCTGCAGTGAAACCAGGAACCGCGTGGAGAAGGCACCCACACTGAAAGTGCCTGGAGGGAACATTGGGGCTTCTTCTCAGTGTCTCTGACATAGGGTTTCACTGTCCCGGGAAAGTCTCTGCTAACACCGTGCAGAGCGCTGTGCCCAATATACAGAAACGTCTTGCAGTATCTCCTACAGGGAAAGTGCCAGGAGGGAATTGTGGAGCTTGTTCTCAGTGTCTCTGAGAATTGCTCTGATTATCCCTGTGACCTCTTTGCTAAGACTCTCCAGAGAGCCGTCCTCAAAACAAACACACATCTTGACATATCTCCCACATTGATCGCAGTGTCTCCAGAAACGGCATTCAAGGAGCCAGGACCTTTTCTCCCTACACTGTCCATTGAGTTGTCCTCAAAACCAATATACATCCTGCTATATCTCCCACATGGAAAGTGCCAGGAGGGAGAAGTGGGGATTATGTTTAGACTTTCTCGGAACTGCTTCAAATCAACTAGATATCTTTGTGCTGTAAATCTCCCAACAGCCAAACGCAAAAGCAGCAAACATCTCGCTGTACGTCCCACATCCAAAGTGCCAAGAGAGAGCTTGCTCTCCCTGTCTTTGAGTACTGTTTTCACTGTCCCGGTTACCTCTTTGCTAACATTCTCTTCAGAGCTGCAGTGAAACCAGGAACCGCGTGGAGAAGGCACCCACACTGAAAGTGCCTGGAGGGAACATTGGGGCTTCTTCTCAGTGTCTCTGACATAGGGTTTCACTGTCCCGGGAAAGTCTCTGCTAACACCGTGCAGAGCGCTGTGCCCAATATACAGAAACGTCTTGCGGTATCTCCTACAGGGAAAGTGCCAGGAGGGAATTGTGGAGCTTGTTCTCAGTGTCTCTGAGAATTGCTCTGATTATCCCTGTGACCTCTTTGCTAAGACTCTCCAGAGAGCCGTCCTCAAAACCAACACACGTCTTGACATATCTCCCACATTGATCGCAGTGTCTCCAGAAACGGCATTCAAGGAGCCAGGACCTTTTCTCCCTACACTGTCCATTGAGTTGTCCTCAAAACCAATATACATCCTGCTATATCTCCCACATGGAAAGTGCCAGGAGGGAGAAGTGGGGATTATGTTTAGACTTTCTCGGAACTGCTTCAAATCAACTAGATATCTTTGTGCTGTAAATCTCCCAACAGCCAAACGCAAAAGCAGCAAACATCTCGCTGTACGTCCCACATCCAAAGTGCCAAGAGAGAGCTTGCTCTCCCTGTCTTTGAGTACTGTTTGCACTGTCCCGGTTACCTCTTTGCTAACATTCTCTTCAGAGCTGCAGTGAAACCAGGAACCGCGTGGAGAAGGCACCCACACTGAAAGTGCCTGGAGGGAACATTGGGGCTTCTTCTCAGTGTCTCTGACATAGGGTTTCACTGTCCCGGGAAAGTCTCTGCTAACACCGTGCAGAGCGCTGTGCCCAATATACAGAAACGTCTTGCGGTATCTCCTACAGGGAAAGTGCCAGGAGGGAATTGTGGAGCTTGTTCTCAGTGTCTCTGAGAATTGCTCTGATTATCCCTGTGACCTCTTTGCTAAGACTCTCCAGAGAGCCGTCCTCAAAACCAACACACGTCTTGACATATCTCCCACATTGATCGCAGTGTCTCCAGAAACGGCATTCAAGGAGCCAGGACCTTTTCTCCCTACACTGTCCATTGAGTTGTCCTCAAAACCAATATACATCCTGCTATATCTCCCACA